>NW_017805783.1:1236185-1279091 GCF_001891065.2 Hippocampus comes | reverse complement strand
GGGGGGGGGGGATCACATTTTGAGAAAATGTATCTTAGCCTTACTTCAACATAGTTTCTTAGCGCCAAAGCAATATTTTTATCTATATTCTTCCAATATTTGACATGGCTTTGGCCTGAGCACAAAAAAAGCAAATCCAAGTTCTTCAGCAAACTACACACACACATCTGTGACTATGTGGGGAACACGACAGTATACATATTTCAATAAAAACACTGAGGTCATTAATAATTTTTATTTTATTTTTTTTTAAAATCATGAAGAACCAGGGAGTGCAACTTCATGAAGCTGAGTGTGCATTCTTTTGCCGCTGCGCAAACTTAGTTGATGGTTGAAAAGGTCCTCATGGGTTACCTGAGCGCAATGCTGTACTGATCCATAGCCTCCTGGTAGTCGTTGACGGCCACCAAGAAATCTCCAAGCATCCTGTGCAGCACGCAGTCGCTCTGATTGGCCAACGCATTTCGAAGCAGCGCGATCCCTTCTTCATATTTCTGCTCACGACCTTCACAAAGAGGGAGAGATGTGTCACTTTACAACATCACAGAGCAATTTTGACAACGGTTTGAAAGCTGCGCGTACTCAGCAGCTCAGCTTTTTTGACCACAGCCTTAGTGTAGTCGGGCCTCTGAGCCAGCGCTTTGTCCAGCAAGGTTTTGGCTTTCTCCTGCGTCACGGGGTCCTCCAGGCACACGGTGGCAAGAATGGTCAAGGTCTGAGCGTTAGCCCCCAGGGTCTTGTAGATGTTATTGGCCATCCCCATAGCCTCTCTGATCCCATTGGATGCCAGGTAACAATCAATCAAACCTGCGATGAAACGGCTATTATGACCTGGTTGAGGGGGTGAGCGACCGCGATGAGCCGACGTACCTTCGTAACAGTCGAGGCGACAGGGCGCCAAGCGCATGGCCTCTCTGAAATGGATGATGGCTTCCTGGACTCGGCCCATGTTTCTCAACGCTGCCCCCTTCAGGAGGAGGGCCTGCACACTGTTGCTGTTCAACTGAATGGCCTTGGCTCCCAGGTACAGGGCTCTGGAGTAACGCTTACTGTAGAAGCTGTGACAGCTAACAACATAAACTTATGTTAGTAGAAAACATGCAAAATGGTGTCTCTTCTATGCATAGTCTAGTTCACATTAGCTCTGTCTCCTTGAAACATTTATTTAGGTACCATCTTTACTTGACATGTCAACAGTGCAACAGTAATTTCATGTTGGTCATTAACTTGGAAAACTAGGTGGGGGTTTTTTGCTCCTGCTCGATAACATTCAACAACTAGCTCGACAGAACACACTCGGGTGCCAGTCTGGCTACACGCATGCTCACCCCGAAATCACCCAAGGTTCCGCATGCTGGTCAGAGATATTGAACAGACGTCCGCCGAGGACCTCAACATCTTCCAGGTGTCCTTCTCGGGCCCACAGGTAGCCATACACATCCATCCCTGTCAGTATACATCACAGCACTGACATTTAGCACAAAGGAGAGAGTCGACCGCTTCTTCCTGCAGCTTCCAAGTCTTATTTAAATACACCGCAATCCAAATGATGTGCTGTTTTGTTCAACACAGTACCTCCTTTGTGAGCTATCTAGTTACGAAAATATGTCGGCAAGCAAAACTTTGAATGTGGGGTCAATGAATGTTGTCTAGCAGTACCTTTGATTAGATACGGGTCCAGCATCTGGGCTTGTTCAAATTTGAGGATGGCATTTTTGGTGTCACCTGCCCTGAAGTAGACGTCTGCCAGGCTCACCAGGAGGTCCACGTTGTCCCGCAACAGAGACTTCTTCTCCAGAGAACTGAGTCCAAGTAAGGGAGAGGAAGCCATAAGGTGTTGCGAAGTTATTCAATGAGATATTAAATGAGTTATTAAATTTTGCCAGTCCGTCATCATCAGGCCTCCATTATTTCAGGCCGGCCCCCTTCGTCACTTCGTCATCCTTATTTTAACCGCACTTCCGTCTTCGCTAAGGACCGTCGGCAAAAAACGGTTTACAACAGTAACAGAACTCACTTTTATTCTTTTAGAAACTGTTTGAACCACTTTACCCAACAAAAATATAAATTCTGATATTGTTTCGGCCCCTCCTCGTGTTTCTGCCAATCGTATTTGCTTTTCAGGTTAGTGACGGTTTGGGTGATGGCCGAAAATCGTTTCTGCTCAACGTTTCCATCAGTCCGCCAGTGAAACGGGAGTCAACCATTGGCGGACTGATGGAGCTTCCGTCGTAACTGATGGACCGCCCCCTCATTGTCATTTACATGCCCAACACTGGTGATGAAACGATCTTTGCTTACCAAATGGTGTTGATGGCCCTTTGATTGTCCCCTGCATGTATAAAGGCATATGCCTTGATCCAAACAGAAAGCCAGTCCAGGTTGGGGACACTCTGGATCACATCCATGGTCATGGACGCTACTTCAGCCCCTTTGACTGATAAAGAGAGAAGGCCTGCGGAGACACGCAAAAATCAAACTTTTATGATGGAGTGAGCATAACACGAGGCGACAGAGGGCAGATGAAAGCATCAGGAGCTGCTTAGGTCGTGCATACCAATAATTGCATCTAAGGCGAGGGGGCACTGTCGGAGGACTTCTTTGTAGCTCGTCACTGCAGAGCGTTCCTGGCCAGCTTTCCTGTAAAGGTTGGCTAGCATCATGTTGATCTGGGGTCAAATGGAAATGGACAACAATCTCAAAAGACACAAAAAGACAAATCTGTACCATGACACTTTTTGGCATCCCTCAATCAAGGTAACTGCAGTATTATGATGAGCTGTGTTTACTTACTCTATTATGGGCCTCTTTTTCAAAATCAAATCATTTGGCCAGGTTCACACAATAAAGTGCCTCTAAGAATCTTGACGTCAGAAGCCTACCTTTGGAGTTCTCTGTCGAGAGGGAATCCCATCGAGCACTGCAATGGCATCTTTATCCAGTTTCAAAATAGTATAACATTCTGCTATCTTGTACTTTACTTCAATCTCTGAAGGTAGACTCTGGAAAAACAAAGTTCATATTTATGGACTGGTTAAGGAATACATGGTTACGAAGGGGCAAAGATGAACACACAACTATAAAAGGAATCAAACTATTTCTCACGAACATGACATTAGAAATGTAAGAAACATATTCTGATTTTTTTTTTCAGTTAGGATCCAAAAGATGATCCCTATGTGTTTTTAAGTAATTAAGTAATTTCATTCGGATGGATTTACAATGACGCAATGCTGATATTTTTGCCCTGAAGTGGCACAATTTGTATTATCGACTATCCTCTGCATCTGCTAAAACAGCACAACCTGTACATATTTGAAAAACAGCCGCTGTACATCAAAAATACAGCAAACGAATAGACCATGAACTATGGTCTATATGGCAAATTAGAGATGTGTTCATCATTAATCAAGTCAAGTAAATGCCCATGGGAGGCCTGCGGAAGAATGTGCCATTCACCCATAATCCAAGAGCAACTCAACAAACATAACATTCGATGTTTGCATTACTGTTCATATTGCTAGTACCGTCTGTTAACACTTGAGTAATTCTTTTGCACACTCAAGGGATGTAAAAACAGTCAAGCTGTACTGCATATGTAACCCTTAGTATAGGCATTAAAGGTGAATTGAGAACTTGGAACTGCAGCGCAAAAGTAAATCCATTTAAGAGAATTCCATATGTATACCGTTATACACACTTACAGCTGTCTTCATAAAATATTTTGAATGCCCATACCTGTGCCTGAAGGTTTGCCGCCGCTCCACCAGCAGAGGTACGAACTTTGGATGTCTTGCTGAGCACCTTCTTCTGTTGCAGTGCCATGCTGTATTTACAGGCAGCATTACGATACTCTTTATCGTGGAAGATGGCATCGGCATGGTAAACCAACAGCTGGTACTTTTGAGCAGGTGAGAAAAGCTCTCTAGGAGTCAAACAGATACAAATACAGGTCAATAGCACGAGACTGCAGCATGTCTCTATTCTTACAACGGTGCAAGACATAGGTCAATTTAATTTGTGAAAGTTTGATGTTACATTGAAAAAACTACCTATTAGGGGGAGGAATAAATTACATTTTCAAACCAGAATGTCACCGACTATTAGAAATTAGACAGTCCCTTATTGGTGACAGCAATTTAAATATCACATTTCAAATTGACGTCACGTCACCAAAGACGTGAAATTATGTCCCATGGTAAGAAAATTGAATGTACGGTATAGCAAATTCGAACGCATGCGAGTATTGCATCACATTTAGTACATCCCTTGCCGTTTAACAAAAGCAAACATTTTAGTGTTTTGCTATGCTCGTGTATTATGTTTTCATTTCACCGTATTTATGACACTTGCGTAATTGGCTTTAAGCAAACCGTTAACGACTTTCGAGTAATACAGTTTGTTGTTTGACGCTAACCAAAGAGCAACGCACTAAAATTGTAATGACTCAACTGAGGCTGTCAAAGTGGGATATCAGCAAATAGACGGATCCCGATTGGATATACTTACGGGCTGTTATTACTCATCGTCAACAACAAGCTGCTCAATATGCGGACGTTGGAGTGGAGACCAGCGGCGGCCATTTCTCGAACATGATCCACAACATTCATTTTCGTGTAAGATGAGGTGACGGTTTAATTTTGGGTGACAATTCGTATTTCAAAGTTTCAGCTTAGAAGCAGCTAATGCTATCTTGCAAGCTCAGTTCTAGTGTATTAAAAATGGCGCCCGATGACACCTCTTCCGCATGATGGGGAATGCTACATTTACGTGCACTTAGAAGTATCCGAGGTTCTTTCCATCTGTTCTACAGCGGTGGCCTTTGTTTGTATTCACAGCCAGACGAGCTAAATATAAGTTATTATTTTTCTTTCTTTTATCCTATTATATATATAGTCGCCTACCTTAACAATACAATCACAAATATCAAACGTCAACATTTGAACTAATGTGTGGCACTAGATTAGGCGTTAGGTTGCGTATGCTATGACTGATTCGGTTTGATTATTTGAGTTTAAAAAAAGTTGTGTTTATTTGCCATAATCGATAATTGTCCTGCTGGTGTTAGTTTGCTCTGAACGGCTGTGATTGGTCGAGCTGGAGTGAGAAATTCTCAGCCGATCACTCTTACCACACCACTATGGACTGGCATCACCTAGGTAACGCAGATTTTGTACTTGTAGATCTCACACGATTCACTGCATTGTCGGTCAAGGCAAAATAACCACTGCGCATAAGAGAAAACAATCTAAAACGGTAACACTGCCTACAAATTTATACAGTACTGTGCAGTTACAATTATGTACTGTATACAATACATACATTTGAATGGTGTCTTTTACAAGTGCACTGAATGTCACACGTTCGATTCAAACAACTTGGGGTTAATTGTTTTATTAGCATTCTTACGCATTAGCATTCTTATAATACTGTCAATATGCATTTGTTTTGTAAGATAAATTTAGAGTTAAAACATTTTCAGACTTAAGGTAAGTAGCGTATTGTACAACTATAACATTTAGAGAACCACACATTGCATTTCATTGTTTTGGGATGCCACATTTGCTGAGCAAAATATTAATGACTAAAAACGCATTTTATCTTGTATCTTACTTCCAATGCTTGTCATGGCTCCCTTATAATTTTTTTGTTCATTTTGTGAACCGGAATGACTAAATTCTCACAGGTGGTGTTTTCAAATGAGTGGATTTTCCAACACGATCGCATCGGTATGGTTCAAATGGGCGAAGCTGAAGGCGAAAACGTCGTCTTTTTGAATGCGACGGGGACTAGCAGTCAGACACTCGCAAGCGCTCGATTAGATGCACGCATGCGCATACGCCGAAACCAGCAGCTGAACCGTGTGTCAAAACAGAGAGGGAAATCGGCAGCAGGCAGCAAATCTGGGCTAGCTTTAAATTTTGTGGGAGGATTCAGAAAACCCGATTTTTCAATAACGTACACATACCATGACCGAACAATCAGCGTTGCTTCTTCGAAAACAGCTTGCAGGTAAAATATTATCACTATGCACGGGGGGGGAAAGTAGTCGAATGTAAAGTTTACGTGGGTATAAGCTACGTTCGGGTCCTTGCCACGCAAAGCTATCGTGTGAAGCTCAGAGATGTAAATATAACACAGTGGCTTCTGGTTGCAGTAACACATAGTAATAGCTGTTAGCGTCTGACGACAAACCGAATTTTCATAGTTCATAGGTTGAATAACCATTTCAGAAACTAAAACACAATCGCAACGTAGCCTTGCTAACGGGCTAGCGAGTTCGTCACTAGTTAGCTGACAGAACAAAGGAATTATCAGTTCACGGACCGATCACCTTTAATCGTGTTTAGCAAATGATACAGCATTACAAATCGCACCGTTTGTAAATGTAAAACTTCAGAGTGTCAAATTACAAATGAACTATTTTACGGGATTATTTTCAGTGTTTCTCGTCCGAGCGTTTGTTTTATATGGACCAACGCAGTTCGTTCGTGCTGACTCCGAATCGCAAACAAATTGTTATCCAGGTGGCGTTCTCTGACAGCCATCGACTGTATTAACAGCATTCCTCGGGATGCTTGAAAAAATGCGAGTCCCACTCATTTACAAGGATGCAGCGCGGGCGCACGATGCGTGCAGCTTGCACAATGACTTTCCCGATCAATTTGCCTTCACCCCAGTCCAAAATGCTATCAAAAATCTCTTGCCCGCGGGCTACTCATGTGGTCCTTGGGGGCTACCTGGTATCCACGTACACCAAATTGGAGACCTCTAGCATATGTATGAATGTGTGTGTGTGTGGTTTTGTGTAGATGTGAATGAACTTCAAACCTGTGAAATCAAACCAAGAAAAAAAAACAGTGGTGAGCAGAGATATAGTGGGGGAAAATGGAACTCATAATCTCAACCTGGACAGGTGATGTTAAAAGCAGAGATGTCAGACAAATTTTTGTCGCAGGCCACATTATCATGACGGTTTACTGCAGAGGTCTGTTATGCCTGTGAAACCAGACATATTTTGAATCTTGTCATATTATTACATATGCACAACAACTGATGGATAACTACTTTTGAAATCAGATGGCAATGATGATGGTTTGTTCAACAATTATTCAAGTTGCTGTAACCGCCCCCCCGCCCCCCCAAATAATGCTTGCAGTATCTCTGTGTTATTATTCCACATATGACATTTAGAAATTCTGGTAGAGATTCTAGCAAGAATCATCACATTTGATGTTGAAGATTTGCTTTGAATAGGGGCCACATAAAATGAAGTGGAGGGCTGGACCTGAACCCCGGGCTTTGAGTTTCTCTCGTGGGGTTTAAAGTTGACTTTAGTCAGACAAGTATAATCTTAAAATAACCACTTTTAAAAAATGAAATCAACAAAACACCCTGCTTTTAGTTATATTAGTCGTCAATGTCCTTTAATGCACTGATCGAATTGCTGTACAAATTTACTTGCCACCAGTTGCTCTAAAGCAGGGGTCTCAAACTCAGGTTCTGGAGGGCCGCTGTCCTGCATGTTTTCCAAGTCTCCCTGTTGCAACACACCTGATTCAAATGAACAGGTTCAGTGTCAGGCTTCCGCAGAGCTTGCTGATGATCTGATCATTTGAATCAGGTGTGTTGCAACAGGCAGACTTGGAAAACATGCAGGACAGCGGCCCTCCAGGACCGGAGTTTGAGACCCCTGCTCTAAAGAAACCCTCAAGCGAAAACATTGTCAGTAATACAATTGGAACAACTCTTCCAAGAACGCCTTGTTGGTGAAGGTGGTTCTCACAATAATTTATATTTTAATCAAGAAATAATAGTGCACGTACTGCATTTGGGGTTTTATTTGTCAAACAATGCATTTCAAAATCCATAGCGATGGCTCCATCTTTTGAAATCAGTGTTGCAAGAAGGCCAAAGAAAAAGCAAAACCTGCCGAGAGTTAACCCTGTGCTGCTTGCAAAACTGAGGGGTCACGAGATATGCTGTTGCCTCGTCTCTTTGAAAGACTTTTCCCCAAATATTGTCAGAGTTGCAAATTGGATGTGGCTCCTCCACTGTCATTTGCTAATGTGCCGAGGAAGTTCAAGTTTGTCTGTGAGCAGCATTTATTTGCCTAACTGTCATAAAGGTGCTCTACCTTGAATGTTCGATTTGCTCATTTAAAACGTCCCTTCTGTCTCTTATTTCAGAGCTCAACAAGAACCCTGTGGAGGGTTTTTCGGCAGGTCTAATAGATGATGACGACATATATAAATGGGAAGTTGTGATCATTGGTCCCCAAGATACCCTTTTGTAAGTCAGCACTTATTCGACACATTCTCCATTATTTTTTTTCTCCAAACCATTTCACTTTATAATCTTTTCTATTGCAGTGAAGGAGGATTTTTCAAAGCGTATCTAACCTTCCCGTATGATTATCCTCTTCGACCTCCAAAGATGAAGTTCATAACTGAAATCTGGCACCCAAACGGTAAATGCTCAGAATGTCACAGTTTTGCCCATTTTGATTTGTTTGTGTCCAATAGTATTCCAAAATAACATTTGTGAGGTGAAAGGTTACTGATGTTGGATGTCTGCTGTACTTCACCCCAAAGTTGTTTCACTCATTCACTCCCAAAGATGTTTTTAAACGTCTTTTCAGACTTGGTCCAGAATTGGCTGGTACTGAATGAGTTAAGGAAGTCGGGGCAGTCAAGTTCACCCAAAGTCATCCCAGCATTCCCCAAGAGAGCTTTGCGCACTCGCCACACTTCTGCTGAAGCAGAAAAGGGCCTTCTCCAAACTCTCACCACCAAGCTGGAAGCATACAATTGACCAATATGTCTGAGGAAATGCAATTATTCAGGCAGAACAAGGGTTGATTGATTGGTTAATAAATAACTAGCGTAATTTAGAGAATGTTCTTCACACTGTGTATGATGCGGTGAATATTTTATTGTCAACTTTTAATTGCACAGGCATTCAATCTCGATTTACAAATTAAAAAAAAAAAACAATCACATGACCTGTCAATCGTGCTGCATTCCTCTGCATCCTCCACTTTGAGCTTTTAAGTCAACCTTAAACAGACAATTCTTCTCACGTGTGTACCCAAACAGTTGCAAAAAATGGGGATGTGTGCATCTCCATCCTGCATGAGCCCGGAGAGGATAAGTTTGGCTACGAGAAGCCCGAAGAGCGCTGGCTGCCCATCCATACGGTTGAGACAATCATGATTAGCGTTATCTCCATGTTGGCGGACCCCAACAGCGATTCACCAGCTAATGTAGATGCCGCGGTGAGTTGAACTGTGTGCACTTCTCATGCTGGGAAGACCTTCTTCAGCCTTTGTCTGGAGTCATCCTTGCGATGTTGCCACCCGGGATGGCGTTCAAAGTTGGATGTTTCGTTCCCAGAAAGAGTGGCGGGAGGACCCAAATGGTGAATTCAAGAGAAAAGTGGCTCGTTGTGTAAGAAAAAGTCAAGAGATGGCCTTTGACTAGAAGATGTGAATTCCAGGGTAAGAATGCAAAAAGTGTTCAATTACACGTCGTTGAATTTATACTTCTGCGATGGTGCCATTTAAAACTCGTCATGATGTCATTGTTGGATGAAATGTCACACCTCGTGTTTTCTGAAAACATCGTCAAACGACTAGTATTCGACAGACTTGGCACCAAAAACGCACCTGTTTTCCCAATGATTTCTGCGTGTTGCACACCTGGATGTTTTTAATGCTTTGATATTTGAAACCTCTTCATCAGCACAATAACTACTCGACGGATGAAGTGATATTCAGTGACCAGTCAGTTGTTGTTTTTTTTTCAGCGATAACGTTGTGTTGCACCCGAAAACATGTTTTCACAAATGTCCCAATGTCCTCAAAGCAATTTTTGTCATCTCAAAACATGAGATTCATGAATCTGCAATTGGTCAATTCAGAAATGTTTGTAATTCAAAATATCGCACGTAGAATTCTCGTGTCATTTCATGTAGGACACGACTGGAATGAATCTTCTTTTTTTTTCTCCCCCCAGTTGAAGGAAACGCCTCTTGAGGGAAACGGTCCGACTTCTGTGGCCCTTATTTCGCAAGACAAAAGGAATTGGTTGGCCTTCAACCTGGTTTCAAGAAGCGGTTGTGGTTTGTGACAAGACGAGCAAATTTGAGAAACACTACCAGCGAAATTCACTTACTTCCTACCTGGAATTGTATATTTAATTTTATTTATTTTGGAAAACTAATGATGTAAAATATGTCACTACTGTAAATTAACTTGCTTTTTTTATCTGCTGCTGAACAGTTTCTACTTTATACTACCAGGTTTCTTATGCAATTTAATGGTCAAGATGGAGTCGAACAAACGAAAGCCTGTTACCTTTACGTCACCGCCTGCCCTCTCAACGACATTCTGTACATGCCAGCCCTGCATAATCGTCGTTCATCGATGTGAGTGTGGATTTTCAAGACTCACCGTTGCCTTTTATTGGCTTTACTCCTTCACTCTGCTTCCTGTTCAGAAAGAGAGGACATTTTTTGTGGCACTTACTTTGTTTTGTTTTGGGTCCCCCACACCCCCACCTGCTAGCATTATCTATCTATGCGAGGGTCTAGCGATGATTCAAGCGTGCATGATCCCTTCAAACTCTTGCGTCTCGTTGCTATTTGTCATTGTGAACGGAACGGCTCACTCTGCTTTGAGAGCCACTGTCTCGTATATTGACTTGCACACACATGGCTAACATTAAACACTCGGTTTGTGCCAACTTCTCAGGATTCAATTCTAATGTTGCAATTAACACTCGATGGGATAGACTTTTAATATTCCTCATGGTCTTTCTCGCTCAATGATGATTTATTTCAACTACCGCAACCAAAAAGGATCCGTGGGCGGGGTGAAAAAAAAATTGTACAAGCTGTGATTATTCTGGCTGTGTAGTGTGTACTGCTGTGGCATCTGAATTTACCTCAATCTGGTTGTTCGGTTCTCAAAGCGGAGATGTTTCAGGGCTCCGTTGTTGAATTGGATTAGCTGTTAGTATGTTGTTGCACATTGGGCTTTCTCTGTGGGTAATACGTTTCACATTTGTTTGGGTTTAGATGCTGAGGACTGTAGGTAGATTGGGAGGTAAAACTTTCACCTTCAATTTTTCCCGATGCACATTTTGACAACATGTATCACGTTAAGGTCAGGATTTGGTTTTTTATTCTTTTTATGCATGAAGTTGACACAAACACCATTTGTCATCGGAGAAAGACACAATCCTGCATAAGAGGTTTAGAGTACACTGGTCAAAAAACGGCCCTTTCCACCTCAATAAATAATGGACTTGCCCATGACTAAGCCATGGCATCAAAACCAATACACTGATTTTTGGCACATGCAATCAGGGTTGAATGAGTTGAATATGTGAAGGACATCATTTACAATGTACATTCTGGGTGAATGTGATATATATGCTTTGACTTGATGATCATGTCTGAATTTTCTCACCTACCATGACCTCCTCGGACCGGTGTTCACTGTATTTGCACAGATTTGGTGCATATTTCAAACATCATCAAGCAATATGCTCTGAAATTGGTGTCCAGGTAATCCACCCTCTAAGGTTGCTACTTGTTTTGTTTTCCATTTTGTGTTATTGCAATGTATATTGGACGTGATGCTGAATAAAGTGTGTAAAATGAGTGGGTTCTTTGAACATTTCGATTTTTGCTCTGCGTTCCCAAATCTTGCTCGACGCACCCCAGTTGAGTCCAGTCAATAAAGTTGGGATATTGTGTAAAATGCAAATAGAAACATTACGATTTGCAAATCTCTTCAAGCTATATTTAACTGAATACACTACACAGTCAAATCATTTAATGTTCAAAATGGACCCCATTGCCACAGCGCCCCCCCCCCCACAAAAAAAAATAAAACTTGATGCTTGTCACAGGCAGGGGCGTGCAGAGGGTGGGGCCAACATGCCCCAGACATGCACCTTGAGTGGGGTGTACCATCCACAGCAACCTTTTTGCAACAAAACAATTGTTTGTCTGTTTGAACATTAAATATCTTGCCTTCATAGTGTATTCAATTGAACATATGTTGAAAAGGAGCTGCAAATTATTGTATTTTGTTATTTTTATATAATTTCCCTCCCTGAATGAATAAAATATCTTTTTTCGTGGAGTGCCATTTTCAACAAAATTTTATTCAGAGTGATATTTATCAATATTTTATTTGTTTATATTCCAGGATATTCACAAATGGCATCAATATTCTTTCCAATGTTTGTGATACAAATGTTCATGCTTTGCAAGATTCAAATTAATTTGATGCAATAACTCCTCCCAACATTGGGAGGGGGATCACTCCGAGTATACAAATTGAGTATTATCTTTAGAATTCAAGCAAATATATTTACAGATAACTGGTGTTCAATGTGGTTGCTATCCTTAATACTCTGGAGCTAAAATATTTTCTGACTTCGCCAATGCTAATACAGTACATGCTGCAATTCTTTCCGCATGTATTTTCAAAGTAAAATATATATATATATTATATATATATATATATATAATATTAACATAAAAATAGAGATGATTCGGAAATACCTTGTTTTTAACTCATGGTTAAAGTCATGTTCCAATTCACTTTTGATTGTCTCTTGAGTCTGCAAGCAGTCATTCTGTGAAAATGAACTGCACTCTTGAAGGACACTGTATAAAAGGTAATATTTTGTCAAAGCGAGTTAAATACTGGACTTCAGTTGCCAAATGTGGATTTAATTTATTCAAATGGAGTTGTAGCTGCTTTCTTTTAAGTTCTGTTCTTATGCTATCTTTTCTACAAGCTACTGTATCCTTAAATTAGCAAGTTAACTCTTGCTCGTGTGAACATGCTATCACGACATCAATCATACGAGCTCGCGTTTTAATTCCATTTTGTAGTGTAGCTTACTACTTAGCTGACTCACAGAAAACTGATTAAAAAAAAAACAAAAAACACTACTGACTTAATATGTATTCCAGTTTTTGGAAAGGCCATTCATGCCCTTTCACGAATTGGACATGGGCTGTGGTTGGATCCCACGGTTAAAGGGGTAAGTGGGTCTCGAGAATAGCTGGCTTGTCTTATCTTTTTCTTTCGGTATAAATATTCAACGTATTTTTATTTCTTTATAAACAGCTGGCTTTGAGATCAGTGAATTCATCTCAGTCTGCATATGTCTGCTTCTCCTTCTCACCAATGTTCTTCCACAACTACAGCCTGGCATCAGCGCAGGCCAGTGAATCCATTAAATGCAAGCTACAAATCAAGGTAACGCAACTACATAAGAAAGGGTCGATTGAAAACATTCATATATCCCTACCAAGATTGATAGAATTGCTGTTTTTTGTTTTCAATTTGCTTTAAAGTCTCTGCTACCACTTTTCCGATGCTTGACTTCAATTGAGCGTAATGTGGAGCGATGTCAGATATCATTCAGCCCCCACAAAGACACAGTAATGATACAGTTTGTCTGTCGGCACGGTGGGATATCGTCTCTTTTATGCCATTAGTTCAAGTTTTCACCACGCGGTGGCACTGTCTTCTCACTTAGTTTTGGGTATCTTTTTTCCCTAGGAATCACAAAAACCCACAACATATATTACCAGGAGAGTGGAGCTCTACAGGCTGTGTTTGACTCTCATCTCTGTTCCAATGTGCTAAAGGGTCCTGCTAGGCAAGCACTTCTGTCTGTCTGTGCTCTAAATATCTATCTATCTATCTATCTATCTATCTATCTATCTATCTATCTATCTATCTATCTATCTATCTAGATCAAAGAAGCTGAATTTAACAACAGCACCGATTTGCCGGTCCAATTTAAAATCACTGTCCAGTTTAAGACCTAAGTACGAGACTGTTGGCTTTAGATAAGGAGCCAGGGGGGCCAAGTCTGCAGGATTAGTTTTTTGGATGGTTGTTTGTCTAAGTGTGCCCTGCGATTGGCTGGCAACCAGTTCGGTGTACAGACGCTCCCCAGCATACGAACGAGATACGTTCCGAAGGATCGTTCGTTAGCTGAATTCGTTCGTAAGTTGCTTCAGTGCTATATTTTGTATGGAATGTACGTTTAAGGCTTATATAAGTATGTTTAAGGTTTATATAAGTATAATAAAATGAAGTTTAACTTACTTTTGGAAGATGTACTCGAAGGCTTTTAAGGAGATGATGGAGGGGGAGGAGAAGGAAGAGGAGGATTTTATATCATGGGGCCGAGAGGGTCTTCGTCGCAGCTGGAATGGGCTTCAAGAGTTACTTCCTCCTCCGTAACATCAATGAAGGAAGAAGTTGAGGGTCCAGGAGAAGAAGATGAGGGTTGACGAGTATCTTCCTTGGAGGGTGTAGTAGAAACTGGCCGAAAGAAGCGATCTAACGACGATTGCACAGTTTTCTTCTTTTTCTCATCATAAATGATGCAGTAGCACTGTATGGCATCATTCATTTGATTTGCAAACTTTGTGCAACGTTCAATATTTGGGTCTTGCTGCTCGAAGAGTGCGATGGCTTTATCTATGAGCGAAAACCCCTCGGCCAAGAGTTCCGTCTCGAATTTCTTCATGGGGACAGGCGTTTCCTTCTCCTCCTCCTCCTCTCACAGCGGCTCACGTCGGTATTAGCGGCGGAAAGAAGCACTACAGTACTTGGAAAAAGGCGCGCAATACAAAATCTAACTTACAGCATCTCTGTCCGAGAACATTTTTCGACATACCTGTACCCGCAAAAATGTTCGTATGTACCGTTGTTCGTAATTCGAATGTTCGTAAATCGGGGAGCGTCTGTATACCCCACCTACTGCCCAAAGACAGTTGGGATAGGCTCCACCACGCCTGTGACCATTTAACTCAAAGGGAGTTCCCAGAATTGAACCCTGTGGGGGAATCAGAGCAACCAAAGCTAACACAAAAAGTTCTGTCAGCCAAATAGAATCTAAACCACTCTAGAGCGCTACCAATCGTGTTCCTTACCTGAGCCCCGAACAACCATGATGTCATTTTCAGTCGACCCCTGAGATGGATTAAAACGGGTAGATTTTGCCGCTTAATTCATATTCCACAAATGCAATATGAAGCAGAAAGCTGCATTCAGACTAGTGGAGGTGCATTGAACATTGAAAACTTTTCACTTGACTTCCCCTTTAAAAATCACAATAACAAAGCTTCAGAAACTGGCAAATCATCATCACATTAATTGTGGAAGTCAGCAGCAGCATTAAACAAAACGTCCTGTGCTTGTCATATGTAATCAATTTCTTTTGCTATTCTCTGCAGGCTTCTTGCGAGTATGGTGATGCATTTCCAAAGATCTCAGGAGGAAGTCACCCTCTCCATAACTCCTCTCCGAGTCAGTCTGAGGAATTACCATGATGGAAGAAATGGTGAGCTAATGTTACATGGCGGTCTATCGCTGGCCCTCTTGAGGAAGTCATATTGTAAAATGATCACTCGATGATGACTTCATGTGAGTGATCAGATTGACGCACAGGGTTGACTGCAATTGGCTGCGCTTCTGTCGCAGATCGCATGAAGTTGACGTACACCGAGATGGCCTTACACCCTGACGAGTTTGACTATTTTCTGTCCGGAGAGGACTCGGCCATAACCTTCTGTCTGAAGGAACTGAGGGTAACGCGGCTATTTGTGGACGCCCGTCACATGAGAGTCAAATGTTTGGCTGTGGGTGCGGTATGTGCATGTGATTGGCTCGCTGCATTACAGTATGCTGCCAGGTTTGTCATAGAAGTTACTGTCGCTTAAGTGATACTATTACACATGCCTTCATCCTTTTTCTATGCTGCTCGTCCTCATTTGGCTTGATGCAAGTTGCAGCCTATTACAAATGATTTAGAGCGAGACCACAGGCCATTCAGTCACAGGGCACATACAGTGTAGAGGAGTGGTTGGCAAATTTATTGTGGCAAGTATCACCATCTCTTCACAAAAAATGATTCTATAGTTCCTTGAAATTCTACAAAACAAGTTTGGCATAAACATAAATCACTAAAACATAAATCAGATTACAACAGCAATCCAAACAAATTAGTGGCTTTATCACTTCAAGTTTTCTTGTTTTTTGGACTGCACTTAAGCACTGAACTTATATAGATACTGTAGATATCTACAAATAGACTATACAATGTCTACAAATAATAAAGCTGACTGGAATGAAGCAGACGTTTTTGTTTTGTTTCAAATTGCTACCTTTTGCAATTTGAAATTTCAATTTTGCTACACTGCGAAGTCGATTTGAATTCGATGAAATGTTCAGCCCTTGTACATAGTGAATTATTTGTAACAGAATCCAAATAGCACAAGTGAACTTGACTTTGAAAACACAAAAGTACTTGATTGGCCCTCTGGAAATGTGGCTAAACGGCCACGGCGTTAGTCCAATTAAGCAGACTTGACCTGCATTAACGCCCACAACTTGCGTCCGTCCCGAATGTAATCTTGGAATGTGTCTGACTGCCAGTTTGCTCTTTGTCTGCGTTTCTCTTTTTTTATGTCAGATCTATCGCATGTGCTCTTAAATGACAAGCCATGACATATTGTACCTTTTTGTCTTTTAAGGCTTTTCTCTCTTTTGCGGAAATGCAATGCCTAGCAGTTTCAGTCCAATTTGATGCTGCAGGAAAGTGAGTCTTGACACAACACATGACAAAATAATGCACTCTTTTTGTACTCATTTAAATACACTCTGGCTAAAATAATGTATGTTCTGTTTTTACGTGTATATCTGTGACTCTCAGTACAGCCATTGTTCCGTATTTATAGGCCTGTGTGCTTTTCTGTGGAGGACACGGTCCTGGAGGCCACTTTGGTGCTGGCTACCTTGATTGACAGCGGAGGTCCCGCCCAACCAACAAATACCCCAGACCCAAATTCACCGAGGTATGATGAAAAGAAACTACCATGAAACTCTACGTGCGATATTTGTGACACTCAGAGAGATCTCACCGTTGTTGGTCGAGGTCTGCTGCGATTGCGTATTAGCAGTTTAATACAATCTTCCCACTGGGCTTTACCTGAGCCTCTCTCCTGGCACCCAGTCATGCTACTTGGCTCTCATTGGCTCCTTTTAGATTCTTAAGTCGGTGTAGTGTTACAGCCAGCCTTGCGTCTGTGAAGGAGACAAGTAGAGCACATTGACGGGCCTGTGCTGGAAGGTTGACTGCACGTAATCCCCCACTCGGCTCTCCACCTTAGGCTTGATTTAAACTCCACGCTTAAGGAGCCAATTCTGCTACAATGCAGAGAGCCGATTTTTGTGGATATGTACATTTCAAATGAAACACATCCAGTTAGGTTGTGTTTACTTCCAAGGAGCAGTAAAATGCCCAAATTGCGCACATGTACGTAACCCTACAAGCGTCACGGGACAGTGACAGCGACAAATAATCCATCCATTTTCCGATCCGCTTTATCCTCACAAAGGTCACGGGGGGGTGCTGGAGCCTATCCCAGCCGTCTTCGGGCAGTAGGCAGGGGACACCCTGAACCGGTTGCCAGCCAATTGCAGGGCACACACAGATGAACAACCATCCACGCTCACACTCACACCTAGGGACAATTTAGAGTGTTCAATCAGCCTGCCATGCATGTTTTTGGATTGTGGGAGGAAACCAGAGTACCCGGAGAGAACCCACGCGGGCCCGGGGAGAACATGCAAACTCCACACAGGGAGGCCGGAGCTGGAATGGTACCTCTGCACTATGAGGTCGACGCGCTAACCACTGGACCACCGGGCCGCCAGTGACGAATAATATGCAAATAAATAATACAAATATTTTATCTAGTTACACCTTGCTGTAAACCTGTATTTATACTGTTTAGACTACACAGAGTCTACCTAGCAATCGAAGTCTGATCGAATGGCCATGACCTGGGGTCCCTCAAGGGTCACTCTTAGACCCCTTATGTTAAGCCTGTATATGCTACCCTTGGGTCAAATTTTTCAGAATCCAAATGTTGGCTTTCATAGCTATGCAGACGTTATTTCTCAATGTCCCTAAATGACAACAGTTCAATTAAGGTGTGTCAATAACTAGATGAACCTACATCTCGCTCATCCATCCATTTTCTAATCTGTTTATCCTCACAGGGGTCGTGGGCTTGCTGGAGCCTAAACCAGCTGTGTTCGGGCAGTAGGCGCGGTACACCCTGAACTGGTTACATGTATCGACAAACATTCGCGCTCACAAACTTAGGGAAAATTTAGAGTGTTCCGTTAACCTGCCCTGTATGGGTTTTTTTATGGAATGTGGGAGGAAATCTGGGATTTGTAAATGTCTTAAAGACTTTTGTTTGAAAATGCTTTTAAATGTTGCCCTTTTAACAGCATTCATATGTAAAAATACTTTCTGTAATAAGGTTCACCTCTTGTAAAAATGGTACCAGATCTTTTTTGTCTTTCTTTTCTAATACGCGTTTCCAGTTTGCCGTAATATCACAGAAACCGTCCGTGTTCTCTTCTTGGCCATTTGCACTCATATCGTCATGTTTGCTTATTCTCTCAAGACATGTTCTGAGTTTAATGCACAGTGCCTGTGCATCAGCTGACAAAACTCAACATAACCAGCACACAAATGTTTGAAAATGTGAACAAAGACAATTTCATTGAATGCCCTGATTTGATGATATTCTTTACAAAAACATTCCTGTCGTTCAACAAGAAACATGTTTGAGTTGACAGGCGTACAGATGCTGCAGCCAGAGATCAACGCCTCAGTCATTGTGCTGGCATGAAAATGGTTGCATCCAGCCAGGGCAGCCCCACCATTCCGTCAACCCCTTTGCTGGAGCTTCATAACCGCAAGCTTCTTCGACTTGGCAACCCCTGTGCGACTGCGAGTCCCGCTTCCTCCGCGGTAAGTGTTCCCAATAGCACATGAGGGAAACTGCAGCACATCTCATCACCCACATGAAAATCCAATGTGAAACAGTAAACTGAGTCACATCCGGTTTTGGCTCACATTGTGATTGAGGGTCACAATTCAGTACACTTGTGGTAGACGGACTATTATGGTGTGAATGACCCAACTCTTGAGCACCTTGAAATTACTGCTGAATAAATTAATTCTGTTAACAGCAAAGTTAGATTCTAATGCAATCGTTGAGATGTGAGAGTCATATTGGCTGTGGAATTCCATGTGTGGTTTTTTTCTGTCTGCTATGCTGTGCTGCACTGTGCTGACTTGACAGGTGTGACAGTGCAAAGTCCCTTTGACATGTTGAATTGCATCGGTTGCATTAACAAACGTTTTGCTTCCTAAGATCTGCTCCCTCCTGTTCCGGGGATTGTCATCAGAGCAGGAAGACGAGTGTGTGACTGTTTTGGCTTGTGACAGTGACATGGAGGAGGACAAATACTCGGCAAGAAGCCCCGAGTACTAAAAAAAAAGGGGGAAAAAGTGTTCCCTAAATGTATTTATTGTAAGTTAATTCCTTTGTCTAGTTGTTCACAGTCCTAATATTTATTGATCTCAAACCACCTTGTTCACTCAGATTCTTTCAAGGATGTAGTTATTAAATTTGCTTGGGTTATTTATTGCTTATGAAATTCAAAGCATTGAACAGTAAAAGATAAATGTTGAGATTAAGAGTGTATGTTTTTGTGTGTCTGCAACTGAAACACATCACAGTCATGCCTCAATATCAATAAATACCATTATTTTTATTTCAATATTGTACAGCAGATCTGCATTGACGTGTACACCCAAAATATACAGACATGCGCTCGTTTGTCTAGAGGACGATGAAAAGTTCTTCTGGGCGGGAAGCAACAATTGCTCCATTGTCCGGCGTAGCCGTACCACCCGACGGGAAAAATTGCTTGGTCACATTAAGGCTACTTAAAATTGTCCTCCAGACACGTTGCAATGCTTTTCAACATGGCATTCACTGCTTTGCTTTATTCTGCCTCCCTTTTGTCTTCCAATTTCCTTTAGTGCAATCTTGTAATCTTACCCAGATGGCTTGATCACTCTTCCTCATAGCTTGTGACCGACTTGAGCAAAGTTAATTTTCAGAAAGTACATATCGTATTGGTAAAACTTCATTTATTTAAGACAAGTGGGGCAAGACGAGGACATTTTAATCTCATGGCTACTTGCAGTTTTGACGCTTCGTGCTCACAAACTGGCACAGAAAGAATATTTTCGAGGAATTATGTGTGCCAGTATCAACAGCTGATACAAGGCACGTCATTATCACACAACACAGAAAGAATTGACTAAAAAGGTGCAGCAAATTCATTATCTAAAATATGTAACGCATGTAAAAAGAAACATCTTATGGTGCCCTGGGAACAAATAGAAAATGCCGACTGTGATGTTTTAAGTCAACTATCTGGTTAAATAAAGTTAAAAAAATAATAATACACTTGCTTTTTCCCATGAGTCTTCAGCGTTGTGCGTTTAAAGCCTCCACACCATTAGTGACCAGTGCGGGGCCTTCAGCGTTCACATCCTCTTCATACAATTTGCCACAATTTCTCCGCATACCCACAAACGAACACCACAATCACAGCAGCAGTGGGATTAAAGGGAGACCACGTTTGATGGAATAGAAAGTGATTATGTCAGAGCCTCGCTGTATTAAATATTACGTATCTATGAAAGGCAGCTGCAGTTCACAAAATCAAATGTTTCAACCTGCCCCAGGAAGGAAGGTTGTTTTTTTTTTGCAAAGATACAAGGACGACAAACTATAAAACATCTGCTCTCTGCATCCATGTATAAAATTTGCTAAGAATCACGCATCCATTTAACCAGCCTGAAGGATGCCGCACCATGTGCAAGCACCTTTCTCAACAGAAAGAATGAAGCGTAAACTTCCCTTCTGGCAGCCCAGAACGGGGCCGCTCGAACATTTTCAAAAGTCCAACCCCCCCCCCGGTCTGCCTAAACACTCAAAAACGTTTCATCATGTGACTTCTATCGCTCGCACAAAAATTACAGAGGGAGCATTGCAGTTTGCAAAGTTGTTTTTTTAGGGCCTGCTGCTGTTTTTACATCCACCTGGTCAGCTAAGGTTTGGGGTAAAGAACAGCTGCGGCATGTTGGGAGGGAAAAAAAACAAAACATCTGACATCCTGAATCCTTCATCCTGTCCAGCAGGAGACAAAGCAGTCCATCCAGTCACAGTCTAGTGTTGAACCTAGTCAGTGTATTCTGCCACTATGGACAACAGCACTGTTATGTCATCTGGCTTCCCTCCTGGATACACACAGCAAAAATAATTGACATTAGATGCGGAACCATGAAATATCTATTTATTTATAGCTTTTTTTTTTTTTTTTTTTTTTTAACAACACATGAATCTAAATGACCAAATCAATTTCCGTGTTCAATTGTGGGTCAATCCATAGGTCTGCGATTACAAGTGCCACCATTTTTAGGGTGTCTCATTTTGGACACACTCACCTCGAACGTTGAGTCCGTTGTCACAGGCAAACTGTGCAAAAGGTGACATGTAATTGGGGTCGTAGGCCAGGTCGTGGGCCTGCTCCGCAATACTGCGGGCAGTCTGCTGAATGCTCTCATAGTTGGCGCTCTGAGCACAAAGGAAAACAAGAAATGGAAGCGCGGCCTCTGTGGCCTATCGCGGCACTGCGCGTTCAGCCTGCTCACCTTGAGTTTCTTCAGCTCCTGCAGGATCATGTAGTCAGGCATGTTGTCAAACAGGCCATCGGTGGCAGTGAGGATGATGTCACCCAGCTGGACGTCAAAGGAAGAGCTGTCGGCTGCGTCCGGGCTGCGGATGTGCACGCACGGCTGAGTCAGGCAGGCAAAACTGCGTGCATTGCTAATTGATCTTTTATTTTCAGCGTACATTGATAACTTTTTCTTTTTTTTTTTTACCACACCATCATCACAGTTGTGAGCACTTTTCCCCTGAGCTGCCAAACAAAAATTTTTATATAATGTACTTGACTAGGAACTGTGCATGTTCACACGACAGGAACTCTTCCCAAAAATAGTCTGCCAGCGTTAAAGCCCCCAAAGGAGGTAGCAACAAGAGGCCCCAATGCAAATCACACGCTTGAGTCTTACAAAGCCCTTTGTCTTAACAAACTCACTGGACCGCTAACTCCTGTCATTATATTTTACTATTACTGGAAGGTTTTTTGGGGGGTATGCAGGGTCAATACCACATTGCAACATCTTTAATGATTAAAAGAGTTAATCCTTTGTAAGACGTCAAAACAAAATAACTTGTGGCACTTTTATCTCCAACCAATCAGCACGATTCTCGACTGGACTGGTTGTGGGGACTTGGCCTGTCAGACTTTGACCCGGCGAGAGGGAAAGCATGGCGAGCGTCCAAAGCCCGTTCTGGCATATACAGTAGAGCGCTGCCGCTGCTGCTTTGGCACGCCGAGCCAATGGGACACGGCAGCACGTGGACCCCGATCGTCTGTTCCGGCACACTCACCACAAGAGTACATTGACAAAACATTGCGTGAGGAACAAACCTGTTTTGCTAAGAGCTGGTCACGGAGCAACCACGGAGGAATTTGTGTTTCTTTGTTTATGTCTGAACCCCTGTGCACATTTCAGCGGGCAAATCTGCTTAAACTCAGCATGGGTCAATTCAGATTTATAAAGTAGACGCAAAGATATTTGTGGGTGGCAGCATGCAAGCAACTACCGATGACCTGAAGAGATCATTTTAAAATCATAAGTTGGTGATATGAAACTGAAACCATGGCAAAAACTTTGTTTGTGCTGGTGCTGCCAGATACACATCAAAAGGTTTTTTTGGGGGGTTTTTTTGTATTTTTTTCCCTTCAGTTCGTGACATGTTTAATTTGAGTACCTGCTGACTACTAAATAGTTTGGAATTTTACATTGTAATTTTTATTTCATTTTCAGTAGTTTTAATTAGCTTTTAGAGCGGGTTGGTTAAAAAAATGCTTTTTTTTGAAAGGAGTAATTGTCAGGTGTATGATAAAGAAAAGGGCTGAATTGGTTCGCATGTCCAGCTCACAGTGCAGCGGTCCAAGTTTCGGATCCAGTCTCCAGCCTTCCTGTGTGGAGTTTTGCACGTTCTCACGGTTCATCTGAGATGCGATTTCAAGCTTATGCGATTTATTTATAAAATCGTACACGGCTTAGCACCTTTCTATGTCGTTGACTTAGTCACACCGTGTGTTCCACCCCGAACTCTCCGTTCACAACACGCTGGTCTTTGAGGGATTCAGAGAGCCAAAAAAAAGTCGGCGGGTTCCAGTGCTCTGCAATGCCCTCCCCCCCGCAATTTAGAGCAGCTACCTCAGCTGAAATGCTTAAAAGCTAACTTAAGACTCATTTGTATACTCTTGCATTTTGTTCAACTCTGTTGCCTGTTTGCACTGCTGTTTCCTCTGTTCGTACTTGCCCCTCCTCCTCCCTGATCTGGAGAGGGGGCCAGGCGATGATGACCCAAATGGACGTCGCCATATGGATTTTGCTCCGATGGTTATGATTTGCACCGAGTGAGCTGGACAAGAGCTCAGTCGGTGGCAGGGATCAGGTTTACTGTTGTTGCGATGTCACGGTGAGTTGTCCCGAGTGCACCTCTTTGCGCGTACCTGTCACTGAGGACGGCCCCCTCGGCCTCGGGAGGAGCGATGGACAGTTGGAAGGGCGTGTTGAAGTAATGTTGTTGCTCATCGGAGCGGTGGACGACCTCCCCCCCGCGAACCACCAGGAAGCCCGAGTCCCCCAAGTTGGCCGTGTGCAGCCGGTGACTCTGGCGGTCCAACACCACGATGCAGGCTGTGCTACTGCCTGCAGAAACAGACACAGACAGACATGCACGCACCAAGAAAACACTGTTACAAAGCAAATATTACAAGAACCGACATGATCTATCTGTGTTTCTTCGCTAAGTGAGCATTTCTCATCTCCAACTTATCTGAAGAGGATGAATCCAATGCTTTCTTTATGAGGCAACATTATGATGGTTGATTCTTGTACTTGTAAATCCTATGCAACTAGACCAATTTTTTTTCTGATTATTAGCTTAGGCAGTAGAACCTGAAGCCATGAACTTTTATGAACTCATATGATACCGGCCGGGTTGGAACTTCTGCTTACAGTTGGAACAAAGTTCCACCCTAGGCAACCAAGGAGGGATACAAGTGCAATGTTCCCTCTAACTGTCCATGCGTCTGATCATTCACACAAACTCCCTGAGCATTCCTTGGACCACGGTCAGCAACATCAGACTCAGGATAGGTGAGATGGCGAGTGGTCACAACCAATTCAATTGACGTGATGTCATCATGTCATTTCATCTGTAATTCAGCGATGGCACTGGCAAAGCATGCTAATATGGAGTGCCCGGAAGAAGTATTTTAAAACGGTGCAAGTGAGTTAGGAAAGCGATGTTCACGCATTTAACACTCTGCAAAAGTGCGTCCCAGGTCTCCCACTAAGGTAGGCGGTGATTTCCTTTTCACGAACTCTTGTATCTACTTGATTTTTCTGTTTTGTTCGTGTCAGGGAGCGTCATGGCTGTTGCTCATCATGGCGCGCGCGCGCCTGCGTACGCGTGCGGTCACAGTCGATCACGGAAGGTTGGTTGGCTTGAAAAGTAGAACTTCTATCAAAAAAGGATGGTCACCCCTGCACTACACAGTAAAAAGCCATGGCAGTAGCCAACATAATTAACAGAGACCAAACCCTCTCTGAAGCTTAAAATAGCACGATAAAGGTCCTTTAAACATTGTGATGGAAACACATTATGAGTCCCTGTCCTGCTTCTTCGCTGGAATGATTTTACAAACACTAATCAGCATCGTGTGAGAATGCGCAATTTCACCATTCTGGAAGTTCAACGAAACACGAGTCTGCGGTTGAGACAAGGCGACAGCCAGCCACACCCTTCTGGTGACTCATTTACGAACACATCGAAATGTGTTCTCTGGGACCAACCTTCAAAAAGCCTCGCTTATGACTCACCCCCCGTCTGCATTACATTCCCTGCCCAACCACGATACAAGGCACGCGACGGCTCAAAAGAACATCGAATTAGCTGCGATGGAAGGGCACAATACTGCACATGTGATCACGAGGCGGAAAAGTACTGCTTCTCAGCATCTCATATTACATGTTTTAGCACAGATCTTTGTCAGGAAGCAAAGCGGGAAGCGACTGTGGAACAGAACACGGACGGGCAGGTCATTTCACGCTCTGGTGATTTAAAACCTAAACAAAACAAAACAGTAACAATCACCATCCAACCCACTGTCTAGACATATGATATGCTTGAAAGCAGAGAACATGTCGTCAATCAAAATGCACAAAGAATTTGATGCAATCTTAAGGGGTGGGTGGGTGCTGTAACCCGAGAGGAAGACACACCGAACAAGCGAGACTCAAGGTCAGACGAGGCCGCAACGGCGGAGGATGATTGTCGTCACGACGCAAAAAAGATTTAATGGAAACGAAGTATGATTAGAGATGCTACCACGTGGCCTTTTTCTTTTTGCACTGTGATATTCTTTTTACTCAAACTAAAAACAAACAATTTGCTTTGAAGATCAATAATATCATTAAAAAAATGAATTTTAAATAAACCATAAAACTGCCTTTGTTTCAAATATTACTTGGAACATTTACCACAAAAGAAAAAAAAAGAAACTCCCTTGAATATATTTAAACACTCTACTCTGCCTTTCGGACAAGTTTTGGTTCTTTTGATCATTCGTTTGACTCCTATTTTGAAAACCCTGCTTTTATTGTGACGCAAGCAATGTAAAGCAGGAAGTGTTGGGTGTATGCATGATATATACACCTTCCCCCTGGATGGTGACCTCACACAGAAGGGAACAAACTATATGTATAGTCCAGCAGAGGATGTCATGGAGAGAAAGTATATGACTGTGCTCAACTGAATAATGTGATTATTATTGAAAGCAGCGGACGATTGCTGAAGAGGATGCTGCGTTTGTGCAATGCCACTCACCGAGCAGCGGCACTTTGTTCTGCAGCAGTTCATAATAGCTGGTGGTGAGGACTCCGACGGGGTGGCTGGGAACAAAACGTCCCTCCTTCACCAGGCGCTCGCACGTCTTCATCAGAGTGCTGGAAAATTGCGACGGGTCCACGCCATAGTCTCGCCAGCCTCCTACTCCATCTGCCACACCTACAGTCACACACACGCGCACACACAGAGGGGCAAACCATCATGATGGCATCATGCAAAATTGCATCTCGCAAGACTTGAGAAAATCCGGTGTGACTTGACCTTGTTGAGCATCTAATTTACTGTTGGGCTTTGTCAATTTAATTTTTGTGATGGAAAAGAGAAACAAAGTGATGAGACTACAAAGAATAAAAGCAAACTTCCTTTGTATGTTGGTAACCTCATCAACCAGCAGTTCAATTTTCTGTTACGCTTGTATGACAAATGTGTTCCGTTTTTCGGTAAAGCTGCAGCTGTTGTGAAAGCGCTACGTAAATACATATGTATTGTACTGTATGTAATGTAAATAATTCAACAATTCAGTTTCTATTATTCATAATTAACCCCCCCCCTTAAAAAACCTGCATTCTGCAGTAGACTATGTTGTAGAATCCGCTGTGTTATGTTAAGACTAACAGATTTTCCTAGAAGGAAGAAGCAGCCTTGTTACTCCCAAAATTGACCTCCCTGACCATACATGGAGGGCGCCGGAGTCTGCACAGCCTTTGCCAGAAATAGACAGTGGCCTGCTTTACAACAAACTTCCCAAAAAAATCTTCCTGTGAGGCTCTCCTGATTCTCAACTTCCCGTGTTGGGTGAACAAGTGATTGTTTAAGCAACAAGACAGATTTGCAGGCTGGAGACGACTTGCAGATTAAACCCAAGGTTCACGACGGTGGTTATCCATTTACATCTGTCAGGTTGTAGACACGCTCAGTGTCAAGGCGGGATAATCCTTTGACCAAGCACACTGCTCTTTTTTTTTTTTTTTTTTTTTTTAAATACAAACCATGTGCAGGTTCAAGTTCAACTCTCCAATTGTATGACTGCATCTGCGTTTATGGCGCAAGTAGGTCCCATGCAGGCTGCTTCTACACAGTAACGTCTGCACTCGTTTCTCATTGTTTTCCAGAAGGACTGCAACTACAACCGTCACTGTGCGATGTTAGATGACCTTCAACAGCAAAGTCATTCATCTCAACAACTGCGAAAGCCAGGGTGCAGGCTTGACATGTACAACTATGCTCTTTAACATAAACCTGAATTTTTGTTCCAACGGATGTGTGTTCATCTGAGGAGTTCCCATTTAAGTTTGGTGAGAGTCCACACACTAAGGTGTGATAAATGGCAGGAAAGTGAACAAATCATACCTGCCAGAGTTGAAAAGCTTTCACCTAGGACTGATGACGGGTAACTCATTCAGTACCAGCCAATTCTGGACCAAGTCTGAAAAGACGTTTAAAAACGTCTTTGGGCGTGAATGAGTTAATAATGCGGCGGTTGCCGTGGCCAATTGTTCTCGCGGCCCTCCCCTGGCTGCTCAACCCCTCTATCCGGTTTACTGTCTCCATCAATTTCCCGTCCCTCAACCCCGTTTTTCCACCTCAACCCAACTGGCAGAGGAAGTCAGCCGCCACACAGAACTTGGGTTCTGATGGAACTTTCTTCCTGAGAGGGACTTTTTTTTCTCATGCCTGAATCATCATGTAATCGCTCACGTGGGATTCAGCTAGATTTCTTATGAATTGTACATAAAGTACAGTATTTGTATAATCCATGGGAAGAGTAGTTGACTTGTTCAATGTTGAAAGCGCCTTGTGATAACTACTGTTGCGGATTAGTGCTGTATAACATTGAAGGTCAACAGTGAAGTGATTTTAGAAAACCGCAAACAGAAAATTTTTGTGTCACAAGTAATTAAACAAAATACATGAAAAAATAATTTCTTTCAGAAATTCGACAAAGTAATCGTTTTCCCAAAGTGAGATCCTGACGAGCGACAAACCTGAAAGTGTGACGTCACATCAAGACAACAATAGCGGGGCTCACTGTGGAAAGTGTACAAATCCATTCGGAAAGCGACGTTTCAAACTTATCTGAGGGGATCCAGGTGTTTGAAGAGTTGGAGGAAGAGGAGTTTGTGGGCAAGATGTATGTCGGACCATACATGTACAAGCCAAATGGCTCAGGATGCAGAAAATTTTGTGCCTGAATGGCCGGACATGGAGTGGGGATGAGACCCATCGGGATTGAAAGAACGGTAAACTATACAGGCTGCGGTTATTAGCCTCGCATTATTGTTTGCAATTCGATGCTGTATCATGCTGTAAACCGTGCACAATGCAATTACCTACTTGGTCCATGTATTCCCGCTGGCACTGAGAGCAAAAGTCGGAGTGGGTTGGTGTCCTACATTGTCATTGCTAAGGTAGTTCTGCTGTGTTGTCGGCCACTCTGCACATGATATCGACAACATTGTTGGCTGTAATCCATTAGAGAGGATTCCAGCCATGTACTCATATTGTTTGAATGTTTTCGTACAGGATGACATCCATGTACACGTATAATACTTTGAATTCAATTATTTAGGAAGCAATACAAATTTATGTAAATAGCACATCTCATACACAAGGCAACTCAATGTGCTTCACGCAAACAAAGGCACAAAGCCTATAAGCATCTGCAAATGCAGCAGCTGAAGACATGCAACGCTAAAAGAAAGAGAGCAAAGGTTTCTCATGTAAATTACGACACTGAAAACATAAATTCAGACAAAGACCCAAAAAAGGACATTTACACAGACCCAAAAATAAGATATTTATAAGCAAAGGAAAGAAGTAAAAGGTAGCTTTCTTGAAATTAATAAAAGGCCATATCGTGAAATTGTAATGTGGCAGAAAAAAGCATGGCCTTGAACGTGGATTTCAAAGCATTTCCACTTTGGGCTGACCTCACTTCTGTTGACACCTCATTCTGAGTGCAGCAGAGAAGCTAAATGCGGCTTCACAGTGTATGCTTTGAAAACTGGGCTCCACTAATTGAAGAATGTTATCTTGATCCATCTGTCCACATCATTAGTTGGTGGCTTTTTTAATGTAAAGCCTGTGCCTTGGCTCAATGGAGTTTGGGAAACACTGGTACAAATGGCAATTTCAATTTCAAATGGACCAGTTTCAGATCGTTGACTAGACTGGTCTGGCATGATTTCGCAGGTGACAAATGCTTCTTGAGTGACTGCTCTTGCTTTTCACGTGGATTTTGACAAAACAACATTCGTTATACAGTACTACATTGCTGTTAAGCATTCGTACCGTAGCAAGGCACTACAAGAAATAAAGAAACACAATGCAGTCTGTGACTCACCCAAAACATCGGCAGATTTGTGTCGGGCGATGAAGCACGCGTCGTCCCCATAACACATTCCTTTCTTGAGGATGCCTTTACGGAAATCTTTGCCAAAGCCGCAGCTTGCCGTCACCAGGCTGTAGTCGCGGCCGTCCGTCTGCGAGAGTCCGCCGATGACAGCTCTGGCAACCAGTCTCCCGTACGACAGCACGGACAACATCCCCCACGAAACAGATGCCACCTCCGGAGGCGGCCAAGCTAGCGGTCGCGCTAGCTTAGCTCCGACGTGAGCTCACTAATGGTGACTCGTAAGACGCAGGTTACTGGAGATGAGGAGCTCGGTGTTACGGCGCTCTCTTCCCGTCCCGAGACTATAAGGCGAAGGGTATCACAGGAACGCGCTGTCCTTTCCGTCCGGCAAGTGCTGCCCGTCGTTGCCCACGGCGGCCATGCTTCCTCGAGTGCCTCCTTGCTAGCTTTGAAGACGTTACACAGTGAGAGCAGCTACTTTGTGTCCTCGCTCACACAGCTCAGCTCGCGCGGTCTTGTGACTTATTGACGTCATCACACTTACGTAACATTCCATACCATATAAGGAGTCATTACTACGGCAGTACATTTTGAGCTTATGCTGCAGTCGGGGAAGCTGGAAATTCCGTTTTCCGACTTTCGACGAGGAGAAGTGCCCGAACATAGTGACCAACCCTTTGAACTAGGAGGTCCAACTTGCGACCTTCACCGACCGACTTCAACGTGACGTCACGTGACCCCATGGAGACCCAGAGCGTGAATGGCAAAACATTTACAAGATTCGAAAAATATATTTAGCTTTATTTAACATTACATTAATTTGTTTTTTGCATTTCGAAATAACTTCACTTAACACAACGTGCTTTATACTGACAGCCATGCCGTCATCACCCTGCATGAAGTTAGTTGGTGAGATGAATGAAATGCTTTGAATGCCGTACTTGTTTCATGTAACTATTAATTTATTCCCAACAGTCTATTCTCTTCCTTCCATGGTTTGTATTGATTGCACTGCTTCAGTAATTTACTGTGGAAGTATTGTTACTTCCCTTCACTTCCTGCCAAAATGTCTATTATCTGTTTATATGTTCACCAGTGGGCGAGTGGTTAGCGCGTCGACTTCACAGTGCAGAGGTACGGGTTTGATTGCAGCTCCGGCCTTCGTGGGTTTTCTCCGGGTACTCTGGTTTCCTCCCACATTCCAAAAACATGCATGGCAGGCTGATTGAACACTCAAAATTGTCCCTAGGTGTGAGCGCAGATGGTTGTTCGTCTCTGTGTGCCCTGCGATAGGCTGGCAACCGGTTCAGGGCGTCCCTCGCCTACTGCCTGAAGACAGCTGGAATAGGCTCCAGCACGCCCCGCGAACCTCGTGAGGATAAAACCGATCGGAAAATGGATGGATGGATGAATGGATGTTCAATATTGCTATGTCAATCTAATCTGACCAGGGCCTTCAGAATTAATAATGCTGACGATAAAACCTGAACTATACATTAGTCGCAATGGGACTGTTCTTTAATAATAATAAAAATACATTACACTAATGAGATTTGAAATTCCTCCTTGATAATGTCACATTTTTCATCCTTTAACTGGTTGGAAAGAGCAAGCCTAATTAAATTAGCAAAACATATCTGTAGCAATCTGCACATATTTAATAATCAGCAGCTCTGTTGAGTATGAGGTTTTAAGATTTTTGTTTGATAAATATTGATTTTGAACTGCTCCAGATGACATATGTGGCACTTGTGTATATTTGTAGTGTGATAGTGCTGGTAAGAACATTAGAAAGGAGATACATTAAAAAAAATGATATTCATCTCTATATCCTCTTAAATACACTCAAAGTTTATTAGAAAGATTTAGACATGAAAAGAGCGCTTGTTTAGTCAAATATGAAGAGGTGATACAATGAGTCAATGTTCTATGACACTGACTGTAAATAGATTTTGAATTTTACAGTAAAGTGGTGTTTGTGACTGTATATTCTTTGTGGTCATTAATATTGATTACTGGAAAAGAATGGGGGGGGGCATGATGTGATAAAACTGCTAAAATTGTGCACAGCTATAAACAAGGCATTCCTGTGCATAAAGTAGCATTATTGTTACGATTTTTATGATTGAACAGTCATATGTGGCAAAAAGTAGCTGCAAAATGGGAGTGCAAAACACCTGAGGTTTTTCATGGTGACATATCAATTTCCGCCTGTGGACAAAACAACATCTTTTGCTTTCAAAGGGTGGGAGTGTACATCTTTACAGTACTGGCAACATGAAGGTTAACCAATCCCTCAAATGCAAAGGACAAAAGAAGAACAGTAGTGACCACCTTACATCCAGCCCACACTTTATTTCTTTGCTTGCTTGGTGACCATGTTGCGAGGAGGAGTGACCGGACGGCTGCCGTTGGGCTTCTTCTTCTCGGCCGGTTTCAAAATCTATTCGTTGAACATAGAAAGAAGTATGAGGGCGAATACGTCATTATTAACAGATTATCATTTGCATCATTAATAAGGAATAATCATCTGATTTAAATGAAAACAGAGGGCTTTAAGCCAATAAAATACTTCGCTACCATGTTTTATTTTGAATACCTTAAGTGGTTAATTGACGAATGAGTTTAATTCATTCTGAGACCAAGCTCATCACCCACTTTATGATGATACCGGTATATCAAATCAGTATTCTAAGAAGATATAAATTTAGATCTCCATTCATCCATTTATGACAAATGAAGTGAATCAACCACATGAAACCCCGTGACTAAAAAAACTGTTGGGGCACTTGGAAACCAAGGTGTCACTCCACATATTTTTACAGCAAATACAGCTTAACAAAAATAGGTTTGTATGATATGGCTAAAATTTAATGTCAATATTTTTGCCAGATAACGATAAGATCGCAATACTACTATGGGTTCCGTGAAAATTAAGCATTTTTTGAGCCACCAACATTAGCAAAGTTAGCAATAAATTAAAACAAATGTAAATTCACATTAAAACTGCAACTGTGCTTTGATGATAAATAACAATTTTATGCTACAATCGATATGTTAACTGCATCAACGCATGTGTTGTTTTGTACCAATTTGTGCAAGCATGACCATAGTAAGGACAATGAGTTTAGAATGTGGATGGATGTGTTGCATGGTTGGGGGGAGAAAAAAAAAAGTTAAAACACTCACCCCCGTACAAGACATTGGTTGTGTATTCATTGATGCATTACATGGCGATGGGACAACTCCTACCGATATGAACTATGCCTGGATTGCCTTCTGAGTGTCCCCTTACGATATGTTACATTGTATGACTGTTTATGAATTCACAAAAAATTGTGGTAGTCAACAAAGACAATCAAAATAGGACGCAGCTCGCACTTCGCTTCAATTGAATGGACTGGCAAGGCACGGTCTGCTCGTACATTTTGAAAAAAACATTTTATCCGCTGGTAATTTTGAAATTATCACCATGGTCACATACTGTTCTAAAATACAATAGATGTGTGCCGTCCGTATATACCAGGGGTCTCCAACTCCGGGCCTGGAGGGCTATTGTCCTGCCTGTTTTCCAGCTCCCCCAGGAGCAACACACCTGATTCAAATAATCAGGATCATTCTAATGCTGCTTCAGAGCTGGCCGATGAGCTGATCGTCTAAATCAGGTGTGTTGCAGCTGGGAGAGCCGGAAAATAGGCAGGACAGTAGCCCTCCAGGCCCGGAGTTGGAGACCCCTGGTATATACAGTACTTGACAATAAAGACAGAAATGATTTTCTTGTGTGTGCTGCCTAGCCAGCAGCAGTTGCGCGTGTCCCTCGTCTCTCTGCGTGTGTCCTTCCTCCCTCTCGCCCTCCGCATAATGATTGTTATCTCCTGGTTTTAACTGTCGATCAATGCCAAACTTTCGAAGAGGAATGTGGTTAGTTGAACTGCGATTTACACGCAACACAAGCGTGGTGAGGTCACATGACTGATATCATCCTCATTTTGATATTAATATCTTAAATGTTCCGAAGAGGAATGTGGTTAGTTGAACTGCGATTTACAAGCAACACAAGCGTGGTGAGGTCACGACTGATATCATCCTCATTTTGATATTGATATCTTGAATATATCTCGATTTAGATACAATAAAGACATATAGCCGAGCCCTAATCTAAAATTTTACAAATGTATAACACTAAAAAATGCCAAAGCACATTACCTGAAAAGAACACATGAGGGTCTCATCCACACTCATCATGGCGCCAGCATTGTCAAACTCCCCACAGTAATTTGGGGCGGAGAACAGAGTGACAAGCTGTCGTTTGGCAAAAAATTCATAGCCATCCTCAACAACCTGCAACAAATAACAGCTGGAAATTACTAACTATTCAGACTTCTATACACTATACAAAACACTTTCAAATCCATATTACTAAAGGCCTACAGAGACAAGATTAAAACTAATGAAGGGTAACAGTTACAAGGTAAGATACCACAGAATATGTATCCCTAGTAAATGTGTAAACTGTCGCAATCACATTAATATGGTCCTAAAAGTACCTGATGGGCACGACAGATCAGATCCAGGTCATGCTTATGCAGAAACTTAGCAACCACCTCTGAGCCAAAGGTAAATGATACACCTCGGTCATTCTCCCCCCAGCCCAACACATCCTTATCTGGATCAGACCAGAGCAAGTCACAGAGCAGGCCCTGGTCGGGGACGTCAGTGGGGCGCATGATGCGTCTGATCTGCTCCATGGACTGCAGGTCAGGAGAAAGTCCTGTACAAAAAGAGCAGACAAGCACAAATAAACATTGCTATACTGGTGACGTTTGCTGAACGTCAGTTGGCAAACTGCACAGAGCTCAGTCAAGGACAAATGAAAAAGACTGACATTAAGGTAAGGACTTGTTTTGAAACCTAACTGCAGGCAATTGCTATTGTCGTCACAACCGAGGGAGGGGACTAGAAACATTTTGCTCTTTTCCATAGAAAATACACTTTTCTTGTGAACATGTGATGGCAATTTAAAAACTTTCAGACAACTGTTTTAAAGGTAAAGGAGAAGCTAATTCAGCCCTGTGGTTGACTGTCAACTAGTACAGGGCTACCGTTGCACCAAGTACCGGTGCTTGTTTGGAAAAAAAAAAAAAAAAAAAGCACTCCAACTTTGTGTCAGACGGGGCTGGCGTGCAGCATATCAACCATCCAAATTGCACAAATACAAAAACAGACGGCAAAAGTGGCTGAGACGGTTTGGGGCCACCATGTAGCTGTATCCACTTAAATCAATCCATCCATGTAACCCTATCTGTCCGCAAGGTTACTAAATCCTTTCCGTAAGGAACAGCTTAAACACAATAAATAAATATTTGAGTACGGATGTGTACTTTGCCACATTTACAGCCATCTCGGGACGCCACGATTAGTTGACCTCCATCAAGGACCAAATTCTTTGATGTCATCATTATTATTTTTGCACTTTTGTTTCTCCTCTGAAAACGGTGTCTGTGATGCACATGTGCAGTAGTGAGAATACGGGTTAGCTGTGATGTAAACAGAAGCACTATAGCTAATGCAGCGTCATGGCTAACTGGTGTTAGCAATAGTATCCGAAAGTTAAGAGTGCATTTAGACAATACAATACATATTTATTTATATAGCGCTTTCACAACAGCTTCAGCTGTAACAAGGCGCTTTACAGAACAGTTAACATAAAATAACAAAATAATACAATACAACACATAAGACACAGACAGTCGTGCAATCTTAACCACTTTTCCTGCATACACTTTGTTGTTTGAAGCAGTTATAGATGAAAGAGGAGAGAATCAAAGTGTCCTTTCACCAGTGGATCAGAGACATCATGCTGAAAATGTGCACACGTCTGCTACATATTTCACCAAACATACTTGAAAGGCAAAGTCAAAACTTTTCTTTACAATATGTTCTATGCACCACCACTACAGTAGTCGAAAAACGGTGTCTCGGTACCGCCCTTCTGATGATATAAAAATGATGTGAATCTCTTCCTGCTTCGCACTCGTGACACGCAGCTATTGTCTGTAAATCGCGGGTGCCCGGAATATTCTGTTATTAAAAGCTTCTAAGAAACTGTTCATCGGCTCCAGCCTTTATTTGAAGAACCAACATTCTCCTCGTCCGTAATTCAACATGCGGGGGAAGGAAGGCCCAACAGTACTTAAGTACTACATCACATGCAGCAGCAGCACTGGCACAGATAGCCACACAGCATGGTGAAATAAGAAATGTGGGGAAATATTATTGCGGTCAGGTGAGACAGAGTTGTACAACAGAGGCAGCTCTCAACATTGGCTCGGGTTGAGCCGAAAAGCAGCACGCTTGGAGAATGGGAAGCGAAGAAGTTGGCCTATCTGAGAGCTTCTAGCAGTCAAATTACACAACAACCAGATTGATTAGCAAAGTACAAACATTTTTTTCTGTGGGAGGAGAAGCAGGAGCCCCTCCTTCTTATCCACTTGAGGCAACACCTATGTTTGGGAACAAAAGGCACGGAAGATAGGTGCGGTGTTTCGTCCTCTGTCTGAACCGAGCACCTGATGCCCACACTCGCAAAGAGAATGACGTGTTCAGTATTTCAAAAACAAGAGTAGTCAAAGTAGCAGAACATGACATGTTAACCACAACCCTTCATTGGCAATACATAACAATAAAACACATATAAACCAGTTCATTACAATATTCTATATTCTAGTCAGTGTTCCGTCTAAGATGTGCGCGTGAGTCATTGCGCCCTGCGCTCTGACCCTCTCGGCGCATACAGTGACGCTAAGCACACACTATGCACACGACATTTCTATATTCATTCCTTCATTTCCGCACAATTTTAATCTACAAAAAGAGCACCACACCATGCCCACTTCTTACAGTTTCAGTAGTGGAAGGCTGCACACAGTTCGACTGTAATTTGAAGCATACATTGACACACATACATTCACACTCACGCAGACTACACGTAAACCGCTCCATTCAGGAAGTCCAAACACGGGCGTAGTTTACAAGCCCCTTAAATGGGTCTCTTTTGTATGTTTCAAAGATCAGGTGACCAGAAATTTTTTTTTGTTTTGTTTTCTGACCTGTTTTTCATTATTTATGAGTAGGCAATGTGGAACCGCAATGTTACAAATTTCATTCAGAATTAATAGTACTTAAAATCTCCTGTATGCTAAAATGAACGCATGAAAAAAAACTAGGGCTGATTTTATTCATGTCACAAATAAGTCTTCAATGATAGTTCAGTTTTTAACACCCTAAAAAACACTAAATCTATGTGGTGTTTGATTGTGGCGATTGCAAACAAGGAACCCGTCGCTATGATGGCAGATGTTGAAGCCATGTTCCACCAAGTCAAAGTCCAACCAGATGATGCTGACCTGATGCAAATTCTATGGTTGCCAGAGGGGGACACTAACAGCACTATGGCGGAGTACGGGATGGTTGTGGCAATACTGCGCAGAGCGCTTTCTTTAAAGTGTTTTTTATTTTTTTCCATCATCACAACATCCTATTTCGGACATTTTGTTTCGTGACAAAAATCTTTTGAACTGAAATTGAAAATGCATTTGAAGGCAATTTTTGCCCAGACATTTTTCGTGGCTGAATTTTCAGTGTAGAGTATCCCTAAGTATTAGTCATTGTCAAAACAAGAACACTGAAACATACTTTTTTCTTAGTCCAGTACTTGTGGCAACTTTCACCCAACTTTCCTCATCAAAAATGGGTGATTACTTCCCAAGAAATACAAACTATTGCCTGGGACAGTTTTATTTTTATGACTTTCATCTTTTTTTTGTTTTAACCCATGTGTTTTTTAACGACACATCGGACAAAGTCACCATAATGGAACGGTGGCCTTAAAGTGTAATATCAAAGTCATTTCTAAATCCTTTTTTTTCTTGCGACCACTCAAAATGTTCAGTGGCGTCAGACCTATCCATACATATATAGTTTCTATTTACTTATTGAGGTTGGTGCCCTCTATGGACATCAAAGCAATAAAAAGCAGTATTGTGCTATGGGTATAAGTAACTATCATCTGCATATAAGTAAAAAACAAAAACATTGAATTCGGACTATTCAATATGGACAAGTTAGCGCCTTCAACATGTTAATAGATCATGACATAATTTTAGTTTGTACGTCAACAGTCCTGTTACGGGATGTTTTGGTGCACACGGGTTAATTAAACAAGCCTAATCTGCTCTTTCTTTTGGCTCAAACAACAAAAACCCACCTCCGTGACAGCAAAAGATCTTCTCATCCACAATGGCGGCAATCGGGAGGCAGTTAAAACAATCTGTAAAAGTCTTCCAGAGCTTGATGTTGTACCTTCTTTTACCTAGAACATGAAGAAAAACAAGCACTTTCAATGAATAATAAAGTCAAAACAGTAAATCAGAACACAAAATTTGCAGAGCATGTCATTCAACATGTTTACTGACGTATGGAAGATTACTCACACTCATCATAAAAGCCATATATTCTATTGATTGATGCACACTCATGGTTCCCTCTCAACAGGAAGAAGTTCTCGGGGTATTTGATTTTGTAGGCAAGCAGGAGACAGATGGTTTCCAGAGACTGCTTCCCCCTGTCCACATAGTCTCCCAAAAATAGGTAGTTGCTTTCTGGGGGGAAGCCCCCATACTCAAACAGCCTCAGCAAATCATAGTATTGGCCGTGGATGTCACCTGACATAGAAACAGAGAGTGATTAGTATTGGGACTGTGTCAACAGTAATAAACAACGCATGCTTATTTTAGGCATGGATAACACCACATAGCTGTTTTCTCGTGGAAAATATATTTGGACATCTTACCGCAGATCTTGAGAGGTGCCTCAAGCTCTAAAAGAATCGGTTGACTCAGGAAGATTTCCCTGGATTTCAGGCATAGTCCACGAATCTCATTTTCCTGCAGTTGAACATTCTTGCCAGGTTTAGCTCCTCTTACTGTAAACAAAATATGTCCCAAACTTAATATGATGCGCTTGCTGCATGGAACGGGCTCATAATTAGTTCGAAGTGTGTGGTAGTTCATGTTTGAATGTAGCAAATCAACCGCGGGTCGGATTTGCAAGGCTCCTAAAACTGTTTATAAACATACTTAGCCGAATGTGCTCTACCATAGCAGAGCAGGTTAACAGCATTTTGGACAAAACAAATGACTTACCTTCTAGGAGACGTTGAATTATGCTGTCTATGTTGAGTTTGTCGACATCGGCCATCGTGGTGTTGGCTGTGAATATATCAACGAAGTCGAATCTAGGTCTCAGCTGTAATTGCTATCTCTACTAGCATTAGCACCCAACGTTAGCGTCTCGGTCTTTTCCGGTTGAGGACAAACCTTGGGTTAAGCCTGTTTCGATGTAGCCCCTCGTAGACTCTCGAGCAACCTAATACATTACCGAGGTACGTAAGCTTAAGAATATCCTCATCTAAATATTAGATTTTACTTGGTAATGTGGAATTGATGGGAACGGTCATTCGATGACACAAAGATCCCTTCACTGTTTTTTCACTGCCGCACCTTATCGAAACTCGTACACAGCGGTTTTTGGAAGCAGCTGTACTGCTACCACCTACTGGAATGGAGGCCATAAAAACGGAAACGATTATGCAATAATAGACGCCGCTGCTTGTCACATATGGATGACCCACATTTAGAATTACACAAACGGCTGTTAGTGACATACACACAGATCGTAATAGACTATAATAAAAAGATAACACTTTTCACTCCCTGATTTAAGGCTCTATTTTTGTGTAATACTGTATGCATACGACCCTCACGAAGATGAAGCGGTTCAAATGTATGTCTCTTCAGTTGTGACCTTTCAACACTTGACCAATTGTGTTCATTGTGCCAAGTACAGACATGAAATGCAGTTCGCATCTTATCAGAGGTGAATGCCAGTGCAAAGTTAACTGTAGGCTTGTCCTAAACCCAGGCAAAAGTAGAGGGTTGACTCAGGCTCTAACCTTTTGCAAACACTTTTGAGCATTCATCTTCAAGGAAGGCTTCATTAAATTTTCATGTGTGGCTTTATTCGTAGTTATTAGTTCAGCTTGCAAGACATGCGTAAGAGTTGCAAAATACACCTCTGTATTGATATACCGGTAGTTTACTTTTATGGCAATATTTTACGGAATGTAACTTTCTGCTGGACAATAGACAAACAGTGGACAACAAGGAGGACACAAAGCAAAAAAATGCCATAATGAAGGGGTGTCAAACTCATTTTCACCGAGGGCCACATCAGCAAAATGGCTGTCTTCAAAGGGCCAAACGTAATTTATAATTGCAACTTATATAATTGAATTAAATATAAAATAAATGTAACTACTCCTTAATGTTAAATAACACTGAGTCTTTTACTTATTTCAGTGAAAAACATTACAGCTGCATAGAAACAAATGTTTGCCTATTTCTCTGTTAAAACAAATACTTTTAATTTGTCATCTTAAAATAATCCTCATATGAATCCACACATAAAACATGCCAATGGCAAATAATTGCAACGGCAGCTGCAAATAAACAATATGTAATCGAATATAAATAACAAAATAAAGGTTGCCTCAGGTGACAAATAAATGGTCAAGCTCTTAGGTTTTTGAAGAGGAGATGCTGCCCATCCTTAAACACAAGTGGATCCTCTCTCGGCTTTTCTTCTGATCTTTTGATCATGTTCTGAAAATAACAAACACAAAACAAAATCCAAACACAATCATTAAATTTTGTTGCAGCCGCAGTTTGCCTTTTAATTCTTGGACAATTTGTTGCTTTTCTTCAAGGCTAGCTTTAGTGTACTTAGCTCTGTGTTTGGTGTCAAAATGCCGACACAGATTATACTCTTTGACTACTGAGACCGTTTCTGAACATAAAATACATACCGGTCTTTCTCCTTGAAACGCAAATAAGTATTCTCCTTCCTATCTTTCGTTAAAAATGTCTTCCGTCTGCATCAATTCTCTTCCTTGAAATTTTGGGATTATTATTTTCTCCTGTGGGAGGCCCGGTGGTCCAGTGGTTACCGCGTCGACCTCACAGTGCAGAGGTACCGGGTTATAATAAAGGATATCTTATCTTATCTTATCTTATCTTAAATTCCAGCTCCGGCCTCCCTGTGTGGAGTTTGCATGTTCTCCCCGGGCCTGCGTGGGTTTTCTCCGGGTACTCAGATTTCCTCCCACATTCTAAAAACATGCATGGCAGGCTGATTGAACACTCTAACTTGTCCCTAGGTGTGAAGGTGAGCGTGGATGGTTGTTCATCTGTCTGTGCCCTGCGATTGGCTGGCAACCAGTTCAGGGTGTCCCCCGCCTACTGCCCGAAGACGGCTGGGATAGGCTCCAGCACCCCCCGCGAGCTTTATGAGGATAAGCAGATCGGAAAATGAATGGATGGATAGATAATTTCTGCCGATTCCACCCATCAGCATTGGTGTGGAAACACCGCCACGTAAAGTCGGTGAGCCGTCACTTCACAAGTAACATAGTCGACAGGCATTGTGGGAAATGTAGTTTTTGGTCAAAGCATGCTTTTAGACTACAGTATTTTTGGACATTCAGGTCTTTCAAGCTCTCGCAGGCTACATAAAAGGACGAGGCGGGCCACGTCTGGCCTGCGGGCTTTGCATTTAACACAAGTGCTTTAGTCTTTCACTGAAGGCTCGAAAGAATGAAAAGGTCTCCATTTGTTAGTCTTTATTTAATCACTTGAGATTCTACTGTAACTACATCAGTGGTGATGGGCAACACTATTGGGCTGTCGTTGAACAGTGTTTTCTTATTGTGGAAAAAAAGTTAGTTATAGTCAGAAAATGTTTCTTCCAGTGAGTGGTCACTACCATGCAAACCTAAAACAACAAAATGAGTGTTCAGCATCTCTGCCTCACACTGTGGAGCTTTGAGGTTTGAATCTCACTCCGGGCCCTCTTGCGTGCAACTTGCATGTTCTCCCATGAGGATAAGCAGTATGAAAAACTAATGGATGGATAACATATTTCCCCATATTTATATGTCTTCTCAGACTCTACACATTTAATCCCAGGTACTTATATTTTTTTCATTTTTTTCCCAAGATTTTAGGGTTTAAAAAAAAAAAAAAGAGTCTGAAAATGGCCGGTACTGAATTAGTGAATAAGTACTGTGTAATATTCTTAAGTAAGATACTTAAGTTTTGTATCGACACATGCTGACACCAGTCTACTTTTAGAGAACAATCTTGGAGAACTCTCACTTTAACACTGAAACGTATGCCAGTTTCGTGTATGGAGACATTTGCGAATGAATCAATTTACCTCTAGTGTCCACTAGATAGCGCCAGCTAACAGTATTCAACACCACCTGAAAAAGGGCGATTTTAAAAACTACAAGCCTACATCATTTCTTTATTAGAGATTGAATAAATGTGTTTAAATGTTTTTTTAAATTTTTATAATCTGATGCATTAAATAATTTTCATGTAAAAGTATAGGTAGACGTATAAATAAATCTGTTGGAGGTCGCGAATGATATTTTTTCCTCAGCATATCTTGAAGTACTTACTGTATAGTGGGGGACATAAAGTTTATTCTTCTTAAAATCATATGCTTGAATGAATTAAAAAAAAACAGAATTAGTTGATGACAATTACTTCTCCATAATGACAGACATGGAAAAACATCTGTGAGTATCGATTGGACGTTCATGTCACTGAGCATCATATTTTTTTAATGTACCGGTACTGCACAAAAAAATAATTTCCACGCAAGTAAAACCAGGCAGTTATCTACGATTAAAACCACACAATGGGTCCCAGCACCTGCGATTGGGTGGCAACCGGTTCAGGGTGTCCCCCGCCGACTGCCCGAAGACAGCTGGGATAGGCTCCAGCACCCACTGCGACCCTTGTGAGGATAAATCGTATCGGAAAATGGATGAATGGATGGATGGCTCCCAGCAGACAACAGAAAACTTGGAAATTTTTGCAGATTATAGTGGAGCAATACAAGAACAAATGCGTGCTTGCTGCACTTTTTATCAATTGTGCCAAATGTGGTGCAGTGTCCTCTAAAAACAGATGCTGTTCAACTTGAATCTGCTCTAAATTTGCTCAGTGTTCCACTTTCAGAACACAATGTTCCCTATGAGGAGTATGTAAATGTCAACAACAGCCACTTTGCTGAAGAGGGTGTTTTTGGTGAATTTTCAGCAGAGACAGTGAAAGGAGTCAAAGGAGACTGTACAAAATGTACTTGAAATGTATGTTCTTGTGTCCTCCACTCCCATCTGACATGTCCTCTTCGCGCTTTTGAAATACCGGTACTCGTGTTTTGCAGAACATTTGTATATACAGTACTGTACTTCATGTCATCTTTTCAACAGACAAATGATATTAATGCTGAATTCTGATTGACAGCTGTTTCCAGGAGAACATATCAAAACATCCTACAGTGAGCATTCATGCATAGTTCACTAATCTGCTTCGCCAAATTGCTCACCGTCATTTATGTACTTATATATACAGCACTGTACATATATATATATATAT
>NW_017805783.1:1229161-1236137 GCF_001891065.2 Hippocampus comes | reverse complement strand
TATATATATATATATATATATATGAAGCATATTTTGAATTACTCATTTGTTTTAAATCTTACAATCTAGCACGCCCCAGAGCCATAAATGAAGAACAGGTAATCATTTCCCCTCACTTTTGCCCTAGGTGTTTTCTGTAGCTGAATATGTGATCCCATGTCCCTCGAGGTAATAAAATTTGACTCACGAGGAAATTATTTTCAGATGGATTAAAAGGCAGAAGCGGAGGGTTAACTGTGAGACTGGTGATCAGAACATGGGCAGGAAGTGTAAATCAATAAAACTAACTTTACTATGAAGTTTTCATAAAAGTAATGGTACTAAACCTCATGAGCCATTACCTTGCCATTAACCTTGTGGTATCAGCAGGGGGAGCACCCGTTTAGTGCAGCGTATGTCTCGAGCAACACCTTATTTAAGAGAAGAACAACCCTGTACTGTAATTTGACAAAACGTCAGCTGTCCGGCTAGTCTCATAATGTAACATCTAATTTGACTATGCAATAAGGCTTTTTTTGTGTCTGGTTGTGAATTGACCTGCTAAATGCAAACACCGCTTTCCATAATTTTCTCCATTAATATTAATACATATAAAAGGTGTGATCAATACAAACGAACAGCATTTCATTTCATGCATCCGCAGGCGAGATTTTGGAAATATGAGTCGTGTCGTGTGCGTGTGTGTCGGTGCGCGCGTGTACGTGTGTGTGCGTGTGTGTGTGTGTGTGTGTGTGTGTGTTTGTTTGTTTGCCAGCCATAAATATAAATATTATCGGCTAGATTTTTCAGAAGTTTCAAATCAGAAGATTTGAAGGATCAAAACACAACATTTTAGTGATATTTGCTCGAACATTGAATATACGGTCTAAGCAATCATATGTTGTGATTCTGTAAAATCATGCAATTAAACTGAGAAGCAAAGTAATAGTTTTTAGGCTTTTACTTAGAACAACGGGTCAGTAAATTATTTTATTGGCTGCTCCCTGACAGAAAGTGAGCTTCTTGAGAAACAAGTAAGTGGGCTTGGCTAAATTCCCTGAACTGCACTGATCTACTCATCATCTCCTTCTCTCTTTTTTCAGACACCTTCGTTAAATACGAGCTTTACGTCAGTATTGATAACTTTGCCAAAGCAAAATCAAGTGCAGTAGTCCAGTTAATGTTGTGGACGGAGGTTCGGACCCAATCAGCTGGCGTTTACTTTGAAAGTGGTGCTGCCAAAACCTACTTTTTTTCTTCTTTCGTACTTCCAAACATTCGAATCAGACGTGATGACAAACATATCGGCGGAGTCGTGTTGTGTGTTTTTTGTCAAAGTGGCACCCGTGCCCATAAAGGCGTTTTAACTGGGGGGAATCCAGCCCACATATTTATTGCAGCCACTGAAAAAAAATCTCCTCAATATCCCCAAGATGGCCGCCGATGTAGGATCGATGTTTCAATATTGGAAGAAATTTGATCTACGGCGGCTTCAGGTTAGTGGTATTCTCATTCTCGGTTTATTTTTTTCCAGTGGCAAGTGTTCTGTTGTGCTCGGAAGTGTCTCGGGTCTTTTTGGGTGACTGCGAGAGTGAAAGCGGCGTGCTTTGCATCGCTACTTATTAGAAATTGATCCGTGTTCTGCCTTTGTTCGGTTCAATCATTGATCAGCGTGGAGCGACCGGGGAGCAGCACAGCCTCCACCAGCCACACCGATCTGGGATCAGCACCGCGGACAGCACTGTTATTTTTTTTTCTTTCTTTTTTTCCGCTAAAATCTCGACAGTGAGCAGCTCGCACCGCTGTGCTCGCATGTACGGAAACTTTTAATGTGCCGTTGAGTCAGTCGCTCTTCTTTCATGGTAACTTTTCACACAGCTTTGCGTTTTGTACGGTTTGTGTCGACGGACGTCACGACGCTGCTGGCTGCACCGGTCTTTTGCTTTAAACCTCAAATTACTGTCGTTTTAGTTGCTTGTAGCCTCCAAGATGACAAGTTTATTTGCAAGTTTTTTAAAACGGAGGTATTTGCTAGTCTCTTTACATTTTACGGAAGCGCGTTGGTCATAACGCGTGGACCGGACGTTGAGGTTGATAAACAAGCAAATACAAACACGTTTTTATGGGGGGCGAACACGTCTTCTTTGAAGCTTCCAAACGATCATCTGGTCGACTTATGTGGCACTGAAATGTGTCTTAACGGCTGGCGTGGGGAATGTGGCAGGTGAGCACTTTGGTTTATTGCAGACTAACATTGCACGCATCGTTCCTTATACCTTCACCACACCGTTAGCCTGAAAGTTGAATTGCTGAACCGCAATATATGGCTGTTTTGCTATTTATGCATTTATTGCAATGTATTTATTTATTTTTTTTAGAAAGCAATGTTGGTTGAAATCATCTGTGGTTTCCGCTCCCCTCCCTGCCGACCTCTCTCCCACTGAAGCCGCATAGAGCTGCTCGAGCGGGGGGCGGTGGGGGCTGTGTAATCGTATTCCCCGCTAATGTTTGTAAATCAGCCTCGGCCGGCGCAAGGGCACCGTCTCTGCCGTCTGACTGATGTCGTGCATCATGACAAATGACAGGAGCATGGCAGCCCGCCCCCCTCGCCAAAGCCTACCGAGCAGAAACAATCACATCTGGTGTGTGTGTTGGTGTCGAGTGTTGTTGCAGCTCTTGGCCGCTGGACCGCCCTGTCATCCGGGCTGCCGCCACACGGTTGTAGCGGGATCTCTCAGAACAGGACCGAGAAATATTCATCAACATACACGAGCTTTGTCATCAAATTGCAACGAGTCGACTCGTAGAGACGTTCCCAGGTGCTCCCCGAGCCCTGAACCTATTATAACGGTCTGTAAAAAAAGTATAACCTTCATTTTATTCATACAAAACATACACGATCCAATGCAGGAGTTACACCTATCGGCCAAAATATAATCATTTGCACTTTTTCGCATTAGAATGACCTACAAAATTGCATCAAAAAGAATTTGCCTCGCCATGTTAATAATGCTCATTTATTTTGGATTGTTTATTCTTGGCATAGTTTGCAGAAATTACAATGAATCATATTGAGAGTTGTGTTTAATGTTTTGTCTCACGTGGCTCAACCGAAATTAGAAACACTCCACTGTAACACTATAACCTTATGAATATATTCTGATAAACAAATACTTAATAATGTCTCTGAAATATTTGCAATATGTTTCTTGCAAAGGCAATTTTCCATACTTTTCAACAACATTGTGTACCTAATGTTGTGCCTATGAAAAAAAAAATCTGGCAGGATATTGCTCAGTTGTCTCCCTCTACACTGTGAGCGATGAACGCATTTAAGGTGCGAATTATTGGAGCAGTTTGTTGCAGTGGAGGACAACTATGTTGCATGGTACTGTGAAGCGGTTCTACCCCATCATATATCCGTTTTGATACAGAGCACTTTTAAATCACTGCAGAGTATAAGTGCAATAATAAGCATATTTTTAAAATTAGTATCTCTTTGACAGTGTAAAAAAACACTAAAATCTGCAAATCAAGACAGCCTCACGAATGCATTTTTTTTCTGTCTCTCTCTTTACGTAGTGTAAGTGTACGTAGAGTGTCTGCTGAAGCCGTAACTTCATAGATCACATTATAGTGTCCTTGTAAAATTGAGAACAATGTCACCCCTCTAAAACTACTTGAATCCAGATTTGCAATTATATATGATTTTGCTGTTTTCAAGTAATAATTAAAATGGTTGATACAAGATTGCTCACTGATACAAGAACGATTTAGTAATACCGAAATTTACTAGTCGCCATCTTTTTAAGTGGTGTAATGACACTAAAAGTAACACTGAATCGTGGATTTTCACATTGCACTGTTGGGTGTTGGTTGTGCTTCGTACTTTGTTTGTCGTCTTTTGATTCAGAAGTGTTCAAAAATTAATGCCCATGCTTTGGATAAATTGTATGAATAAAAATTTTAGGAAGTGCAATTCAGTACAAACTTCCAGTTTGTCCTTGGTAATGAAAATAACTGTTGCCCTTGTCAAAATAAGATTTATAAGATTTGTTAAAGTCAAATTCATGGCTCAGCTGTTGGCCTGCACTGATGTGTGAACAATTTGACGAAATCATGCTCACGAATGTGTTTGCAAACAAGATGCATTTTTAAGATTTTTTTTTTTAAAAGACGTTTGAAGATAACTCAGGTGCTATACGAGTTCAACATATTGTTTTACTGCTGTTGAATTTTATTCCAACACTATTTTTCCACCACATGCCAGAAGCTTAAAGTGACACCCTTAGCAGCAGTTGATTGCACTTTCAGAGAACGCATTATCATTACAGCCAGTTGCACGACCCAAAATGCCATTCTTGCGTTTAGCGTGTGACAGTAGGGGCTATTTATATCAGCAGTTAACGCCGCAACATTTACTTTATCATTACACACTCTTATGAGTACATGAAGTGTTGGCTCAGTAGAGTTGTGCCTCTGAGTTGTCTAGGATGAATAATTCACCTGCAGGCTGATGAAAAGAGGGCACGGCGAGTGTGAAGCACTGAGGTGGGGTGACCTTGGTTCCTGCTGGCTGCAGGTCACCCGGCCGTTGCCGTGGTAATCATTCACACCGGCCAGATGGCATTTCTGTGGGCGGGCATGAAAAGGACGGGTCAGGGTCTCTTCTGCCAGGCCGAGTGAAGAACCCTGGGCCAGTGCGGTACCACGGGAGTGAGTCAATTCTATAGATGACAAAGCGTGGTCGATTTGACTTTTGATTACTCGGTGGGTCTGTTTCCTTTCATGTACAGTATGTGCATTCTCCTCCTGTTTGCGATAGTAAAAGCATTTGCAATATTTCATCAAAACGCATTGTGCCGGTTAGACTTGTATGGCGCGTGTCCTTGTGGTCACTCAAATCCAGCCGTCTTGTTTCGTGTAATGTTGCAATGCTGTGCTCATTTGGAGAAATAATGCCTCAATGATTTGTGACCATCCCTTGACCCTGTTTCCACACTTCTCTTCCATGAATTTTAGAGGCGGTAGGGTTTTTAAATCACAGACAAAAGCGGTACTACATTCAGCATGACTCAGTTGCTCTGGTGTCATCTCTAATCCGCACACATAGACAACAGTATTGCCAAACAGTGAAATTGCTTTGCTGCCTGTGAGCTTGGATGCCTCGGCTGCCAGCCCGCTCTGTGTGCTGTTTGCCAGTAGATTCCACACACACACACACACACACACACACACACACACACACACACACACACACACTAACCTCCCAATCTCAAATTGGCTGTGAAAATCGCTGTCTGTCGCTCATTCATTCATGCTTTAAATATTTGTTTGCTGAAACTGTTAATGTCACATGTCTCAGTGTAATCTCATTGTAGTGGGGAGTAAATCTGTCTGAGCTCCTCCAGTCTTGTATTATTTATCCGAATGACTGTATCGTTTCATTCCAAAGCTGAGCTGGCTCAAAAAAAAAAAAAGCTTCAAAGTTGCCCTTCACTGTGGGTACTGTACTCTGTGTTCATTATTCCATCTTTTCACAACTCCTCTCATGTTGGCAGCTCTTTCAAACGTGTTGCAGATTAAGTGCTGCGTTTACATGTAAAATCACTGGCTTGAGTGCTCATATAAACGTATGCCCCCACTATCACTACTTAGTTGACTCAAAGGGAGGGCCATGTCTGTCACAAATCTGGCATCTTCTGGGCTGCTCCCCTTTTCCTTTGACAGTAACAACAAAGACAAATGAGGAAGTGGAATTTTACACAACCATCTGGGGCAAATTGAGATGTGAAATCCAGGAGCAATAACCCCAGTATATATAAATATATAAAAAAAAAACAGGGAACACTGCAGCGTGAGAGGAGTGAAACAGACTTTCGCGTTAAGCTGTTTAACCTCACTGTGTAGCATTAGTGGTAGAGACTTCAAAGCAGACGCTTGAGCGTTGGAAGACGAACGACAAATGGATTTAGAGAGAGCTACGTTCAGCATTCACACTTGAAGACTAGGCCTGTCATTAATGTCAGCTTAATCACTCTGACCTTCCTTCAAGTAGATTTCCATACCTATCCATTTTCTTCTTTTTTTTTTGCCGTGCTTGTGCTCCTGTCACCACGGTGCTGTATGTGTGACGTTTTGATAAGCTCTGCTTTGATGATATTGTTTCTAAAGTCCTACATGCCGCGGTTCTAAAAGGTCATGCCGTATGCTTGATTTTTAACAAAAGACCCCAGTTCAGCAACGAAGGTAAAACATAGCTATCTCTTTGTGGTACACAGTAATCCCCAGTTTTTCACGGTTAATTGGTTCCGGACCACCGCACGAAAGTGAAAAACCGCGAAGTAGCAACCACCATATCCACACAGCTACTGCATGAGCTCACGATAGTAGAAGAGTCTCGTGATGTTCTGCTGAGCTGTTGGTGTAGATTCAACTGTTTTATATGGTGTGTTTCCTCGTAGTTTGACGATAGTATCGCGGGTCAAAGCAGGTATGGGTGCCACCATCCTTCTCCCACTGACTTTCAATCACAAATCAAAATCAGAAGTTTGGATTTGTGATTGGATGAGCAAGTGTGTTTAGGTAAAACCTACGCCTACATACAACTTTTTGCTTTGTGCTGTAGAGAAATGACCAGTTTAATTTGTTTTTTGGCATGTTTACTGCCAACAATAAACATTTGTTCTCTCAGTTAGTGTAGCCAAGATTACTCAAAAATGACAGTCTGTCAAAATGCTAACTGGACTTAGAATGGCCATTTCAACCTGACTACAACGCACCAATAATAATAATAAAAATAAATAAATTAATACTTTTTGGGGTGGGGGGGGGCAATGTCCTTTTTGTGTTTTTTCACGTGACATCGCCTACAAAAGATCTGGTCAAAACCGCCTTCAAAGTAAAGTAAAACAGTAACACTTCACATTATCTTTACATCTAATCTTTACATCTTTTTTTTTTTTTTTTTTTTTTTAAAATTTTTTTTTTTTTACGG
>NW_017805783.1:1215804-1227993 GCF_001891065.2 Hippocampus comes | reverse complement strand
TTTTTTTTTTTTTTTTTTTTTTTTTTTTAACAATCTATTTTATTGTACGGTCATTTCCAATAAAACTGGACACCATGATCGACGCGTTAACTACTTGGTCGTCATGAAATAAGCAACGTTTTATTAAACATGTCAACATCGTATTTTAAAGTGAAACAATTTCGGTTTTAGTTTCTAAAGTGGTTCCAGCGGAAGCATAAGGTTAACTACTGTTGTAGATGGTCACAAGTACTTTGTGGAGTTAAAATGAAACCGGCGTAAGGGAATGTTTTTCTCTGCTGATGTCACATTACGGAGAGCGTGGAAGTTGATTAAATGGTATGGAATTGTAGTTTCATTCTGCCAGTTTATTGGTCACAACTACTGTACTGCATTTTAAGGGTACGAAGGACTCTTGTTTAAATGGGAGAGTTGGCATGTCGCGAACTGGAAGTCGTTTGCGGCGGCCATAGTTCACTGCTCAAAATACATTCGCAGACAGACAAAAGCACAAATCTCAGGTTGTTTCTTTTATTTCGACATTATATATGCGATATTGGAAACTGACAAATCTGGTGATTGATTTTTTAGGGAAAAAAATATTGACTCTCAAACTGGGTCACCATCCGCAGCCTGGGGCGACCACCATTTCTGAGAACAACCCAGATACAAATACCACATACTTAAATGTTTACTGAAAATTACATCCTTATTGTCTTCGCAAACATTATGGGCTATGTGGCTTGACAGTGTTGGATAATATTCCTAAAGACTATTTTGGGTTTTTGGAATGCGTCAACATGGTCGTCCATTACGTTTCATTTCTTGAAAGTCCTACCGGAAAATAGCCAAATCAGCATGACTTAAAACCACAAGTGGTTTATTTCAATAAATAAAGCGTAAAAAGCATACTTGTTGGCCATATCATTGATGTGATTATATTGATGATCTGCTTTTGAACGGTCTGCTATATTTTCCTATGTCTCAAAGCAGTAGCTCATTTTTTTTCTTTTTTTTCATGGCTCCAGCGCACCCTTGGTGGATGACGGTGCTTCACAGAGATGCCTAATTTTTTATAGCAGTCTTCTGCTGCCCTGAGGCTGAAGCAATTGCTCTGCAGGAGTAAATAACCAGCTTTAACAAAACTTAGGGGACACATTAGTCTGCGGGAGGACAGCTTCGTAGTGGTAGGGCAACCTCTACTTCCCTCACACACAGGCTGTAGGAAGCATCAGCAGAGAGGTAATGGCTCATCGGCATGAGTATAAAGCTGTGGCCTCTCTCTCTCTCCCTGTTGACAGCCGCCGCCCCCCCTGCCCAGCGAGTTCATATCGAGCTGTGTTTCTCCAACGCGGCCTTGGCTTTATTTGTTTTTACCAGCTGACGCCACTGCACACATATTGAGCACCAGTCCTTTCTTGTTCATATCACAGGCTTTCCACCGAAAGCCCCCCCCCCCCCCCCCCCCCCCCATCCCACATTGTGTCGCTGCATCACGACCGACCATGCCTCGTCTGACCGGAGCCGTGTTGCAGTTTATTTTCATTTCGGCCATTTCAGTCTTGATGACTAAAAACGGGAGTCGTGTATATGTGTGTGTGCAGGTGTGTTCTGATGTTGCTTGTCATGTAACGCATGATAACATAGTGTGATGGGTACTCCTGGGCCCAATGCACTCACGAGATCAATGCTTCTCTAACCCTCTCCAGGTTGTCTTTGGGGAGCTCGGCTGCTCTCATTATGTGTTGGTGCTTGGAGTGTGTTTGCCATACAGGGAAGTAGACCGGTGCATGCCAGCCATTTGTGCAAGATGTATGGTGGTCTTTTGAGTGGAGTCCACATATTAATATTGTTACAAAGCAGCATTTCTACACTCTAGTACAGAAAGTGTGCTGTGGCGAAAAGCTGATGGATGGGTCTAATTTTGTCATTTCTTTTTTTTTCCCCACCGCCATACAGCTAATTACTCTTTTATTCATCCCCAACAATGTGAGGGCATAGAATAAATCTGAGTCATGCACTCGGTGCTGCTTCACCAGAAAGGTGTAGACTGGGGCCCTAAAGCGAGCCAGTGGCTTCAAGAGGTATAGTTTATCATTTTTAATGGAGAGGAAGAGGAAGTAAAGACGTGAAGCGGGGCTTTGTGATTTATGTCGACTCATTCGGTGGAGAAAAGAGCAAGTCCACACTATCTCCCTTGTCCTTACAGTCTGTTCTGAGGCCCTCCCACGCAAATCTGAGCCCTTCCACATTCTTGGCTCCTTTTCACCAAAGCACACTTTTCTTTCATCTCAAAACCTTCGTGGGAGAATGGAAGAATGTGACCTAGCAAAAAATGCCCTAATACATTATGCAGCAATTGTAAGCGATTCTGTCAGTAAACACTCCAATATGAATAGCTGGTTTGCAAAGTAGCATGAAGCATCTCTTCCCCTGCCTTTCAGCTGAATGCGTTTTGTTGTTTCCCGAATGTACTAATGTCATGTCTCCATTGTCACCTGTTCATTTAGTTTGGGAGTGGAGGGCAATGGAGTGTTGGCAAGGGTTTGAAATAGTTAGCTTTGCCTGTGTGTAATATAGACCTCAAGGCTATTCTTTAGTTCCGCTCAGTCTCATGAGTGCTTTCTAGACCTTGCACGCTTAATTAAATATGCAGCGGAAGACTGTAAGCGGGTCACCATTTTTGTCTTCTAAGTATGGTGAAAGAGGCTCCCATCAACACCCACAAAAACACTGGAAGACTAAAGGATGACTGCTAAGACATTTTATATTATATCTTTGTCAAAAAGGTGAAAAAGGAACAAAGAGCTGAGTGCAAGAAGCGCCCCGCCACCATTTTCCCATTTCCCTCGTTTGCTTTCGACTGCAATCCTGCTCTGGTGCCTTTTCCAGATGAATTTTATGATATTTTCTCCCTTCTCCCGCTCTCCCATTTCTTGCTCTCTCTCACTCCTCAGCAGTTTTCCCCAGACAGGTTCCACAGTGTTTTAGAGGGGATGGATTTAATTGCTCTGTGGGGATTGGTTGGCTGTGCCGGGCTCGGCTGTTTAATTAGTGTACCCTGCCGGGATTGGTTTAATGCTTCATGATCTTGAAATTGTCTGATTGTTCAGGGCTCTGGGGACTCTCCCTGCCTACATAGACAGCAGGTTTAGCTAAACATTGCTCCAGGCTTGCGGCAGTGTGCCTCAGGATGTGAAATTTGGGTGGGGGGTTGGGGTTCAACAGACAAACCACAGGCCATGCATTTGTACTGGAAAGTCTTGTGGATTCACCAGAGTTGAACTGATCTCACTGGAATGTTTAGCCTTCCAGTATTTAATTCAAAATCATCCACTATTCATGTACTTCCACTATTTAGATGATGCTACAGCATTTCTGTATGATCGGCGGGCATTTTTGCTCCAACACACCAAAGTAAGCAAGTAACTTGCTATTCATGTGGATTTCTGCTTCCTAACAACTTTCTGAATATTATGACTTGGTGGTGTGAACGGATAATGTTGCTCGTGCTGTCTATTTAAACATGGGCAGCATCATCTCATGAGATCTGTGAATTATGTGCGTGGTCACCTTGAGTTAGGGGAGCTGCAGAGATTACATTTGTGTAAAAGGTTCGGGGCGTGTCTGTGTCCCTTCAGTGGCCTTCCACTGGATGCCCTTGATGTTGTTCAATCATGGCAGTGTTTTTGACCTCAAGAGTAAATGTGCTTGGCATCAGATTGCGGATAAGGAAGAGTGTGGCAGTTCAGTCCAGCACAGATAGTACTTATTGAAGGCTAAACTCATTCTGCTTCATCAAACTTATCGAGCCTTCGCTTTCAAAGAAGTCAACCTTGAAGTGCATAAATCTCCATTGGCTGCTAATAAGAATATGGTCCTTCCTCTGCCTCTGTTTGTTCCCTTGGCCAATGATGAAGACCTGGTACACACATAATGATTTGGCAGATCTTTCAAGAATGTTTATATGTTTCAGACTCCACACATAAAAATGTAAACTCTGGAATTGTAACAATTTTGGTCACGTTGTGTGTGATGTGCTCCGGTAAGATTCAGAGAGCACCACACACATGATTCTTTTTTTTAACATTGATCTATAAAGTGGCAAAGATCGAAGATTTTTGGTTGTAAATATGGAAAGCGTTTAATATTTAGGGTTGGCGGCCTGACCTGTTTCGGACACGATTATCGGGACAAATCCACTCTTAATACACCTCAGACAAAAGGATAATCTGACAGGACAGTTTTACAAGACCTAATATAGTCAGGTGGTGACAGCCCGATTGTCTTATCTGTAATTTACGTATTTCTTTTTGAAATATGAGCTTATTCCGTGAGGAGTGAGTCCTTCAGGTAGACATACAAGTTGCGCATTCTGCCTCTGTTGACGTGCTAAACCCTGGGGGTCATTTTTTTTTTTCCCTCTTCGGTGTTTCCTATGGTGTTTACATCATTAGAGACCTCGGGCGGATGCACATGATCACCAAGGCGATTGAACACATGGTAACTGAGCTGCTCCCAAATGAGTCCCACCCTGATTTCCATCCCCTCTCTTTCTAGGGGAGATGCCCTGATTACTGAGTGACTTTGTGCTGGAGTTGAAGGCCCTCTCCAGCTGTTTGGATTGTTGTTGTGCAATGATGATGAGGAATCAGAGTTGTTCTATATAGTCAGTGTTGTTGCTATGAATGTTGCTCGGGTGTGTTAAAGCATTTTATTCATCTGTAATAACGGCTCCCAGAATATAAAGATGGAGCACTGGATATTTACGATTTGTTTTAGGGAGGATTGTTAGGTCAATTGCAGATCATGGCCAAAGGTAATAGTGCTGGTTGTTGATAAAGCTTTCAAACATAATAATTCAGAGCTGGTTCTCATTCAGAAATTATATTGCTCTTCCCCCCACTGCCTCTCGGCCATGGCTGTGTGTCCAGCGTCCGTCTAGACGTGCAGCATCATTAACCTGCTGCGACCTCTGCCACTGTTGAATTGGCTCTTGCATCCCCTGCAGTCTAGCCTCAGAAGCTTCTCCTGTCCACAGGGAGCTGGGGCTCCTCTGGACCGTCCATTAGAGCCACTAGCCTCTACTGCGGGCTTTAATAGGCCAAGTGGCCGGAGCATCTCTCAGACTGCTGAATAATTCACAACGTCTGGGCAGTGTCTAGGGGGATGTGAACTGGGGTGCAGGGGCTGCACTGAGGCACAGGGGTTAATAACAGGTCTGTCAGTAGCTGCTCAACCCCCACCATCTCTGACAATACACCTAACCCCTCCCCACCGAAGAAACAATCCTATTCAGTTGATTAGATTTTTCAAAATGGATCAATTTTTAATCAGCGGAGCATCTGACTATGGTCAATACAATCGAGGCTGGGAAGGCAGTTGCTGGACAGCTGTCTTTATTTGTTGGAATGTTCGCTTTTTTTTTTTTTTAACACTACACAAGAACATAGCTAAGAAACGGTGAGCTAAGACCACATAATTCTAACCTTTTTGCTATTATGTAATTGCTATGCTATTGCTTTTTAGCTTAATGTGACATCACATCTACCAATTTCAGTGCTTTCCTATCGTGATATTTAGAAGATTACTCCGGGTATTTCCTTGTGCAATTGCGCATCCCTCCAAAGAGATATGGCTTCTCCGTTTACAGTACATCCACATCTGTTGTATGAGCAAGCCGCTAAACCGGCGGTGTCAAACTCATTTTTGTGGCGAGCCTGATTTTAGTTACAGTTTCCCTTGGAGTGCCGTTATGATTTAAACCACATAAACAAGTCAAGAATAACGGTTATTCACCTATTATTTAAGTTACTGTAACGAGGGGTTTGGTAACAAGAAAATGCTTTCAGTATCACTTATTTATTACAAATGAGAATTTGAAATTTTGGTCCAGAATTTGGCAAGCATCATGAAATTTGATTTGCTTCCGCGGGCCACATAAAATAATGTGGTGGGCCAGATCTGGCCCCCGGGCCTTGAGTTTGACACCTGTGCGCGACACCAATCTAGAGCGCACACGTAACGTTTTCATTCAACTGTAAGAATACCCATCCGCTGTAAAGAAAAATGAGCACCTGAAATTAATATCTAAAACCTTTCTATAATTGCAAATCTAGCGAAATTTAGGAAGACATTTGTGCAGTACATTCTCACATTGTAATTCATTTATAATTCCAAGTAAAGTCTATGTGAGGGACAACATCATACAGTGACTCAAATTTATAATGTCACACTCTCACAACATCTCATTTTCTGTTTCTGTTTCCTTTTAAGCAATAAAATGTTTTCGTAAGCAAGGTCAAATAATGCAACATGGTGTAAAATCAATACTGTCCTGTCCTGGTGGGAGTAAATCATTTGTCAAAGTCAAAAGGATAGATCAATAATATCACAACACAAAAGACAAACACATTACATAAATAATATAATAAAATACAACTCATGCTACTTAAAAATATTTCCATGTCACTAACATGTCGAAAAAAAATCCAAAAATAATATTAGGGAGACTGAACATGATGTATTAATTCTGAGTGCTTAGAGTGTCCAGTATCCAGAAAAGCGCCATTTAAAAACCATCCATCCATCCATTTTCTAATCCACTTATTCTCACGAGAGTCGCGTGTGTATTGGAGCCTCAGCTGTCTACACCCTGAATTGGTTGCCAGTCAATCACAGGGCACATAGAGGCGAACATCCATCCGCCCTCACTCTCACCCCTAGAGACAATGTTAATGTTCAATTAACCTACGATGCATGTTTTTGGAATGTGGGAGGAAACTGCAGTACCCGGAGAAAAGCCACGCAAGCACAGGGAGAACATGCAAACTCCACACAAGAAGGCCGGAGCTTGAATTGAACCCTGCACCCCTGCACTCTGAGGCGGACGTGCTAACCAGTCGACCCCATATAAACCCGATGCGTTATTAATTTTATTATTATAGCTAAATTAGGTTTTGGTTCATCAAAATTGCAATGTATCATCATGTTACAAGAAAAAAGGCATTAAAATATGCAAGGAAAAAAGTTGTGATTTAGAATAACTAGAACTACGTGGAACATGATCTTGATTTTCAAAAGTCATATATTGAAATTGTGTATTGAAGTAAATGATGAAAGGATGAAAGCAGGCTAAGTAGTAGTCAGCAGTGATGGGGGAAATATAGAATTAATATAGAAGTTGTTTTGTATGGAGTTATCTCTGACCAATCAAATATACACCGCAAAATGAAAAAAAAAAATTTTAGACTACGTCTTAATTTTCAAATGTTCTCTTCGTTGCTCCTTTGCCAATGTGGTTCAGGTCAGATGTCATTGCTCCCTTTCTTGAAGTTGCAAGGACAAGACAAAAGAAACTCAGTGACATTCAAGATATATTTTTACTTAACAATGGCTGATTAATGATCATGGATTGATTGCCCACAACTGATTCTTTTCTCTTAAACAGTTTTAAACAAACCTTAATAACCCAACAGTGCAGTGTGACATCAAATGATATTACATACTCCAGACCAACAATTCACATTTTTTTGGGACATGTACAATTAATTACCAAAGTGACTGTGGGCTCTGTTCAAATGAATGACTGGACCGCATTGCTCATGCTGCTATCAGTATCTTATGCTACACCAGGCTCAGCTTGAGTTGTCTGTGAAACACAAAAATTACAATGGCAACCTGCTCATGATCATTTTTGTATGATGAAGCAGTTGATGTACAAGACCAGCTTTGAGGCTTGTTAGTGAATTGGGGCCCAAGTAGATTAACGCTTAGCTGCTGGAACAATACAATAATAAAACATTGACATATAATTTAACAAGTTATATTCCTTAGATAAATTGCATGTACTGTGCTCATTTCCGCTGATTTATAAAGAGGTTTATCATGATATTAGTTTCAAGTAGGCATAAATGGAGATGTCCACATAAAGTTTGGTGCCAATTGATGGCCATATTTGGGCATTTTGTACAATGATTTTGAATGGACAAATTGTGTCTGGTTCCTTCTCTGACTCCTACCAAGGCAAGGAAATAGGGAGGTGGGCGTGGCTATTGCTATGTTGCTGACTAGAAAGGGATGGTTTGAGGGTAGTTAGATGTTTACTGATTTCTCCAAAACAAATTGAACAGTGAAAATGCAAGCTCATATAATTGCCCTGATCAAAAAATTGAGTTTTTGAATGGAAAAATGGGAGATCACGGCCGCACGATCCCTTTAAAAAAAACATCATCAGTATTTGCTAGTCGTTGCTAGCTATTTGCTAGCAAAAAATGTGGTTTAATGCTTAAATACAAAGGGCATGTTCCTTGTAATTGCCTGAAATTATATTTGATGTCTGGAAAAATTAAGAAACAAGAACTGTGATCAGATGAAAATGAATCATAAAGAACTAATGCTTCACGTGTGGACAGCCGGACTCTCTTTCTCATGCTTTCTGCCTTTTTGTTTGTAGCATCAAAACTTCCTAAATCAAAGAGATGGCTGAGGCAGAGAGTACTTTTCGATTCAAATAAGTGATTGGCCATGGACAGAGGAAGAAAGGCGGGATGATGCAGCAGTGGAAGCAGTGTAAAATTATGCAGGTATCACTCTTTGGCCAAAAAAATGATTCAGGCAATTATGCTGTGGCTAATGATCTGTGACTTAGCTAATGATTCATGCTTGTGTTTTGGTCAAAACTACAAGACTACACAATCGTTGATATTTTAATAACATCCATAAGCAAAACAAACTAAATCAGTCCAACATCCCCCCCCCCCCTTTTTTTTTCATTTGTGGTGACTTCAAGTAGCGAGTCCTCTCATTGTGTGTGCCCCGGTAGTCTGTTTGTCTATTTAATATGCAAAGGTGGTCATTCAGGGAGTCATTCTGGACCAGTGTAAACGAATTGGCTGCAATGATTAGCTGCCGCTACTGAGAAAGTGACCATCATTTTGTAAGTACATTTGGAGAATACCCGCCCCCAACCCTCCCCACCCCCATGCCACGAGTCTTATTGTTGCTCACATCTTGTCGAGTGACTGTGAAAAGCACCCAAACAACAAGTGGAGTAAATACACTGTAAGTGGAGTTACTTAATGGGAGATTTTGCATGCTTAATTGCCAGTATGGATTGAAGGTCCATTAAAAGACATCAGTGTCTTGGAGTACAGCAAACGGTTTGAAGATATGTGAGATGGATTGATCTGATTGAACTTCTTGGATTTCCCGTCTGGATGAAGTAATTGGAAACACAGAGAGCATCGTCAGGTTTAAAAAAATATTTCAAAAAAACAAACAAACAAACAAAAAAAGACCTAAAATATTGTTTCTAGCCTGACAGTCCTCTTCCTAAAATTCTGCACAATTTTGTTTGATTGGGTGGTGCAAACATGACTGTGGGTGGCACGAAGGGAAATATTAGTGTTATTTATGAGAACCCTTTTAACCCTAGCTCAATAGCAGCAGTCTGATGGTCAGTGTACAGAGGGACTGTCTGGCAGAGGAGGGGGTGGACCTGGCGTCAGCCATACTGACAAGCTCTTATTTACCGTCTAGATCTATGACTCATTTTATGTACCTAATCGTAAAGCACGGAGATTTATTGAAGGTAACGGGACAGTGGGGAATACCCCATGAGACTGGCAGATTCACTCCACTCCCTTTTCCAAAACCTGGGTTCATGTCACCTGGCTTTCGACATATTGCAAGTGGAGGGAAGGCTTGGGGCCCAAATGAGCAAGTCTATATTTCAGGCACATATAGACAGCTGATTCGTTTATCTCATGAAAACAAGGGCAATAAAAATTGCACGGGCCTAATGGATGACTCTGCAAGGATTAATAGCCGTTTATTGGTCAGGTGCTGTGACCGTCTGTGGGACCAAAAGAACGCCAGCTCTACTGCTTTTCGGAGTAGATTTGTAGAGCCACCAGTCAGCAGCGTCAATTAGCTTAATGTTCAATAGCTTCATGCAAAATATTGTCATATGTTGCTTGGGTTTAAAATATATTGTTGGGGGGAGGACATTTACATCTTCAGTGAGCATTTTATATATATATGCCCTGTCTCATTAATATCAACGGGAAGAGCAAAAACAAAAAGGTATTGTAATACTCCCTTTGTTCTGACAGCATTGCTTGCTATCAGCCAACGCTGAAAATTAGAATCAAACTTTCATTGTTGTGAAAACAGTTTAATCCAATCATGATCTGATGTAACAAAGTGCCATAATACGTCTCTGCATACATAATTGTAGCCGACTTAGCCCCGTCACTTTAAATTAACCTCTGCCGCAACTGGAGACAGGCTTCACTAATCTGCCATTGTTAGCTTTCCGCAGTACATAGCAAGTGCAAAACAGATCTGGCAGTCAGTGGCAAACTAAAGGGTTTAGAATGACAGTGGGACTTCCATGCCGTTTGAGCTAATATTGTCTAAATGTAATGATGCTGTGGTTCTTGGAATTAGGCGAAGGCCAATGGGTGGCACGAGTGGATATGTGGATAAGGGATTTCTCGTGATGGGTTCAGCCATCCCACCTCTACTCATTATGTCGCTTACTTTTTCAACTCCAAATTGGCAAGCCGTTTAATCCCTAAAGACCTTTAACTTCACTGCATGTGAGCGTGCCCATATGCCCACGCTATGGCTTATTGTTCAGTCTTCTGTTGTGGGCTCTTAAAATGTTGAGCAGCCAATTTGAGACCGAGGATGCCATTGTGTTATGGGTCATACGGTCTGTCCCGAGGAGGAAACTCTGCCGAGTGACTGACCCCACACAACTCGCTCAGTAAGGCAGCATCTGCGGTTCCATCAAAGCACTTGACTCCAGCGTCCCCCGCTGAACGCAGCTTTGTAACTTAAAACAAAACGCTGATTGCTCCCTCTGTCAACTTCCCCTCATCGCGGCCGCTGTGGATGAGGTCTCCGCCCGGGAGATAAAATAGCTCAAATTTCTCATGTGCTGTGCCATTTTGTCAGTTTGCCTGTTCCACTTATTCAGTGTTTTTTGACTTGCTGAGCTTGAGGCGATGTGAGTGCCATTTCGCACCCAGATCTGAGTTGTGTTGATTGAATTAGACAAAGTCGGGAGATAATTAAGAACCGCAAGGCGCTGCAAAACTGTCTGCTTGGTGAAAATAAGATGCTGCCACATCAATGAGCTAGCTGGCTCTGCTTGATGTCAGTGGTGGATTATATCAGTTGACACCCTTACCTCCTTTCCCTTTAATGTTTCTCCAAATATGATTAATCACACGCTGTAAAACCATTGCTTCTGACATATTACTGCCTTTCCACAGCTTTGTTTGTTTCAATCAGGATTCAAAGCTGCCAAGTGCAGTTCATGGTATGAGCACAACCCTAAAGAGGTGTGTCTGAGGTTCATGTTAAATAGAATAAAACTGGGTGTGCTAGGAACCGTATCTGTCTTCTAAATTATTTGAATAGAACAAAGATATAATTCCTGCCTCAGTCTAAAGCTTTTATGTTTTTAAATACGCACAAGCAGTAAAAGCTGAGACACGATGAATATAATGTAACTTCAGGATAGATATTTTGCTTTTTAGCAGAAATTGTTACGTGGAATCCATTGCAGGCGACATGCATTTCGGGCATTCTGAAATTCTTCCTTTACCTATTTGGCCCATTTTATATACTTCTATTTTATACATGTGGGCCATGTAATGAGTCTCCTTTTCCAGCGCCGGATAGGTAACCTTGCTGTGAGGTTAATGTTGAGGATCGTATAGCTAAGGCCCAATAAATTGGACACTCTTGTATACAAAAAGACTGTTTTGGCAAAAGTCTGACTGTGCGTCTGCCTTTATGTTTGTATAGACCAGAATGTAAAACAGAGCTGTGAGTGTTCTGAGGGCCCCCAAAGGGGCTGGACTCTAGGCAAGGAGGGCGGAAGAGCAGAAGAACAGTGTGTCAAAGGCTAATTTTCAAAGCCACTCACGATGCTCATCTCTCACTGTGAAGTGGCAAGCGTGGCAAGTGGCTTGCACGTTGTCATGGATACTAAAGCATGGGACCCCGGAGATGAGGAGCGGGGGACGAATGGCTGCCCTGTCTATAGGATTCCTGTCTGATCTGACCTGATAGATGGCATTGACGGCTCATTTGTCATATTGTAATTGTTCTCAGCAAACATACAATACCCGCTAGTATAAACGGTAATGTGCTGCAAGGCTAATTGAGTGGGGGGCCGGGGGGGGGGGGGGG
>NW_017805783.1:1182759-1214964 GCF_001891065.2 Hippocampus comes | reverse complement strand
GGGGGGGGGGGGAGGAAGGTATTCCCTGATCCATTGACTCTTCCGCTTACAGAGACAACAACTCTGTTGTACAAGCTCGGCGGTCTGATTAGAGCTGTGAGTAGAGGAGGAAAAAGTGCAGCCTCAAGAATAAACCAAGACAATCATAAAGCAAACGGCGGCCACTTCTCTGTATCGATGTGACTAGGTGGGAGTAAAGTCTATGAGGAGTGTTGACAGCAGACGGAACAGCAGGAGTAGGTCCAGGAGTGAATTTCCCCCAACCCTCTTCTCTGCAGCCGATGAAATGGTCAAGGAGAATGCGTGTCCATGATAATACAGAAGATGCATCGCTGGGATTCGGATTTGTGTCTGCTGGGTTCTGAGCTGAGTACAAATGACATTGGGTACACAAAGGTGGCATTTGTTCTCTCTTGTTTTGCTATGGGCTCTGTATCCTTGCCATTACTACTGGGATTGGCCCCTGTGCCATACACTTATTCCATTCACTGTGGATTTTTTTTTTTTTTTTTTTGTGCAGGTCACTGAGACAATACTTGACTGTCACGGTGCATAGGAAATGACCCAGCGATATCCTACTGTACCCACTAGTTACAGATACCATTGATAACAGAGTGCCGAACACGAATGTGCAGAATTCTCAGCCCAGTACCCTTACTCTTGGTTCAGTTTTCTCTGTTGCCATTTTATCAAATTGGATCAAGCTCCTCCAGTGTCCATATTCTCAGACCCATATTTGGTATTCTGGCCCATTGATAAACAGAAGGCAGCGGATAGCTCTTTTCTACTGCAGTGTTTCTCAGTGTCTGTAACTTCGTGCCTGGCATTTTTATGATTGGTCTGGAGGTTACTTAGTAAAATAATAAATGCATAGGTGCAATCTAAATGGACAGATTTTGCGACGTTATGTGATGAAAGTGACATTTTCCATTCAAAAATGCTGTCTTTTTTCATGATGTACTTGGGGGTGTGCATCTCCAATAAAAAAGGCGATTCCATATGTATCTCGATATGTGGGGTGTGATACGGATCAAGGGAGGGTTCATTCTAAATTGGAATGATTCGATTTGATTTCGTGGGATTACGATTTGATTGCGTATGGTATGGCTCAGTTCGAGAAGCTATGGTGGAACGGGTTTCTTGTCGTTTTACAATTTGAGTGAACTTTTCAATAGATTACTGTCAATGTGGCCTTTCCTCTCCAGTAAAAGACGATTTGATACGTGTCTCTGTAGGGGTGTTCACACGGCACACATTTGCTCCGGCGCTACACCGATGTATTTTGTTGTGATATATTTTAAAATTTTGTGGAGCGTTCACACGTACAAAGCCCCTGAGCGTATTAGCACCGGTGCAGCGTCGGTGCAGCTCCACTTGCATTCACCCGGCAGTTTCTGCAGCGGAGCCAAACGACAGAAAACAAATGAGCTGTCGTGTTGGTTCTTTTTAAAACTTTTACACCACTCAAGCAACTACTGTACAGACACGTCCTTCTCCTTCTCGGTCTCTGTGCCTTCAGCTCGAGAGTGACCGCCCCCGAAAACGTAAATCAACGATGACTTCAATGACACTCAGAAAAGCAAACATGTAATGCGCCAAACAGAAAATCAAGAGAGGAAATCACAAAATAAATTCTATCGGGGGCGGGGGGTTGTGAACACACAACAAAGGAACAAACTACACAAACAACTGACAGTCCAGTCTCCTACAAAAGGAAAGATGACGTTTGGGGACTATTACCACCACCCCCCCCATTCTAGTTGAGATGGTATAACCCAAGAGGTGCTTGCTACTGTTACCAGCCAAGTCTTGTGTCGTTATTAAACAAACACATGACGGAAGTCCGACAGAGCACGAAAGCAACGCATTCTCGCCGTACGTAATCAACTCTTCTCGAGCATTTGCTTGGGAGCAAATTGGAGAGTTCTCACGTGCGAATTTACCTCGGTGCTGCTTCGCAAATGAGCATTTGCTCTGGAGCAAATTTTTAAACCACCTCCCCGAGGTGGATCAAATTTGCTCCGGTGTAAGCTGTTTTCCGGGGCTACCCCGGAGCAAATTTGCACGTGTGACCGCGCCACTGGCGCAGCGCCGGCGTAGCACCGGAGCAAATGTTGCCGTGTGAACACCCTTTATAATGTGAAGTGGAATGATACCATCCGGTTCGATTCAATACCTTTTAAGTCAAAATCAATTTTCCGATTCAAATCGGTGTTTTGTAATACCCCTACTATATGCCATTTAAAAATAAATAATAATAGATAAATAATAAATAAAAATAATAAAATCAATGTCATTCGTTTTTACTAGTTGATATGGTTCTGAAAGCTTCTTAAAGTTCAAAATTGTTTGGCATGAACTATTGAAGTTGTGATGTTATTATTATTATTATTATTTTTTAATGGTTAAGTTGGTCTTTTATCTGAAAAAGTTTGACATTTTTCTAACATAGCCTGTGTCTTAACCCTGCTTACGTTGGGTCCTGGAGTGTGTGTCCCTGATGCTCGTGTAGCTTCTTGCGCTCCTGACTGTATCCTGACAAACTGAAATTCCTTTCGGCAGACCCAATTGCTCACCCCCACAACGGATGGACATATTAAAGGACCATTAAGCATAATTGCTATTTCAGTTGGAAAGGCCAAATCTTCCCGTCTCAAATTTTTCAAAATGACTGCACTTCGGGCTCTTGCATGAGTTTTACAGTCTGAATATTATTGCGCGTGTCCTTTCTTTTAACATAAAATTTGACACCAGCGGAAAATCAACTGATTCCTTCACGGTGGAATATATTTATTTATTTTTGGTGTTTGCTTGTTGTTTGTCAGCTTACTCTGAAGCGGTGTCTCTAAGCCAGTCAGCGTTAAGTCTGATGGCTGCGCAGAGGAATGTGACGGGTAGTTGAAGTGATCTGTATGGGGTCTGCTGCGTTGTCTTGTGGATTATGTAAAATGCAGCGAGGTGGTGTTGTATTGGTTTGCTCTTGCAGTGGTTTGTCTCCCCCAGATGCCTGGTAGCAGGTTTTCCTGTGAATATGCAGCAAGGCGATATAATGTCCTCATGTCTGTATCCATAAGAAATCCCTCACAGCTTCTCTTGGGGAAACCGGTCGATACCGTCAACTCAGTTGGAGACTCAAGGAGCAGATGGAGTTTTGACGTTTTTACATCAACACCGGTGTTAAATGTGTGATCTGTTTTTTAGCGTAACCTGCCCCCCTCTTGTGCCGTGCTCTTCATTTGGCCAATTATTACAGCCGCGGTGAGAACAAACAGTTTCCCTACTTAAGAATTCAGATCACATTCATCTGATACTCAGTTACCATGGGCAATTTAGTCGTTGAATAATTTTCTGAAAATGTATTTTATTATCGCCATGTGTTATGAATCTGGAGCGATGGAGAGTGGAGTGGGGGATTTTAAATTGCATCTGCGGAGTGAGGGAACCAAGGGTAGGTAATGTGTTCTAATGTTCTCAGCCATATGCATTGTTTTCAGGGCTCATCGGTTTTACATCGATTCCCACTGAAGTGTTTAATTGCATCATGAATATGATCTAATTCTGTCTTTTTCTCTAAAAGTGGAGCATGCTCTGCAAATGATGTACAGCCTTGACAGCTCCACATCAGGATGTATTTTATATGGAATGTAAATTATAGTGTTGAATTATCCTGGAAAGATAACTAGCTGGCACTGGGGAATGGACTCAACAGTTTAATTTAGTGTCAAAGGGCCGTGAAGGGATAAATCACTTCTCTCCCCTCCTGCTATACTCTGCCATCTTAGGCCTTAATCATTCTTGTTTTCTAGTATCGTACCTTTCAGACCGCAAGTCGTATTTAAAATCCTTTAATTTTCTCAAAAATCAACTGTGCGCCTTCCTTGCAATCTGTAGCACCTAACGTATGGATGGATGTCGGCTTTTCAGTTTGTCACCTAGAATTCAAATTTATTTCTATGATGTTTTGCGTTCTCATTCTCATCCACATCTAATTGCAAGCAGATAAATGTCGGTTTGTGTCGTGCCAGAAGTAAGTACAACTACTTCCTGTTTTCGTGTGAAAGAATTATGGGAAATGTAGTCTTACTAGCGTAATGCTTCGGTCACTGGTCAGCCCCAACGTAAGATGAGCTTTTCTGGTGGCACATTTCCAATGTTACAATATGAGACCAGACCAGTGCGAGGTTAACAACACAGTCACTTTCCAATATCTGCCGGGACCGAGCAGAAAATGTCAGATTATGGTGAGTGCATGAAAATATTTTAAAATACACCATTTCATGGATATTGCACCTAATAATTTGGTGCACCCATTGGTCTGCATTATACGGTAATGTCACTTTTTTTTGCCGTCGCTGCCTAAAGGGGTTCTTCAAAAGTAGAGTTCATTTCTTCCTGCATCAGTTGACTGATTCTAAATGTTTCCGTTTGAATATATGTAAGACACCTATTGCATGTTGTTTCAGGTTTGACCCCCTTTCAGTTTCTCTCTTTCTCCAAATGCGATCTTCACTTAATTCACCAGAGTAGTCTTTTTGACACATACAAAAGGGCAAAAAATACACAAAGAGTAAAGTCTGATGGATGAATAGACAATGAAGACACGTCATACATTTCTTCATAGACATAGACTAAACCACAGGTGTCAAACGCAAGGCCCAGGGGCCAGATCCGGCCCGCCAAGTCATTTTATGTGGCCTGCGAAAGCAAATCATGTGTGTCAATTTGCTAAAATCTGTACCGAAATGTGAAATTGTCATGTGTAATGAATAATATTGAGATTTCGCAATTATTTTGTTACCCAGTTTACACTCACTCGAACAATAATTGAACAAACTATTATAATTGACATGACTGATTTCAAAACTAGTAATCTATTAATTTGTTGTGTACAAGAAATAATTTTGTGGTTTCACTGTCATAACGGCCCTCCGAGGGAAGACCTAACTCCAAATTGGCCCGCGACTAAAATGAGTTTGACACCCCTGCTCTAAACCAATGAAAAGAGGGTACTGTTTGTGCTCAAGGCCGCAGGGCTTGTTTGAGCGACCACTCCGTCCATCTGTTCGTCCATTCATCCATCGCATTTCTACCGCTTATCCTGTTCACAGTTGTAGGCTGTTGCAGCTGACCTGGACTGATCACCACTCAATCCCAGGGCAAGTGACCACACCATTATCGGGAATTAACCTCCGTAATCCTAAAAAGTCAAAATTGCCCTAGATAATACTCATTATCCCCTTGTTCTTCTTTGTGTAGTTTTTGTTCTTGTTAAAGACCAGAAAGCCACAAACCATGCTATGAATTGACATACAATTTATTTGGACGTTTGAAATGCTAAATGCCATACATTGGTGATGTACTTGTCATACTGTACCTGGATAGTGATATTTACACTGTAACCCACCACTTACCACAACACAAACTCCTTGTTCTTTGAATTGCTCCCACTGTACTACTGATTTTGACATCTCTCCGGAGGAAAAAGGCCCTTAAATCATCAAGTGGGGCTGTAGTGGTTTTCCTTGCTGTTTTCGTCTCCCAGGGTAAGCTTTTGGGAGGAACTGGTATGTTAAATGAGCTAGGGGAGGTCTGCTCAGGCTTTTTTTTTTTTTTTTTGGAGGGGTGAGTCAGTCAGTCGACAATCACTGCGTGGCGTTTGAGGCAGCTGTGTGAAGTCATTTTCCGGGAGTGCAAGCGGGAGAGGGGTGCGGATTAGGCAGCGCCTCTGAGCCGGAACAAGTCTGTCTGGGAAAGGATGAAGGCTGCAAACACTAGATCTAATTCCCGCTCACACTGCTAGACAGCAGAGACACTCGCATCACAGCCTGTGTGAATTAGGTCCATTTGCTCCCTTCGGTGTGAAACACACGAACAGAAAGGGAGATGTTGACAACCCCTCACATCTTTTCCCATCTTCTGACCCCCAAGCCATTTTTAGCCCTTCCTCAAATGCTGTCTTAAAACTTCTGTCCATTTTTTTTCACTGTTTTTGGGCTGCAGGTCTTTATTTTTGTTGACATTAACATGAACAGCGTTCAAAAACAGATCTCTGTGTAATACCGGAACATAAAAAGGATTTTTTTTCTGCCAAGTAAAAAAATAAAAATCAGCACCTGTGGTCTTCATGACTGCTTGCTTGAAACTCTAACACTCCGAAGTTCTTGTCTTTTTAATGTGTGAAATGCTTCACCTTTAGTAATGCGAATGCCCTGCGGTTAAGAAAGGTTCATAGGGCCACTTGCAGCGGCTGGTTAGCTGATATTTGTGTCCTATTTCCTCCCCTACAAATAAACATCGACCCCCACCAACTCCTTTCTCCAGAACTAAACAGAACCCAATGTCGGCACATAAAACTGTGATCCCAGAGCGGTGCTGTACAGGTCAGGCACTGAGATCAATGTGACTGCCCCAGATACATTGACACCACCCCCTGCTCCCCCTATCCGCTCTCCTCGCGTCAGGGATTAGCCACAGTTTAGTGGACAAAAACACTTTTTGAGAAGGCAGAGAAGATGTTTCAATGAAGACATGGAGAAATTAGTCTCTGAATGCTATCACTCATAAGTAGCGATACCCTTGAGAATATTCAGGGCACGAGCAAATCAGTGTGTTAATGGTGTCTTTTGCTTTCTCTTCAATTCTACCATAAGAGGATTTATAAGAGAACCTTCAACAATCAATTGCTTTGCTTTCATTTTTAAGGCTGGTTTTAAAGCTCTGTTGGTTGGAAGGAATGATTGAGATGTTTGTGTAGCCTCCCCCCCTAGTGCCCCCCCCCCCCACCATGCTCTGTCTGTTGTGCTTGTCACTCCTATCACAGCCCTCTGCACCCTCCAAGCCCAGTAATGAGTTGTATTACACGCTCTGTGGTGGGAATGTCTTGTGTTAGGAGGCCGTGTTCAATCTTTGTGCTATGAATAGAGGGAAAGGGGAATGCACTTGGTGTGTCTTGAGAGGCACTGAACTGAAACAGGGTGCACAGAGTGAAGCTGATGAGAGAAGTGAGCCTTCAGACGACCTTGTGGATGGTACGTTTGTTGACTCTCGTGTGGACATGTATCTGATTGTATGTCTGCTGTTGCTCACTGGCTGCAAATGGGTGAGCTTCAAGAGAATATTCCACTGAGCTTGACCGGAATTGTCCTTGCTTGTCCACTTATCACACCGTTTCAATTGGCCTTGATAGCAGAGCTGGGCAATTGTTTGAATTGTAATCATGATTTAGATTTGATGATTAATGTGCTGAATGGCCAGATCCTCTTGGTGGCCAGGTCTGCCCAGTAAGTTGCTTGTTCCCCTCAGTTGAGGTTGGGGTCTTTAAAAAGTGACACTTTTAAAAAATATATATTTTTATTTCATTTCATCGTTGTGAAAAGACTACAAAGTCCTTAGTATGTTTTTCTTTATCATCGTTACTAATTTACATACTTTGGAAAATGTGAAAAGCGAGTTCACGTGACCAACGCATGCACTGCGTCACATGTGGCTTGAGGAGTCTGTAGTAGGAAGTTTGGGGCTAGCGTGTGCATGGTGTTGTGAGTTTGTTTTGCAGGATGCGTTGATGACCAGTGAGTGGTCCATCCATTCATCCATTTTCTGATCCTAATAAGGGTCGAGGGGATGCTGGATCCAATCCCAGCTATCTTTGGGCAGTAGGCGGGGGACACCCTGAACTGGTTGCCAGCCAATCGCAGGGCACACACAGACATACAACCATTCGCGCTCACACTCACACCTCGGGACAATTTAGATTGTTCAATCAGCCCGCCATGCATGTTTTTGGAATGTGGGAGGAAACCGTAGTACCCAGAGAAAATCCACGCAGGCACAGGGAGAACATGCAAACTCCACCCAGGGAGGCCGGAGCTGGAATCAAACACTGCACCTCTGCTCTGTGAGGTGTGCGTGCTAACCAGTCGCTCACCATGCCGCCTCCAGTAAATTGTATCATTCTTCCATATGTGTCTGTAAGCACGTTGTTCGAACTGGCCATAGTCTGCTCCACCAAAATGTTGTGATTGAGTGTTTTAGGCAACGTTTTCCATGTTACATGTTATCGTGTAGTAATGGTAAAGTTGTCACGTCGCTAAGTCAAGTACTTTAAGCGCCACCCAGTTCAATTTCACAATAATAGAAGTGCTACTTAAATGTTGCTGGCTTAACCACGCTTTGTTTAATGTGGCTTGTTAATTGAGTGTCTTAACCCATGTTGTGTATCCTCATATATTGACCTCGTTTGTCTTTCTTTAGTAAAACCACATACATGCACACACATTCATACCCACCCATAGCCCTACAATTCTGCAGAAATGTTGCATGAGAGAAAAAAATTGGTGAAGAGCAAAGAAAGACAAACACTTGTCATGTGCAATACTAGGAACCATTCTCTGAGTTGACCTCAAATGGTGTTTGGCCAACATATTGGTGTGAAGACAGCTCAATTACCTAAATCAGTAAATAAATCGCAGAATTTCCTTACATTCATAGTTTCTATTTTGGGCTTAAGAAATGCTTGTGTTGAGTTGTTTATCACTCAGACATTAAAAAGGAAAAAAAAACCCAACAACGGTGTTTTGTTTGATTGATGGTAATCTAATGTGCACCAGCCTATCATGTCGCAAAGTAGTAGTTCGAAGTTTATGTGCCCTTGCTGATGTCTCTCCTTTGACCCCTTAAACTGCACCTGTGAAAGCTGAATGATTTATCGTCATCATAGCTATGTCTCCATATGAACATTCAAAATATTCATATCTCAAAATCAACAAAATAAGGTATTTCCCTGCTTGAAACTCATGCACATTCGAATGCAACCCAAAGGCCAACCAATCACAAACCTCATTTCATGCTCACCGTGGCACGTCCACTGAAGCCAGCCAATGACAAATCCGAGAGCGGGAGCAACGAGTGCGTCACACAAGGGGAATACAAGACAGAAGTTAAGGAGCGTGCAGAACATAATTTGACGCATTCAGTGGCAAAACATAGATCATCCATCATTATTTGGAGCGATTTTGGATGGAAAAAAAGAGAGACTGAACCAGAGTGAAGTGTTGTGCCAGCACAACCTTATCTTACAGTATTCCACGTGAAACGAACATGATCTACATGAGTACCATTGTAAATTGTGAGAGGTCCTGTCTCTAGCCTAACATGATTAGTAAGAGTGTTTCTCAAAGAATCTGTTGGGAGTTGCACTGTTGCATTCGAGGCATGCACGCAAGCACGCATGCAGTTGTTTGTCTAGTAATAAGGGGCCCTCATTAACCCCCCCCCCCCAATGCACCTTGTTACTTGCACTGCAAGCGTGATACATGTATATGATTCTGCCCTCCCTGAGCGTGCTTTAAGCTGTGCAATGGCACCCCAGTTAGCGTTTCATGTGAAACTAAACACACAACAAAAACTTTGTTTTAAGGGTCAGGTGATACGGTTGAAAAATGTATCACGATGTACAGACAGTATTCCATTTAAGTCTATCCTCGGTTCAACAGCTTCTTCGGCTCAGTCGGCAACAGTCAGTGAACTGGACTCTCAAGAATGGTTCTTGTGCGGTCAAAACAGGCTTTTGTGCTCAAAATTTCATCTTGAGTGCTTGTAATTGTGTTACAAATTTAATGCAATTATGTTGCCTCTGCCAAGGACTGGGCAATAATTCAATATCAATATATATCGTGATAGACACTTGATTAATATCCACAAAAATCACACTCAATATAATATCGATCAGAAAAGAAAAAAAAAATCAGGACCCATACCGCAACCATTCGGCATGCTCCAGGCAGAGGCTATAATAAGATATTAGATTTTTGCCACAAATTAAAAGTACCTGAGAGAAAATTTGGAGCACAAAAGTGCACAAGAACTATTTTTGGAAACTTTGTTGGCCAAACCAGCAAAGGAGACTTCCCGAACCAGCGAAGAAGCGCACGCGCTAGTGTACCTGAGAGAAAATTTGGAGCACAAAAGTGCACAAAAACTATTTTTGTAAACTTTGTTGGCCAAACCAGCAAAGGAGACTTGCCGAGCCAGCGAAGAAGCACACGCGCTAGTGTATGTGTGTGGCATTTGTGCGCTTAATGAAAGATTGGCTTACCCTTAAGTTCTTTAGTTTCGTTGTAAATCGGTTAAAAAAAAAACATTCATTATTAATATTGGCAGACATGAAATACTTACATTGGGAAACATTTTTTCAGCCATCTTGCCCAGCCCCACAAAGCACATTAATGTATGTACAAAAAGGCCTTGGTTTAATCTTTATATTCACCAGTTTGACTTTTTCATAGTTGTTTTGACTTATTATTAAAGGTTAAATATGAGATCTTAAAATCAAATTAACTACATTGAGGCTTTTTCTTTCTGGTCCTTATTTTTAAGAGTTAAAAAAAAAAGAAGAAGAAATTAAAGGTTAAATATGAGATCTTAAAATCAAATTACCTACATTGAGGCTTTTTCTTCCTGGTCTTATTTTTAAGAGTTAAAAAAAAAGAAGGAAAAAAAATCCAATAATTATCAATATCAACTAATATGAAATACTTCTATCATGTGATACTATTCTGCTGTATTGTCCAGCCCTACGTTTGAATTATACATATTTAAATACAAGATGTGCTTCATTTCAGAAACATGGCCAGTGCTCATGCTTAAATCAATGTGCAATCCCATTGACATGCTATCGGAGATTAGCATCGACTTCCGGCGGTGATATTCCTTCAAATAATATTGAGACACAAATGCTGTCGGAACACATCTAGACATGCAATACACAATTAACTTGGGCTGTCTCAAAAAAATCCAGTTAGAATTGATTATCCTATTCATTATTGCATTGATTACTCACATATTAATGATAATATACAGTCAAACTTCGGTTTTCGAACGTCTCGGTTCTCGACCAATTCGGTTTTCGACCAAAAATTTCGAGTTTTTTATGCCTCGGATGACGAACAAATTTCGGTTCTCGAACGAACTGAGCGCACTTGAATTCACCACTTGACTCCTCTCGCCTTCCTTCCACGAGGAAATGACGCTTCCTCGGGTAGACGAGGAAGTGACGCTTCCTCGTGTCGCTTTCCATTGTAAGCAGACGTGTTCAATAAACATTTTTTTTTTAAAAAGAGCGTGGTTTCGGTTTTCGAACAATTCGGTTTTCGAACAGCCTTCTGGAACGGATTATGGACGAAAACCGAGGTTTGACTGTATTTGTGATTGCCACAACCAAGGTGGACACTTTTTCCCTTAAATATAACAACATAGACATGTAAACAACAAATGTCTTCCTAATTTGTGAAAAACGAGTTTTATTTATAGAGCTCAATTACAACTTTCTTCTTCTACTCTTCTTAGCTCATTATAAGTGTGTACTCCTTGCATGCAATGCACCACACTGCCCCAAAAAGTCCAATCCATACACAACAGCAACAATGGGTATTTCTTCTTTTGTTTTTTTTTAATTGCTATCATGTAATTGCATTGTGATATTAATTTGTGACTAATTTATTCTCTGCTTCTTTTTTAATTCGTTCAAGTTATACTTGAAGTTGCATTTTCAAAGATTCCTGGGAATGTTATTGTTGAATTAACACATATTTCCACATGATATGGCACAAAATATGATACTCCAAGTTCCAGGTTAGCTCAGTAAGTGCCAGTACTTGGTAAAATAAAAACAAAACAACGAAAAAACTCCCCCGCTTACTGCCCGAAGACAGCTGGGATAGGCTCCAGCACCCCCGCGACCCTAGTGAGGATCAAGCGGTTCGGAAAATGAATGAATGAATGAAAGAATGAATGACAACGAAACAACATAAATACAATAAAGAAATAAGGGATGTGCTTATTCAGGTTTTGAATGTGTGCAAGGAAAAAGTGAGTCTCGAGTCGTTTTTCGTAGTTGAATAAATGCTAACTTTCAAATTCACTGAATACCGGTAATCATTTTTATGAATCGTGATTTTCATATCAAACAAAATAATCCAGATTCTTACTTTTTTCATAATCGCTCAGGCTTACGAGAGAGCGCGAATGAAAATCTGTTTTGGTTGGCTCATTCATCACTTGAGCTTCTCATTTTGACCTTTCATAAAACCTTGCAAGGCACATAGCTATGGGCTAAGTGATTTTAGGAGGCACGGGTCTTATTCCCATTGGTAGGGTTGTATTTTGTGCTACAATGGCAACAAACTCCAATTATTCTTAAAACATAGTCTGTAATCTTCTGTTATTTTACATACAAATTGCATTCCCTGCGATGCATTCATCATTGCTGATACTCAGCCCACTCTTAAATGAAAAATGTTTCTGAGATGAAAAATGGATCCCCTCTATAGTATAATTGTGTGTGTCTTGAATGTAGTTGAGTCCCTTCTCTGCTCTTCTCTGAATTTTCTTTTCTTGCTTGGATGGAGTTTGATGGGAGAGAATTTCCTTGTTTACCTGAGAGCACGCTGCTATACTTGAGCTTGTATGTCGTCGCTTTGCATATCTGGGAAAACTACATGCATTTCACTGTCTGCAATTAGCTCATGGCCTGCTTTTAAATTGAAATCCAACTTAAAAGTACAGTGTTGCAAATCAGAGTTGTTGTCTGTGTGATTTATTGATTAGGTGGAAAACTTCACAACTGCAATCGACAATGTTAGTTCGCTATTGACATAATAATGTTCTGTTCCTGTTCAAATGGTTGTCTCTGTCCATCTGCGCTCTGTGACTGACAGGTCACCAGTCCAAGGTGTAGTCTGGCTTCCACCTGAATAGAAAATGAATGGATCATTAATTCCACTGATTCTGTTTTTTGGGGTCATGGCACATTTGCTGGAAAGTTCATCCTTTGTTGAATAGACTTTTGCCATCTTTTCACATTTTTCCAATGGGGTGTGAAGAGTACGTATGGGTGCAGGGCCTTTAAAGCAAACACGCCTCTTATGCAAACGGAGATGTTTTCCCCAGGAAGCCCGCCATGTTCATTCCACTGCATGGCTGCAATGCAGTCTGCCACACTTCAACCTGCTGCTGGAGTAAAAAAGCATTCCGGCAGCGCTTTCTGTTGTGCTCTACTTGTTCCTGACGGTTTTTGTTGTCCCTGTAGTTTCCAAGCTTGTCCTGAGAGACATGCTGACACCAGAGTTACAGATGGGAGGCATTGGACCGAGGAAGCCAGTGTCACACCGTGGATTGGAATTCACAGTTGGGATGAAATATGAAACAAATATGCCATCACGCGTATGCTTTTCACAATGTGTTCACCCAGCGTTTTCCTAGCTTAGTCTCCCTTGTCTCGTCATGAAAGCCTGGCTGGGGGGGGGGGGTGGCTCCTAATAATCTGTGATTTGTTCCGTGTGACTCCATGTTTCTCTGACTGGGTGCTTCTCTTTCCAAGCGTTGCCTGTGCTTCTCTCTCATCGTGCTTGTTCGGTCATAGTAGTATCTTGGATACAAATGGACGTGCTGTGCTTGTTTTGGTATGAGCAAGCGCTATCAAAGGAAAGCACAGAATACACTTCTCTCCAAATGACGAAGGCAGAATTATTCCCAGTCAGTTAAGTGTGCTTTGATTCCTTTGCAAGTTTAATCTGTAGAAATCGATGAACGGATGCTTGTTGGGCCTGAGACTCAACAGCGGCCCTGCTCGATGGGTAAACGGACAACCAAATGAATGATGTGTGGGAGCATCCGTCTTTCTCCAGGCAAATTGGGCTGCTCGGTCTCGACTAATTGATTGATCGCACGACTTGCTGATACAATCAAAGCCCGGCTTGATTTATGGCGATAAATCGATTGATTGATACGGTTTTCTGCAGCGGGCTAGGTGGGTGATTGTGGTGAGAGGTGGGGGAAGGACACCTCCTCGTCAGTCATCCATCTTGGTGCCGTCACCCTTGTTGGTTTAGTGTGGTATTAAGAAATGCCTGCGTGTCCCTGCTGACATTTCCAATGAGCCGACTGGCAATGACCTGCTCCAGATTAACCTCCACTTGTTCTCATAAGCACCGCTGAGAGTAAAAGATGGGGTGCAGCAGCAGTCGGGGACAAAAAGATGAAGTGTGACTTTTCTGGTCTACCGTTTGCATATATCAGTAGGTGGAATAACAAAAATCAATGGCATGTTCCAGAGTGAATCAAAACAAATGTCTTGAGCAGTGTAAGCGAGGCTGCTTGTTGACTCTTCCCAGATTACATTTAGGCGAGTGTTTAAATGCTGATTTACAGTAAGATGGAGTCCAATCTCTCCACCCGCTTGCCTGTCCGCCTGCCTGTTCGGAATATGAAATGAAAGTTAAACACAGAAGCTCCAGCACGAGGAGGAGGGTTGTGAATGCGCGGGCAGTGTAGCATCAAATAGATTTTGTTTCCTCTTGTGTAAACGCCTAATGTGCGCCGAGTGCCCTGACACAGATGAATGTAAGGAATTTGCTGTAAAGACTTAACGGCCCTTTTGAGAGACAAAGCTACGAATCGGTAGTGTGGAACGTGCCCCAGTAACAAAGACACCCCCTCCCTCCATCACACGTATGTATGCATCCTCTCTCCTTGTCTTTTAAATGTACACATAAACACGGTGCATTTGCACATCCGCCAAGGTACTTGGCCCGTCAAGGATAGCGCATCACACAAATCGGCCTTTGTTTACATACGCGGGAAGAGTCCTGGCCTGGTTAGATATTATTTTTGCAAACCTTTACTGCACGCTGTGTAGAATATTATAACATATTCCCTTGACCAGACTCCCTTTTTGAATTTACAACGCTACCCGATGCCACAGAACAGGGCACATTCCAAAATGATTCATGTATAAACTGCCCTTTTAAGTGTCTGCTCCCATTCCGCTGCACTGGTACAGATCTTGGAGCCTTTGTGACAGGACTCAAAGCGCCGAGCTGCTTGTTGTCATCACTAGTTTTATTCCCACTCTCACCGCTCTATTTAGATTCATTTTTATTTTTGGTTCAAATGCTGTAAAATGAAAGCACCTCAGAGAGAAGCCAGGTAAAGTAGCATTCCCTCTCTCTCTCTCTCTCTCTCTCTCTCTCTCTCTCTCGCGCTCTCTCTCTCTCTCTCTCTCTCTCTCTCTCTCTCTCTCTCTCTCAGCCAGGTGGCCTCGGTTTTATGTCGCCGGGCCCCAAGGGCCCTATAACCGAGTCTGAGTGAGAGGAGGGACCTCTCTCGGCGCTACACAGGTGGTATGAAACGTGGCCGCCTCTCCATACCTGAAATATTCAGATTCTTCCAGCAGTGGAGCTTTGATCTCGCTGCAATCGACAGGGGAAAACCGAGAAGAGTACCGGGGAGAAAACAACAAAAACAAGAGGAAGAGCAGCACACCTGAGAGTGAACAGATTGACATTTCTTAAGAAAGAATAAACAATTGCAGGTTAGCTGTGTGTTGCATTGCTCCAGCTCACCGTTTCTGGTGAAAGTGGGCCATCGCAGTGGCAAGTGCATTGACAGAGCCTCCTGCCTCTCTTCTCAACTGACCTGATTGGTGGAGTTTTAAAAAGAAACCATCAACAATTTATTGTGCCCCTCTTTAAAAGGAAAATGGAAAATAAAACGTGTCTTTCATTTAATTGTTCAAGTTGAGCAACATCAGCATACTTTCTTTTCAACTGCCCTCTCAAGCTGCCAGTTTTATTGTGTATCCAGTTTGTGTTTCCTGTCGGTCTTTCACAACTTCATGTCTCCAACTGAGTTAAGCGTATTAAACTCCTTTGCGGGCCGGATCCGGCCCGCCGGCCGTATGTTTGACACCACTGTGCTAATGTATCCCAGTGATAATTTTACAGTTTGAGCCCTGCAAGTCCCAGGGACTCGCTGATCAGAAAAGTATGAGTCCCATTATGCATTTAGAGAGTCCCAAATTTCAAATTCTGAAATGGTCTACTTACTGAATTGCATATGATAATAACACAAAGAACAACAATATACATTGATAATAGGTTTATTTCTCATAAACAAATGCTGCAACAATTTTAATAATTCAGGCATACAAGATTTGCTGAGAAATTGTTTTTTATCTCATCCCATGGTTCAGTCTTTGAGTTCATATCTCCGCAATAAACTTTCGCAACACTTGTTCGGAACACTTGTTTTCACGTTACACAACTTGGCAATCGTCTGCTTTCCACGAAGCGAAGGCCGATCTCGCCAATCTCGTCTCGCGGGAACGGAAATCTCGTCACGCTAGATTACTTAACGCGAGATCAAAACAACAATGGCGGCGATTCAAACTGCGTTCGTTGCTGGAAAAAAAAAGATTTACTGTAGTTTCTTTGTTGTTGTTGTTGTTTTTTTTTTAAACTAAGAAATTTCCTTGCGTCCCAAAAACACACATTATTTGGAACTGTGCGTCTGGCGGGAAAATTATGCGTGTAGTACGCGGGTCGCAGAGGTAACGAGATGGCTGGTATCCTAATACTGTGTTACTAATAAGTGAGAATGTACCGCACAATGACAACAGCCATGCTGACTGTAACCACAGACTCGCAAAAGGAGCAAGAACATTGCTCTGCCCTAATGAAGATAACTAAGTTGGTCGACTGGGCCCCTTCATTCGGAGTATTCGTGTCAGTATTGGATCGCACACACACAATTTCTTGATGAAGGACATTTGGATGTAGTTACAGTATTCATTAGATTCAGAACAGGCAGAGGATTCTGTCATATATTTGCCTCCTCTTAAAAAGGGGAAGATTAGACTACACAATTATTAATGGTGTTTTTACCGCATCCCGTATTGGTGAGTTGTAAGAAATGATCATATGCATGTGAATCAAGGAAGCATTTTTGGGGAATTTAAACGAGAGATGTGTTGACAAGTAGGCTGTCCTCTGCTGCCTCGGGTGCCAAAAACTCTCTTAAATGAAGCAGCGTATGACGAATCACGGCTGACAACACTGGTCACACCTTTTGCTGATGATCAGAACGCTCATACACATTTCTTTCCTTGGAAAATTTAGCATGCTGTTTGAAGACAGTCTGACAGAGAGGGGACTAATTGCTTTGGATGATTTGTCAGATATACCGGCCTTGATTTTCCAGCGGTGTCAGAATGAAAGGTAAACAAATATTGGGGAGGTAAGTCTCCACCACCTGCGTGTGAGTCAGTGTTTCTGCCACACAGTGGGCAATTTGTGAAAGAGTGTGCGTTGGCAATAATAGTCTTGCAAACTTGTGTATGGTCAGCATCTTGCGAGAAAGCATGTTCGTAAACTTTAGCAGAAAAAATAAGGACAATGAATTTTTTTTTGTGTGTTAGAATTCTTTGATTGAAATTTTGAACAAATTTTACGAACACTGGGATAATTTGGCAAGAAAATAAAAAAAATGGATTCAAAAAGGAGAGACCACGTACACGTCCACCATGCCACGCCATGCGGTCTGACCACCCGACGCACGGCTGACACGCTCCGCTCAAAAAAAATTGATGACTGGCGGTGGAAGACGCTTTTAAGTGTTCCAGGGACAGCGGTTACTGCAGTGGACAGCTTATCATGTCATCAGGGTACAGGGTGCACGCGTGAGAGAACAAATGCCACATGCCTATTGTTCATGCAAATGTCAAAGCTTGTGAAACACCTCAAAGTCATTGCTTGTTAATGACAACGTTTTATTGGCGCTGGAAATAGAAGCTAGGTCAAGAGTGTTTTGACCTACAGTAGGTGTGGTGTGTCGCATGACGGGAGCTTGGTCTTCAGGGGAACCCTCCCCCGAGTCTTTTAATTCTGGCTGGAGATCTATGGATTTATGTTGGTGTCTCTGCTCAAGAGCAGAAAAGGAGTGTTAATGCAAGATTTGCGATGTGTGCTCATGCGATGGTCGTGTGAATTGGAGCAGCTCGAGCCAAATTGGCAGAGATTGAAATTGGAGGAACAGCAGTCTGGGCTAAACAGATGGAGGGAGATGCCAGGTGATAGCAGCGCCCCAGTCCTTCCCTATCGGAAGCCGCATGCTCAGCTCGTGTTGTGAGCACCAGGTCATGGAGGTCAGTGGCTCCTCCTCTCTGAACACACTCGTACACACACACGCACACACACACAGTCACACAGTTGACCAATTTTTCAAAATGGGTGTGCATCTAAAGGACTGATAAGAGTTAATTATGGCTCTGTCATACAGCCACAAATGTATGGACTTTTTCACAAAGCCCCGACAGCAACCCAAAACTCTGTCCCCCTCCCACCCGCTATCCCAATGCCTGGGGTGGGGTGGCGGGGTGGTGCATTTGCCTGTGATAATGTTGCGGCCAGGCTAGACTGCAATGATTGGGCCCATTGATTGTGGCAATTTGATTTATTGATCAGTCCCGCTTCTAAAATTGGCGTCTGAGATGCACGGCTAATCTTGGGCGGCTATGGACAATCTTGTCTTTGACAGAGGATGGGGTAGCGATAAGGCTCATATGAAAGGAAAGTACATTTATCTCAATCGCAAACCTTCCCCGCGCTCCTCAGCTGCATGTGCAGATGCCAGCACACGTCTGTGCACATGCGGAGACAGCGGGCCTAGCCACTATTTTGTGCGAGACCTTACATGCAGTTGTGTGCGTGTGTTTGTGTGTTCGGTCTCGGTGCGGTGGGGGTTGTGAAGCAGTACAGTCACCAGGCAGAACAGAGTGGATCTATAAATTGATGGAATTCAAAGCCTCCAGCATCGATTACCATTATAACAAACAGCAGCACACAGAATGTCTGATTATTTTTAGACAAAGATTCTGTGCTCTCAGCAGCAATTCTGCTGATGCTGTCACACTTTCCAACATCTGCCTATGATTGCAATTAGATGGGATACAAAAAGAAAAATAATACCACATCTGCGTTTTCTCTTCTCCTCCTCCTCCTCCTCCTCCTCCTCCTCTCCTTTTTCTGTCTTTAATTTGTGCTGTCCAAGCCATGCGTACAATAGTGATTTTAACTTAGCCCACCTCAGCGCAATACCTTGGTGGAATTTTTTTTTTCCTCACTTGTCAACATTTTCCACTATGCTTTGTCTCTGTGAGATGCTCCCAAAAAGCTTACTACTACAGATGTAATCAAGGCGAACCTACTTTAATGAATCAATGTCAACCCCCCTCTATGCAATTCATTAGTGAATCACATAGTTTGCCTAAAACTCTTCCACTTGCAGAAAAATGTACTATCCCCTCTGCCTGTTTTAAAATTAGATCATTACCTGAGACAAAACCTATATCCATCATACCAGGTGAAACCTCTTACACTTGACTTGATTTTCTGACGTCATAATCCTTCGAGCCTGATCGTTCATATAGGAGGTGCCCCATCAATTAGACTTTATACCGATCTGATCGAAATTGGTTGACGTTTGCATTTCATGCATCAACTCTGTCATAATTTGCACGATCTATCAATGACGTCACTGATCAGATCTACGAAACACAACCTGTGGTGATAATGTGCTGCCATAGTGTATATGTGAGACCAAAAGCTGTGGGAGAAGAAATCCTTTAGCCCTTGTTAGGTTCTGAACCAAATCGAATAATGTTTTTGGATCCCAAAAAAGCAGGCTCAAACAAAATGCAACAACAAAAATATTTCTTTATAGAAAAGCGCACTGACAAAGTACAAACAAAACCCCTGGTCACAAGGAGCCGGGAAAAACAATGCATAAGCTGTAAAAAATGAGAGCGACTATGAACAGTACCGAGCCACCTTCCAATACGGACTTCTTTTAAGTCCTTGGAAAGCTTTGAAATCCGCGACAAATTCCATGATCGTGGAACTGAGGATTCCTGCGGCTAAATAATTTAATAATTGGGACTATCATAACATTTCAGTTTTAAATGACAATCATTTTTTTTAAATAGAAACAAAAAACAAGTGATCACCAAGAAAAAAACGACAACCCAACAACAATGAGCTTGACCTTATAGTAAATATTCCTTATTTTTCTCACTATCACCTTGTTGAACAGTGTGAAATTGATTGAAACATAATCAAAACATTTGAAAACATATCTTCAAAAATTCAATTTTGAAACATATATTTCAAAGAAGGTCAAAATTGAAATCTAGGCAAATCTATTTTGAATAGTGTCTGCGAGAAACACGCTTCCCTTCCATTTGAAGGCAAAGGACACATGACTGATGGTTCAACTTACAACATGGCATGCAGCGACACATTGCTCTTCAAGCCCGTTTCCGTACTTCCAGTGAGCAACAGGTCTATCTGACTAAAGCCAATAAGCTTCAAGCTTCCTGGTCTTTGTTTCAGAGTCAGAAGTGACTGAGCGATCTCTCACAGATTGACTCGAGGACACAAGTACTTGAATCCATGCAAAAATTGCCTCTTTGCTGTCCCTTCAGCCCTGATGACAGCTTCTCCTCTCCCAGGGGGACATTCATCAATTATGGCTGGATGTTTGACTGGCACAAGCTTAATGACAGGATCTCTGTATTGACCCAACTGCCACACACTCAAAATTCGGTCCCTCATGCCCTTTTTAAAACCTGTCAAATGATTAAAGAGAAACTCATAATTTTATGGCCCGTTGAATTCATTTTTCATCCTGAAAGACAATTGGAAGCATGCGTGTGTCTTTTCAAACTATTTTGTTCGATTGAAACCCATTATTGCTTAACACAGGCTCGTGACAAATTCTGCAATTTCTCACAGAGTGTAAGGGATCGTGATCAGGGGTGAGAGCCGAGGGACAAAATATTTACAATCAATATTAACATCATGTTCAAGTGCCTTTGGTCACTTGAAAGTTATTATTATTATTATTATTCATGTTATTATTGTTATTTTTATATTAGAGTTATTTCTCACCATCAGGTCTTAATAATGTCCCAACATATTTACAGGAACACTTGTGCTGTCAATGCAGCACATCTAAACGGCCTATGAAATCATGTTAAAAGATGTTTTCAAGGTTTGGCTTTTCTGATACTTGCCGTTCACTTTGGATTATTTTTGTGATGCACCACAACATTGGGAAGAGTGCCGTTAATCATTGTTACTTGTAAATGCCAATAATCCTGGACAATGAATGAAATGTACTGGACAGATTGATACTAAAGGAGTCATTTTGTTGCACAGAGTCTGAATGCTCAAAAATTATAAAATTAATTTGCCCCTTTATCATTCATTCATTCATTCATTTTCCCAAATTGCTTATCCTCGGTGGGATCGCGGGAATGCTGTCTCCGGGTGGCAGCAAATTTGACCGTAACACATTATTTATTTATGTTTTTTATCATTCATCCATCCATTATCTGAACTTCTTATCATCACAAGGACCATCATTTCTATAATCCCCTCTATTGGGACCAACAAAGAAATGTCATAATAAAGGATTATTTTAATTAAAACAGTATAAGGCAAGATGCAGAATATCATCTAATTGCTGTACTATCTATTGTTGGACATTTCCTCTGCCATTCCTGACCTAGACTGCTCTCTTCAACAGAAAGTAGATCAAGCAACAGTTCTGCTTCTTACTTCTTTACAAAAACTCAGAAGTTTCATTTGATGGGTTGTTATACCGGCTCCTTTACTTTCTAATGATCTACAAAAACTACAGGCAGCTTGCCAAACAGCCATAGTATCGTCATTGCACTTTTTGACCATAAAGTGTAACTATTCATCATTATCTATCAAATGGCGAAGCCACTAATATTCTTATGAGGCCACTGAAGCACTGGCGGACTGAAATCATCTCACTGTTCGATCTAAAGTGCTTGTAAAATCCACTCAGTCACTTCCTGAGAAATTTACATTTGGCAAGATTAGTTGGTCTGGGTCCAGTGGAATCCAGAGAAGGTTGGCTACTTTCTGAAAGACTCGCTAATCTTCAGGCAAGCTCATCCCAGATGGGGTGTAGTAACTTACCAGAAACTTATAAAAATCTTGTTCTCTTATACTTTATGGCCTTGGTCACTTTTACTGTAGCTACGATTCAACTTTCCAGTAATGGCCAAAATCATGCATTTGAAGCATGTCCATTCGAGCCTCCGATGTCACACACAGTCCACTTTATGCTGTCTTTTGTCTTCTTCTTGGCTTCCTACTTCTTCTCACTGAAATTTGCTCTTGTAAAGTCACGTGTGACATCATGCACAACAGTGGTCCTTTTTCGTACGAAATGCAAAAAAAAAAATCCACAAAATGGCATTGTACGCAGTCGCAGCAGTCGCTAGAGGCCTCCAAAAACTCGCTTGACAAGTTGTGACAACTTAAGTTAAAAGCAGTCGTGTGATATTGAAGTCCTCCAAGTTGCTCAGTGACTTGTCAGTCCAGGGACTTGAACCAGTAGCCCTTCAATTAACAGCGCTGACCGACAGTCTGCTCCTATCCCACGAGGCTGCTGAGGTTCAAGTCTCATCCCGTCCTTTTCTTCTCTTTTTCCTTGTGTGATGATTTATTAAATTGCCTTTAAGTAAGACTGCGGATTTATTAATTAAAATACAGTCAATTTATTATCCTGGCTTCATATATAAATTTAAAGTTAATAGAATCCCTTACTCCACTTTCCAATTGCACCCCCATAGTAACAAGAAAAGTTCATCATCAGTTCTAATGAATCACAGTTAAAAATGAAGGTGAACATACAGCTGTCTGTTCAGTCGATACTCAGTATAGGGGAGTAGACTTTAGATTCGCCTTTTTTTTTTTTTGTACTTTGCTGAAAGAGCCTGGAATTGGATGACTGATCGATAATATTGGATTTGCGCATGGCGTGTGGGGCAGCCGAGTCCAGGATGAATGCAAGGTTCTGATGAAGGGCCTGCTGCACAGACAGCTCCAAATAGTGGATCAGACATGTAGCCTGGGTAGAGCGCTCATTTCCTATAACACTGACATGTACACAAGCGATGTGCAGAGACAATAATGAAATATCTATTGCAAGGGCAGTTGTAGCTAAAGGCTAAGTTGGCAAAGCAAAAGGGAGTGGCTACCGGCTATTGAAAATCTGTTCCCAACCAATATAAAGATTGGTGGGTAAGAGATGAAAATAGATCTGACATAGAATTGAGCATTTTGTATTGGTATTTGCGTTGCGGTAGCATATTGGTGGACTGTCTAAAGTAGGGCTTGGTTGGGCTTTGAAACAGTCCTTCAGTTGAAGAGTAAGATTTATTTCTTGATAAGGGTATTTGTCAGGTTATTGGGTTTTTACACATGACTCTACGCCCCCAACACAGACGCACACACACCCACAAACACGACACCACCACCACCCAACCCCTCTTTTCCGCCGAGCCCCTCACTGGCTTTTGCTCTGTAGTGGTTGCAAGTATATTGATTATTTCAAATACTGATTATCTAAAAGGCCTTGTGCTACTGTAGGCATTGGATTTATTTCGGTTAATTATTTATGGGCAAGGGCTGCCTGTAAGTATTCATAGTGCTATATGATCATTATTACAATAGTAATATTAACTCTCTTTTGATATTGCATTGCAGATTTATGCACGCTCTTTATTGGACGAGGCTTGACGGGTTGAATTGTCTTCTCTTTCCACTTTGTTTCGCTCACCTCGGCGCTGTTCTTTTGTCTGTTTGCAGAGGGAGCTAAACTCTGTGGCATCTGAGCTGGCGGGGCGACAAGAGGAGAGTGAACATTCTCATAAGCATCTGCTAGAACTGAACAGGGAGTTCAGGAGAAATGTACCTGAGGTGAGATACACACAAACACACTCACACAAACGCACAAAATTAGATGTCAGTGCAACTCAGACTCTTTTGTCCAGAGAGTTTTTCTTTTATAAAAACTGCATTAGTACAGTATAGATTGGCACCTTGGGGATACGTGTAAGCCCTGATGGTGAAGCCAACTCCTATATTGCCCTCCGATACCAGGGCTACAATCATGACTTCTACCAGGCGGTACTGACATTTATACAAAGAACAAAGGAAGTGTGTGTGTGTGTTTTTTATGTACATGTGAGCTGCATTTGTTTTATGCATAAATGCAATGAAAGCTGCGGAAGGTCACATTCAACGTTCACTTCTATTTTGTAGTGTATTATGGCAATAAGATGTGATAAATTTGACTTTAATAATGACACCAGAAAGCATCTCCCTTGGTAACACTGTCAAGATTAAAAAAAAAAAAAAAAGAATTCTCTGATCATTCTGTGAAATCCAGGCTGAAATCAAAAGGAAATATTCCTTATTTTTAATAAATGGATCTTGCAAGCCGTATGCTGTGACTCCACTCGGCAGCGTGCCCTTTTCCCAGCCGAAATACGCAGTGTAGCGCTGTAATCTCATCAGTAAAATACAGCCGTTTAGGACAGGATCATGCTGTCATCGCTGGCAGCCCAATCCCCTTACCTGGGGTTGTGGGAGCTCACCCAGTCTGGATCCTGAGCTTTTAACGCAAGCTACTGGAAAGCCCCACTTTTGAAACATGTCTGCAGAAACCCTGCAGGTTTAGCCACAAAGACACACACCACGCGTGATGTAGTGAGGGCAAATATAGAGAACAACCAATAAACTATGATGCAAAGTCTTCTATTTATCTCTGCTCATAGGAAGTCCGGGAGATGGTGGCACCAGTTCTCAAGAGTTTCCAAGCCCAGGTGAGTCAAACCATTTCACAAAACAGTTGTTCAGATTTTTTTTAAAATGCACGTTTTTTTTTTTTTCTGGAAAATCTCCACTGAATACCGTCAGCGCCGAGACCACTGTGCTTCTCTCTAGATGGAATGATTTAATAGATAGGATGGAGAAATCCATGCCATACTTTTCATGTTCCTGCTCATTGGGTGCTTATTGACTGATGCCTTTTCTGTCAAAGTGAAGTAGCATCTATCTGCCATTAGATGATCAGATATCTTGCTTCTCATATTTTCTTCCCGAGACAAGCCCTCATTTCCTGTTGTGATGGTGCATTCACTGTGCCCCCTGTCTGGCGGTGCCATATTGAAAAAGTCATCTGATACCTACCGTGTCTCTGCTCCAGCCATTAAACCAAGGTCATAAATCACATTTGCGTGCTGCGTTATGGTCCGCAAAGCAGACACTTATGGAAATGATACCACAAATATGTTTCCAGTGTTTCTCTACCCTGCAAACTCCAGCTGGTTGCTAACCTGAACACCCCCCCATCAACGGTAAACATGACAGCATTCTGTGTGGATCGTTCACCTCTCTTGGAAGTGATTATTGGCAGCTTCTTTTGAATTCTTTATAATTGGTTCTGTCTGAGCAGCCAGGTTCCCCGGCAACAGCTACCACGTTCAATACTGTATGCCGCAATGGTGGCTGATTTGTGCGCTAATTCAATTACCCCAATTGTAAAGTTGCACAAATATCAGAAGCTGCCTTCCATATCTTTATTGTGCAAACGGGAACCCATAGGATTAATTTAAGCACTATTGATGTCTGACAACTGGGAGCCTAGTGGTGTTCCATAGATAAAATAGACTGATAATAAGCCATGATTCCCCTGCACACCCTCACCTTTTTATTTATTTTATTTTACTTATTTGGTTTTTTTGCTTTTTCGCTGCAGGCCTGTCTCGGTGCCTTTCTACCTCCCGTTTAACTTTCACTGTCTTCTATTCTGCTTGTTGACAGAGGCAGCTTCAGCTGTTATTTTGATTGTGAGGTGTCATAAGCTTCTCCGCTACCATAATAATAGAATCCTCTAGTGTTGTCTGATACACTTTGACCGTAGTGGGAATGTCAAACAGCTTGCAGAAGCTTGTGAACTTTACCCAGCGGTAGTCTGCGACCTCAGCGTGAGCCCAGGGACCTCGACCTGCTGCTGCAGGGGCAGAGTGCGTCGACAGGGTGGAGCTGGATGGCTTGTTTGGCTCTGTGCTTTGGGACAGGCTGATGCTCCCCCGCAGCTGCACCATACAGGTGGTGCAGGACATAAAAGTCCTGGAGTGTTTGCGAAAACGAATCTAGAACTGGGTCCCGGCTTCTACACCCTCCAGCCTTCAATGCATCCCAGTTTGGGAGGCCCAGAGGAACGCCTCGTGGTACTTGGACCCTCATCATGCCACTTCTAAAGGAAAAGTCAACCCCTTTGAAGTGTTTGCGACATGACAGGTTTCTCTCTTTTCTTATTCATTTCAGTGTTCCCCACCCACTTTCTCTCTCTGCTCTCGTCCAATCTCGCCGTCTAATTATCGCTAACCAGGCGACTGATTAGAAACCCGACCTAGTTTTTCTGTGGAGTTCTGTGGAGGAGGAGAAAGGGTTAATCCCAGAGCTGGTGACTGTCATTGGTCGCTTCCCTCCTTTTTCTCCTCTTTTCGTTCTGCTGTTCTTTCTTTCCCTGGAAGTTGGCTAATGAGGTCCCGTCAGAGCTGAGGAGAGGTGTTAATTTGGCCTTGTGAAGTAGGAAGGAGATTAAGGACAGTGAGGAGCTGAGTTTACGGCTTAAAATACACCGCTGTCCTTATTAATCCACAGGGCCCTCAGAGGCCGGCGTTTTTGGATTTATAATGAACACGGTTTTATAATTAAGGTAAGTTTAATAAAAATTTACGGAGAAGAAGAGTACATGGTGCTTGTCTCTCTCGTCTTCTGCGTGCATTTGACGGCTGCGTGATTACTGTATTCCCCAAATAACTGATGGTGGGAGAGTTGAGCCTGCTGGACGCCTTGATGTTGACAACTTTCCGTCTGAACGCACAAAGAACTTTCTCACCCGAGACTCACCAAGAACGTGTTGGCTTCTCAATGCAATTTACACCTCGCTCTCGCTTTAGAGTGTAAACGCTCCTCAGAAAACGCCTTTGTTAGGAGTAGAAACAGAACAATCACACATTTCTCATATGTTGATTTCGATTATTTTACATGTTTTTTTTCTGGGAGGCCAACAATGTGAATATCACCTCCACATTAACAAGTGTTTCATTTTCCCCCGGTTCCCGTTGATGGCGTTTGGCACGCTAAGAAATATGTATATGAACCCGTCATTACGGAAACTTGCTTTATAGTGATAATCTATGCGGAGTAATTTTGAGCTCACTGTGAGGGTTGTGCAGATGGAGAGTCTGAAAAATAGTTTGTAACATGTAATTAGCAGATCTATTGGTTACATACCATTAACCCCTCAAGCTCAGGAATCATTATTGGCCCTCATTATCTACCAGCAAGGTACACTGGAGCTGAGTAACCATTAAAAAAAACCTCAAAGCCCAATTAAAACTCTGCGACCAGTGGTGGGGGTTGGTGGACACCTGTTGATGAGTCTAACTGTGCCGTTTCTTCCCCCGGGATTGGGGAATGACTGGTGGTGGGAGGGGATCAACGTTTTCCCGTGTTTTGTTGTTGTTTGTGTTCCACAAGAGCCACTTAACAACTTTCCTAAGTGACTTCTATGTCCAACTTAAGGTTGTGGTTGGAAAAAGGAAAAATAGCTCAGCCAAACTTTGTTTCAGACATTTTGTGCTGTTAGACTTTGTCAGACAACGGTGTGGAAAAACGACCCTGGTCAGCAGATATCGTAATCATATTGAGTCTAGCGATTGTTTACCATAGGTTTGATCATTCTAATTAAGGAAGAATGAACTGTGTCTTCTGCCCATATTTAGTCATGCTGTATAACTTTCCCATGCCTGCAGCAAAACTTTGCGTCCTTGAAGCAATCATCAGTTAATATTGGTATACTCCTTACTGGAGACCTTGTGGAGACGCACAGGCCATCGGAATGCAGCAGTTGATACAAGCTAAGAATCGGTTTAGGAGAAACTAAAGTTCCAATGCCACACCATAAGTTTCGGTATCGCCCTTCTGATCATATAAATATGTTGTGAATCCCTTGTACATTCGCACTCGTGATCTGCAGCCATTGTCTGTAAACCATGGTTGCCCGGAATATTCTGCAAATAAAACCTTTGAAGGTACTGTTCATCCTCTCCAGCCTGTATTTGGATAGCCAACATCCTCACCATCTGAAATTAACGGACGCGCGGAGGAAGAGAAAGGCCATCTCTCCCCCAACAAGAATTATAAATGTGTGTACCAACTGTGTGTTTGTTTATCACTCGTGTCTAAAAACCGTTGAGGTCAAATGCAATACAATACAATACAATACATCTTTATTTATATAGCACAACAGCTGCAGCTGTAACAAAGTGCTTTACAGAACACTTAACATAAAATAACAAAATACGGTAAGATAACACAACACATAACATAAGACGCGGACAGTCATACAATCCTAATCACAATTCCTGCATACCCTTTGCTTGTTGAAGCAGTTCTAGATGAAAGAGGAGAGACTCAAAGTGTCCTTTCACCAGCGGATCAGTGAGGTTATGTTCAAAATGTGCAGACGTCTGCTACAAGCTAAGTTTGAAAGGAAACAAGATGCTGTAGAGTCCAGTGAAAAAAAAGAGATTGGTTCACTTCTCCGCTTCAATTCTAAGCGCCGACTCTATATTCGCATCTGCAAGGAAACAAGATGCTGTAGAGTCCAGTGAAAAAAAAAAGAAATTGGTTCACTTCTCCGCTTCAATTCCAAGCGCCGACTCTATATTCGCATCTGCGCTCCATGCCGACGCTCTTCTCTCCTCATCCTCAGCTCCAGCAGCCATCCATCCAGCTGCACCAATGCAGAATGTCAAACAGCGCCGACATCTCCGCTAGACAAAGCGGGGCTGTGAAAAATGCCGCCCATTTTATTCACATCTGACCTGTGTCATTTTAAAATGTGACACAAATCAGATTTTTTGGAATGCGACCTGAATATGAATGGACACGTCACATGTATCCCACCTATGTGTCATCAAAAGCCAAATATGTGCTCTGTACAGGCGGAAGAAAGTGTTTGAGAGGGAGATTGACAATTCTCTGGAAATTTGCAAAGTCGTTTTGAATAACAGTATTGACTTCATATTTGGCTTTAATCTAATCTCACTTGAAACAAGACCCATAAAGTCGACGTTGGTGGTGATAGCAGTAATTCAGTCATGCAGATGGTTCCTTAATTCTGCTCGGCAATGATATGACGTCATCATTAGTAGACATCTCCATGAATTGAGGAGATCAAAAAGCCTTGCCTCATTTCCCAAAATATTTCTACCTCCTCTTGCATCGCTCCTCAATAGATACGAGATGATAAAAAGATGAGCCCCTCCACGCTGAACCATATTTACTACTAAAACCACTACGTTGTGATGAATGACGTCTCTTCTGTGCATAGATGACACTTTGGTCCACACACGAGACAGACAGAGGTTGCAATTCATATGTAATGTGAACGATTACATTAAAAAAATTGTATATCACCAATTGAGTATTAAGGCCTGCAGTCTGAACATCACCTTATATGTTCACGACAATCAGTAAGGTACGGTGATTTCTATTTTTATTTTTTTTCTGTTGTTTCAGGTTAAGACGTCTGGGTGGGTCTTACATGGTTTTTGGTTACAATTTAATGTTCCATTGTTCAAGCAAATTTAGATTCTCCAAAAAAAGAACAAAATTGTCATTACCCATTAAGGAGATATGGTGAAATGCTTATCACTGGTTTGGCAAATGCATGAACTGCTCCAGATTCTGGGTCTTTGAAGACTAAATTATCTAGCAGGTGTGAATGGGAATTGCCATCTGCCTCTATGGGTTAACATGACAACCAATTAGTAAATGATTCCAAGACAAAATGACCCCTGTTCAGTGTGTCCTGCAAGTATGCCTGTAAAATTTGTGCATGATGCTAGCCACACAATGGGGCATACTCTCCCGTGTGTCAGAAAAGTCCGAAAAGGCGTCCTGCTGCGCACTTTTTTTTTGCCTGCAAATATTCTGCTCATTGACTTAAATCTGCCACTTTTGCACCTTCATGAAATGTACGCACTCCCGGTGGAGCGGCCTTGAAATCAGAGCATTTCCTGACATATCTGTCAGCGCGCACATTCTCCCAGAGACTTAAGCATCTTTTCTCTTCCACACTGGAGACTGTACTAAGGTCTAGCAGAGAATCTTGATTGACATTTTTAGGCCCGACCCGAAATTCGGGCGGCCCGATCTTACCTATAGTGTTACATATATATATATATATATATATACACAGTATACCGGTATATACAGACACGCATTTCACACACACTCATTTGCCAATATATTGAAACGTGAACTATAGCGGGTGCACGATGGTGGCTGACTGCAGCTGTTTTAACTCCTATAACACCAAAAAGTTTTAATTTAAAGCTTAAAATGGCTTACCTTAACCAGAATCTCGTTCCGCATTGTGGCCAAAGTTAAAATCCAATTGAAAAGGCTTACACTTCTACTCCTCTCTATAAAATGCTCGTTGTCGTCTTTTTCTCCTTCTTCTTCTTCTTCTTGGTTCATTGGCATATTGCAGTTCTTTGGTGCATACCGCCACCTACTGTACAGGAAGCACAAAGTGTTTTCAGATAGTAAATGGAAGCAATCCTGCTTGCATTCAGTCCCACAAACAAAAATGTGAGACAGGCGCGGCCTGTTGTCCGTTGTCAGTTGTCCGTCAGTGGCAACTGAGAGGTCCGTTGGGACTTGATCCGGTTGGTAATGTTTACAACAACAAACGAAAACCCATCTCCAGGAGGGCTTACTTTTTTTTTTTTTTTCCTTTTTCTTAAAGTTTCCCATTGTCAGTCAGTGATGGACTCTGTTTAATTATACTTTATGAAACCAGTTTATTTGTCTACATTATCTTGGATTAAATTTGTTTGTATTTTACGCAGTGTTATATTTCTTCAATTGTGCTGGTATTTTTGGGAACCTGAAACAGATTAATGGCTTTTCAATTCATTTCAATGAGTAAAATAGATTTTTGATATACGAGTGAATTGAATAACTAGCTTTTTCACGGTCTAAAACAAGCTCACAAGACAAGGTACCACCAAGGTATTCTGCGCACCTTGCAGTTTTTTGTGTGCCGTTTGTGACATCCGAGCCTTGTATGTATGTTGTGAGCCACGGCCCCTCACACATGGAAATAGTCATGCTGTCATTTTCCAAAACTTACAGTTTGAGGCCTGTTCTCAAACGTTTGCATTGCCAAAGATCAAAATGCCATTGCCGTGTGAATACATGGCTGTGTAAACTTGCCCTGCGTATCAGGGACGCAATGGCCTGATGATCAGTTGAGGGTGTACACCTGGGAAAGGCGGCAGCTTCGCCATGACCCGGACCAGGATGAGCAAGGTAGAAAATGGATGGATGATGGATGATTCCTGTTATGGAGAGTGCAGATTATTGACCTGACCTGAGTCTTGATGTCGGAAAGTGTTTCAGAGAACTGTATTGCCTTTCCCTGAGCCTGCCCCACTGTGCGGTGCGCTGAGGTAGACAAACACCATCTTTGATCATTCATGGAGCGGTCCTTCCTTCTTTTTGATTAATTCCTGAAGGAAATTATCATTTCTCTTGAATGTATGAATACGTTATGAACAGTGGAATGAATCCAAGTGTAGAGGAATGATAATTAATTACAGTGCTATGATAAAAGGCTGTGGGTGTTATGACGCAAGCTTCCTCTGTCATTATGAGCGTCTCCGTAATTACCTTTCTGCACAAGCCAACGCTCCTGGCGATGCTGGCGGTGAGAGCAGCGCTCACCGAGTGAGTCCAACGGTCATAAAGCTTTTCCGTGCCTAATTGTCTGAGGGGCTCTATGGCACTTTCATAGATGAGGGACTGCGCCGTTAGGTAAAATGCTTGGCGATGCACCAGCTTTTCCAGCTCAATGAAGACAGATCTTCATTATGGGCTAAATATTGTGGTTATTAGCTACAGATTGCTCAAGTGGATGGCTAACTTGGGAAGGTGGGGTCGGGATGAGTGAGCATCAAAATCCATTTCAAAGCAGCCGTTTCACTGAATTTGTCAGCTTTTTAATGCCACATTTTTGCACCACTAAACCAGATCGGTGAGTTAATGCTCCTTTTATGTTTTTATCCATGTCATATCATATCCTTTTAAGGGACATTTATACCACCCCTCCTATTCCTCCCTCAGGCTAAGATTGGTAGGCTTCATACTGAGCTGACCAGGTATAGCTAATGCTTGTGTCTTGACCGACTGTCTCATCCTCAATGAGCAGCGAGCCACTTGCAGGTTCTTCAGCTCATTACGTAATCAAAGCACGTCCTGGCCTCCAGCCTATTGTTGCCAACATAATGGGCTCCTGGGCCATGTAAACCATCGTCTCTCTGCTCCAGCTTTATCACTAGCGCCCTCTTCATAGAAAGGACTATGGAGAGGAAGAGAGAAGAGTGGGGAGTGGGGGGGGGGGGGG
>NW_017805783.1:1084331-1182152 GCF_001891065.2 Hippocampus comes | reverse complement strand
GGGGGGGGGGGGGAGACCGAGCAGAGGAGGGTAATTGGACTTTAGGTAATACCTTCCTTGAGCCATTTACATCTTCTCCAGAGGGTGAATGTCTTCATCTGTTATTAACTTGTACTGAAAGCTACTTGCCCCCAAACTTAATGCTTCTTATTTATTCAAGAGATTTTGTTGAAACAAATGCACATGCGCTTGCAAGGAGTTAATGGCTGAGAAGCCACACAGACACGTACACATGCAGTAGTTATCATCAGATTTAACCAATAACCCATCACTGTCTTGGTTAAGTCTTGTGACAGAATATCCATGCATCTGTTTTCGACCTCACTTGTCCTCATTAGAGTAGCGAGTGAGGTAGAGGTTTTCCCAGCCGACTTTGGGGGAGGTGCAGTTTACAGCCTGGACTGGTTGCCAGCCAGCCACACCACAGTGAGACAACCATTCCTGGCCACATTCACACCTATGGGTGATTTGGAGTCTTCATTTAACCTAACATGCATGTTTCTGGAATGGGGGAGCAAAATCACACGAGCGCAGAAAAAAGTCTTGAGTTGACAAAGTTGACACGTTCCTCTCCTTCCTGTTTCGCAGTGGTATCGTAAACAGTATTTCTTATTTCACTTTAAAATTGAAGTATACATTTTATCTCCATTTATTTATACCAACACTTTTGAGGAAAACCCTCACATTATTTTTTACCATGCTACAGATATAGGAGACCCCCAAAATTTAGTGGCTTCATTGCCAGCCACTGTAGCACTGCTGCAAGTTCTGTGAAAAGCAGGTGAAGCCAGCGTTTTGTATCCATCCATCTGACAGACTGATGCCACTGATTTTTTTTTTTAGCTGTGAAAAGTCATAGTTTATTATTTCAGCACCTGTGGTGACTGATTGTTGTCATTCGGCTGGAGGTGGGGGTTGTGCGAAGATTTCTCAACCTTTACATCAGCTTTGCCAGTATTGTCTTATTCCGCTCTGCAGAGCTGTGATCTGATGGTGTGTGTGTGTGTGTGTGTGTGTGTGTGTGTGTGTGTGTGTGTGTGTGCGTGCGTGCGTGCGTGCGTTCATCATTATGGACGCCTGTTTAGAGCCGTGGATGCACACCAGGTAAAGAAGGGCAGGTGTTATAAATAGACATTTGGCTCTCAAGCCATGTGGAATTGATGAGTTTCAGCACATTCTGCTCCGCAGTGCCAGGTTTAATTTCTACCGTCCTGACAGCACAAACCTGAGAGCCTGGAGACGTCACGCCTGACTGCCGCTGCTGTGCAAATGTTAGCCATGTTTGAGGATGGACGCATGCATAGCGCCGGCTGCCCCGCTCCGATTGGCTCTCTGACTAGTTTTACATCTGCTTCCCTAAACCCCTCTCACCTGAAGAGACATGCAATCACGTTTCCCCCTTCTGACCTCTCACCAAACACCTGCAGACGTCAGACAGGAACGAAACTCAGAAGCACTCTGCAGACGGAGCTCACCTCCGCCTATCGCGGTTGAATACTTGCTGCGAGCCACGCAAGAGCCACCATCCGGGTAAAGGCACAAGTCACTTGCACTGTTCCCCACTCTCCCCTGTTGGCAAGAGCGCAGTCAAATTACCCACTAAAAATGTGTGAAATCGGTGGCTTGGTGTTGGCGCTGACAAGCCAGAAGAAATAAACATTAACGCTCTTAAAAACAGGAGAAGCTCATCCGAGGAGGAAAAGACAAAACAGGAGAATGGATCCACCATATTTTCAGCGCCGCTGTCTGATTTCAAAGTACAATATGAAGAAAGCTGATGTGTTGAGATTTGCTTTGCCACTGAAGCGGACACGGACACTTAGCCCTACGCATGTAAGTTTATGTCAGGGGATGCGTAACTCCTCATAAAGGGATGTAAATCCCTCTGTTCATCTGTGGTGACCCCTCCACCCCTTCCACACACACACACACACACACACACACACACACACACACACACACACACACACACACACACACACACACACACATTCACAGAGCCGCAACCTCAGAATGTCTGTATTTCACTTGGATCTCGGCAATCAAGTTTTCATTATAAGTGAAATCTAAACATAACAAATTAAATCTCCAAACTTTTGGAAGAAAGCCCTCATAAAAGTACCCAAATTTTTAATTTAGACTTGAATAGAGCGACTTTAAAGCAAATCTATTGTCTTTCACTGAGACTTGCAATTTTTTTTTGTTTCTGCTGAGCTGGAGTATGTAGTTATGATTGATCTGGTAATTAAAAATACGCAGCGAGTGAAATTAACTGCTCACTTTCTCTTTTTGTTTGAGAAAACACTCTGCTATTTTTCTCCTCTCTCCAGGATAGATAATTTAATTGCACACATCTGTGTTTTTGCACCGCATTCATCGGCCTCATTATTTTTTCATTTTCTTCTTTCTTGTGGGTGATCGATGAATTGATAAAATGATGGAGCCGATCTTAAATAATGCAAGGAAAAAAGTTACACCTGCTACTGGCTAAGTGTCTGAACTTTTGTTCTTCTATCAAATTGTGTTTATTAAGCCGTGAAGGTAGGTCTTGCATACTGTAATATATTTGTCAGATTTTGCTGTTGCCCCTCTGTAAGTCGAAGCTCTTTGGAGATGATGATTGTCGAATCTTATATCCTGAATAATAAAGAAACCGGGAATTGCAATAAAAACAGCATGAAGAAGGCCAACCTACCTAGGGAGCATTTATGCTTGAGGAGATAGCAGCTTCAAATGTCACGTGCGCCTGCTTTAGGCCCGATTCTTAAAATATAATTTGACCTGACAGTTTGGGTCTCTTCTAATATAGGATTAAGTGCAATTCTAATTAACACGTGTCTCAACCATAACTAGATGCTGCAAGAGCAAAAAAAAAAAAAAAAAAAAAAACCTCACATACTCATCACAGAAGTTTTACTTGGACATTTCTAAGACATCCGCTTGTTTTTAATTCTGATTTTACACTGGACATATGATGTCCTAAATCACACCGTACACTTTTAAGATCCAAACCCACTGATCAGAGTATGCTTTGCTTTGGTCAGAAATGTGTGTGTTATGAGTGCCACTGCTGTGCTGTTTTTTTTTTCAGAGCCATAAAGTGGCCATGGTGGCCTGAGGAGAGTGTTAAACACATCCTCAATTAAAGCAGTAACTTTACATCTGTGCTCGCTGAAGTCCCTGTAATTGGGTCTCGCTGGATTTGGCAGGAGGGCTGTGGCTCTTAATCTAAAGGGCCCAGTGTGGAGAGGGGTGGCGGTGCTTGCAAGCTAAAGGGCTCCAGTCATCTGGTTTGAATGCTAACTGTTAGCGGAAAAGGGGCAAATGTCAACTGCAGCCAAACAGGACCACGAGGGGGTCACAACATTGCTTCTTGTTACTTTGAGTCTATTAATGGGTGATTATTGTCATTGTGAAATCTCAGGTTAGCACCACCTATGGGTCAGTTCACAATTGGAGGACATTTTGCCTTCAAAATTCTTCAAACCTTCACTTTTCTGATTATCTGTTACATATTCATCAACAATGGGTAATAAACAATCAAAGGCTTAATTAGCTCACCTTACATCAATGGTACAATTTTTACTCCATGATTTATTTGGTGTTTACAATACCCGTCACAGTAACAGGGTTGCAAATCGGGACACATTTAGCTTTCTCTCTGGAGTAGAAGCTGGCTTTTTTAGCTATATGTTACTGCTGACCAAGAGCACAACACACGCACGCACGCGCACACACACACCTGTCTGTTTGTGTGTGTGTGTGTGTGTGTGTGTAACGAGTCAGGATCACAACAGCAACAACAAAACAAGCCTCAACATGTACTGTTCAAAAAAAAACAAAACAAAAAAAAAAAACAAGAAAAAAAAAAAAGCAATGGGAAGAAGAAAACCTATTGCCGCCACAACTGTATTTGATCATCTCTATCGTAAGTAAATATCTTTTTTCCTGGATTGGCATGGCTTCAAAATATTCACCCACACGCACTGCTCAAAATGCATATTCACTGCCGCTGGGTGTAGTTTTCACCATAAACGTAGCCAGAAAAGTCAGAGTAGTTCAAAACAAATGACGAACAACACCACGGCGGGTGGAAGCATTCATTATTGTCATCATGCAAATGATTTTACGTGCCAAATTATGAAACGCCGCCCCAATCAAATCAGCAATCAACAAGCTTCATATAGACATTTCACAAAACACTTGCGGTTACACTGCAGAACCATGACATCCCATGTGAGACATCGCCCAAACCACAGTGGCTGCAGCAGTGCGTCAGATTTCTTTATTTATAACCCTCATGGAATTGTCCTACACTCTGTGCATATGGTGGGTTATATAACCATCAGCAGCCAATAGATAAAGTCAGATCCTATATATGAAGCTGGCTGAAAAGTTGTTAAAGCTGCGTTGTATTGATTTAGAGCTTCAAAAAGTGTTCTTCACGATGGTGGCAGCATTGCATTAAAAAAACAAAACAAAAAAAAAAACATTGCATTTTTACATTGTATCGATGATCAAATTAATCCATCATTATTTCTGATCATCGATTAATCATTCAAATACCTTTTTGGATTCAAAATTTTCCAAATGCTCCAAATTTCAGCTTCTGAACAGGAAATATTGTACACTTTCTGTGGTTCCGCAAGAAGGCGCACAGATTACACTGCGGAGCACAATTTTATTCATTTCATGAAGATGGACTAGTGGCAAGCTTTGAAAACAACAACAACAAAAATCAGCAAAAAAAATAGAAGTTACGATGGTGTGTCCGTGGTTACAAGGTTAAGAAAAGAGCAAGTACTAATCCTCTTAATTCCTCCGATACTAGCTTTCTGTTTGCAGATATTGAGAAAAAAAAAAAAACGGTATTGCATTTTTACATTTTATTGATCAAATTAATCCATCATTATTTTTGATCATCGATTAATCATTCAAATACCTTTTTGGATTCAAAATTTTCCAAATGCTCCAAATTTCAGCTTCTGAACAGGAAATATTGTACACTTTCTGTGGTTCCGCAAGAAGGCGCACAGATTACACTGCGGAGCACAATTTTATTCATTTCATGAAGATGGACTAGTGGCAAGCTTTGAAAACAACAACAACAAAAATCATCAAAAAAAATAGAAGTTACGATGGTGTGTCCGTGGTTACAAGGTTAAGAAAAGAGCCAGTACTAATCCTCTTAATTCCTACTATGCTAGCTTTCTGTTTGCAGATATTGATAGTAACGGCCTCTTGGGAGCTGTACGCACCTCTCACCGCACTGTCTCAATTGTGACTGCACAAACAAGTTGCAACATTGTTGTAGATGTATATGTACGTGTGTGTGTGTGTGTGTGTGTGTGTGTGTGTGTGTGTGTGTGTGGGTATACTCATTTGACTAGATGGCCGAACTAGGGGAAAAAAGACCAAGTGTTTGATGAACTGAAGTCTCCCGAGCTACAATAAAGTCTTGTTTGTCTTACGTAACGCGACGCATGATGGCATTCAAACTCCCCTAAAATGGTGGCCCAATTCCAATTCCAAATTGTACAACCTTGTATTGTATCGCCTCAGCAAAATGCATTCACCCATAAGTCAAATTGAAATGGCCCTTCACATCTGTCACTTTGTATCGTTACCATGAAGGCTGGTCATTACAATCATGCCAGCAAATGCCTGGCAGCGGAGGTCAATCTTTGTCCATTAACCAAACAGAGCTTATTTGTTTTACAGCCTTAGTGGCGTGTTGGCACCGGTGGACGTGAGCTTTAGGCCGCCATCCAGCAGCCACAGAAGGCCTCCCAGCAGACTGCATATCAAGATGGGACTTGGCCAGCATTCTAAGAGAGGAATAAGGAGACCGAGTATGGGGTGTCCCCATGTCCCTCGATTCCCTCCCACTGAACTCAAATGTACTCTACTCTAGCCCAGTGGTTCTGAACATGGTTAAAGGTCAGACCGAGTATGGGGTGTCCCCATGTCCCTCGATTCCCTCCCACTGAACTCAAATGTACTCCTTTACTCTAGCCCAGTGGTTCTTAACATGGTTAAAGGTACCGAACCCAACCAGTTCATGTGCACATTCACCGAACTCTTCATTTGTGAAAAACAAAAATATGATTCAAGAAGTGTTCCTTCAGTTTTGAGTTGCTCAACCTGGCATGACAAATCATGCAGATAGGATACTGAGTCCCATCACTTTCCGTGATGCATGTGAATCCATGTTGTAAATATTCATCTGACCGCTTGGACAAGCAATGTAATGTGATCATCTGCAGCCGGTGGTGGCCAAGCGGGCGTGTCATAACTAATTGACATGTTGAGTCGGGTGTTTCTTAACCTCCATGGCAGAGGCTCGGTCGAACCCCTGGGGTTTGATCAAACTTAAGTTGAGAACCACTGCTCTAACCCATCTAAAACAAGTGGTGAGCACAATCTGGTTAGCGCATCTGCCTCAATGTTCTGAGATGTCGCGTTCAAATCTTTGCGTAGGCCTTCCTGTGTGGAGTTTGCATGAGCGCTCTGCGCTTGGCTTTCTGCCAAATTCCTAAAACATGCATACATGATAACAAGCATGCTAGGTTATTTGATGACTCTAAATTGCCAGAAGGTGTGAATGCAAATAAATAATTGTCGATATGTGCCCCGTGGTTGGATGGCTACCGGTTCAGAGTGACCTGCGCCATTGAGATTGGCTCCAGCTCCCCTGCATCCCTAATGAGGACTATGGAACTAGATGGACGGATGGTAACATGAAACACTTTTTAAAATAACTTATTTTCACTGAACAGACATCAGCTCATTCTGCACATTCAAAATACGAAGTACACTGATAGCAAAGGAAGCATGAGTGTTAGGGTTTCAGGGTTGTGCACGTCAAGGTGGGGGCCGAACTGGGAACTTTCAAGTCACAGATAAAAGACAAAATTTACTTTGCTTCAAAAATCACGTGGCTTGAAGTGAATACACACATTGAAGAGATGATCCATCTTGCCCACCTGGTCTCATAAAATCGGATGAGGTCCCATTTCGCTCGCACTCTGACCTGTCAATGACATCCAGCCTGCCTGGGCGTGATATATTTCTGTAAAATATGCATGACATCAAAAAGCCTTAAAGGTTATTGCAAATTAATAATGAGTAGTGGGCTAAGAGCAGTAAAAAATAGCCTTCCCTTGGTGCTGTGTTTAAATGTTTAATTTAACACGCTCCAGTATAAATATGGACTGCCTCCCAGCAATATGCCAGGCCCCAAAGCCGAGCTAGACGATCAGCCGTCTGGAACATCCAAACCCAGACCACCAAGCTCACACATTAAGATCGACATTTTGATTCATGCAGACATGAGGGATCATCAGGAGGCGTTAGCTGTTATCTTGAAAAGACACAACGCTTCGCTCTTTGTGTCTCTAACAACATACAGAATCATAAAAGAAGCATGAAAGAAGCTGTTTTAAATCACATCAAGCGCGAAGTCTCTGTAGACTCCCAGACACTGAAAAGCTCTTTCTGGACCTTTTTTTTTCCTCGCAAGTTAAATCATTGGCCCTGTAGCCTCATCTCAGTAATGTCTGAGGACACTGCACAAAATTGCCTTACTCATGTTTGAAACGTAAGATGTCTGTTCCTGTGTCGCTCATTCTCTGTGGAGCCCGTGACAGTGGCAGCCCACTCCGGAGTGAATTTGCCGGGCGACTACCTGGAAAACATCAACAGTCATTAATTATGTAAAACTCTCCTCACAGTTGGAGCAGGCAGAGCTGCGTACGACCGTGGCGCCCGCTCTTATTAGACTCAGTGTACTCTACAACAAGCCCCCACTGCCTGGAGGCGTGGAGGGATAATCAACCTACCGCCATGAGCCCCACTCCCCCCACCCCCGTCAAGCTGAAAGACACACTGAACAGTACGTGCAGACACTCTTCATGCAATGTAATAGTGTCTCCATTTTTTTTTCTTTCCTTCTCCTTGGCAATTGTTTCCGGCGCTCCTGCTCCACAATGAATGAAAATCCGCAAATCTGACAGGACAAATGATATGCCGTGTTTGACGGTGAGGCCGTGGAAAAGAAAGTTCGCCATTGTTGATGCTACTGTCACCGGAGAACTTCTGGTGTGTGATGCGTGATACAGAACCTGGCTTGTCTGAGAGTACTACATTCGACAATAACATATTTATCAAGCAATTATCGACCCCATCAATTTTGTTTCTTCTCTCGACATACGAAGGCCATTGTTTGGCAGACACATGGTCTCCGTTGTGTTCTCGTTGCAGTCAAAGAATCGTTCGGTGGTGCTGTTCTCTTTGGCGCATGCATCTTTGGAATGATGTTCCTCCTCGCTGAAACAAAGGCAGCACTGACACCTGTAATTAATTAGGCTATTATGCATTCACAATGATAATTGCCTCACTGGAAAGTCACCAGGCTTGTAAGAGCGAGCGCAAGGAAAAAAAGAGGATGGGGAGAGTTATCCATCATTGCGAAGCCCCCTTTTCCTCCTCGCTCATGTCACGCCGTCTCACCTTGACTGGTACGAGGAAGATCTGGAGAAGCAGTGTCAACACGTGTCTGTGGGTGAGATATGGATCTGTGCTTGCCAGGGTCCGACCACTCCAGTGGGCTTTGACTCACTCTGGCACAGTTACCCATGACACCCCATCTGTCGGGAGGTTTGTTCACGGTCTACGGTGCCGAGGTAACGGGGACACTTTATTTTTTATAATTAGCCCTTGCCGAGACTTCCCCGTTTAATGCTTCTCCCAGAGATGAAATGGAGTGCAGGTGTTCTCATTACTATACGTTGCGCTCGACTCTCTTTCAACTCATCAGTTTGCGCCTTTATCTCAGTTTCAGCCCACCCCCATTCCTTTGCATCTTGCCAAGCGAGATACGTATGAAAGACGCCTTTTCCTCCAGGTGTAGGTCATTTGCTGCGTCAAACACTTGAAAGTCTGCACTCAAATAAAATGACAACTTTTTGTCTTTTTTCAACTCCAAAGACATTCAGAAAAGATTTGTTTTATTCCCTCCATTTGTCTCGTCTCTGCTGTTGACTTTGCGGTGACTTTGGTGCATTTTGAGTTTTTATTACAAGAGTATCACAGCATTTCTACAGCCTTTAAATTCGAAAGGTGTACCCGGAAACCTCTCTTGCTTGAGAGATATAACAATGCAGTACAACTCAGGTTGAACGTGATCAGTTGTGTTTTCATCAATATAGAGGAAGAAAATAAGCTGAAGAAGGAAAGTTTCAATGCAAAAATATACTTTTCGTATCAGATTTTCATAATAACCCAGCTGAATCATAATTAAACTGGTACTCTAGTTCTTTTCATTCCTTGATTAATTTTATTTCACTATGCTTATTTTGCGGATTATGTATTTTTTTTGGCCAGTACTTTTTTTTTCCAGACATTCCTGAATTACACTTGCTTACGGTCCCTTATGTAACAAATATTTGTAATTACAGTGAAACTCCTCTACAACGAAATCATGTTTGCAGCAAGAAATTTTTCACAACAGGGGGTTTTTCACTGTAGCAAATTTAATCTCAGATGTAAACTCACACACACACACACACACACACACACACAAACGTATGTGTACACGCACACACAAACATATGTGTGCTCTTTATTTTTATTCCAATAATGCCTAAGTATGAGCATACACTTATTTGACACTTCATATTGTCAGTGTAGAAAGAAAAAAAGGGAAAGAAATTGCGAAATTTACGATCAGCATTCACTTTCACTTCCATCAATTTCTTGGATCATGTATTTTATTTTGTTTCCTCCGTCTTTCATTTTGATCACTTTTACCCTCTCTTCCAGCGTCAGAGCTCTTGTCTTAGCTGCTTGACATCCAACGGTCCGTTTTGTAGCCATTTTAACACTGCAACGTTCTTTCTGCATCTGAAACTAACAATAACAAATACTTCCTGGACTACTGCGCATGTGTAAACCAGTGTGGTGGTTGCTGTTGCCGTTTCCGAACGAGGCAGTAGAGGTCGCTGTTGGATTAGACTTCGTTGTAGTGAATCTCGTCGTGAGGCAAGAGCAGAGAAAAAGATTTCGTATAACGCAACAGGGTTTTTTTTTTCGTTTTATGGAAGGCAGGAAAGTGGGAATGGTGTTAATGCATGAAGATTTTCTTCACACTAGGGGATATTTTCGCTCATGTAGGTTTCGTTGTAGAGGAGTTTCACTGTATTAGGATGTAGTTTTGACAAATTTTTATGGCCACATTATGAAAACACGAAACCGTTTTGATTGATTCGACTGTTTTTGCACTTCACACATAAGCAACATATTAATATCTATACAGTGTCTCTACAATCAAGTCTCCGCAGATGTGCTATGTGCGAGGGGTTTTGGGGCAGCTGGTGAGAGGATGGGGAAGCCTACTCATGATCAGCTCTGCACATGCAGAGTTGTGAAGAGTAACAGACAGTGTTGATCATATTTGAATTGAATCGATTTCTACTCGAAGCATCAAGTGGTTGCGATAGTAAAAATTCAGCCACAGAGACCATTCATATAAGTCGTGTCAATGACCATGATGTCATCTTCGGTTGCCGTCTCCATGAAAAGACGACATCAAGAGCGGACGTGTCATTCAAACATTTGTCCCTCCACTCCTCTGTTGTTCTTCTCAGCTCTTGGGTGGGATGTCTGGTGAGAGGAGTTAATATGTAAACGGAGGAGTGAGACACGAGGACTAAGGAGGTTACAAGTAAACTAGATTCAGCCATGGTATCATGGCACCGCGTGTTTGCATTCTATTGGAATTGGTGTGACTCCACAAAGGAATGATGGCATGGCCAGCGTTGCCATTTGTTTGATGGGTCGGCTCTCCTGTGACTGAGTGGAAGTGGCATCAGCCATTTGTGAGAGCGGGGCTTTGATTGACAGGCATTGCTGATCTGAATTGACGCGGTGACGAGATGTGTGTCAGTGTGCTGACTGCTCATCTCACTTTGCACCCAGAGATGGGCATAGCCAGCGCCACGTTGCCACTGCTGCTCCAAGATGCATGTCACCATGATTAAATCTCCCCTCGAACGCTGTCTGTGGATTGCGTGGGTGTGCATCCTTCCAGGTTCAAGTGTGTGCGTGCAGTGGGACACATGGGTCTCTCACCATCTAGACGACCGTATATTGCTGTAGCATTTACCACTGACCCACGTCACAGTCACTCCACAGTAACTCAAAAATCAAACAAACAAAAGCCAGTGGCGACAGCCGGTTATACAGCGCTGTACTTTGAAATGCTGATGTATTTCCTTCTCGTCAAGGAGATTTTAGACATTAGGTCTATGAGTACTAGAATTTTTTTTTTCCTTTTTCTTTTTGCAGTTGCCTTTGGGTGCAGTATCACATTGAGAAACGTGCATCTGTAAGTGTGTTAATGTCAAAATAATTATATGTATAAAATACAAGTATGTTTTGTCTGACTGTGTAGTTAGGGGTCTACCCCTATAGGGGCTAGGGTTAAGTCTAAAAATCTGAGCCAGTTTATCATGACATTTGAAAATAATGGGTCCACGACAATGCTGTATTATTGTGCTTGGTGACATTCATGCTTCTTTTTGAGTTTGTGTAATTTCAACAAAAAATGGACTGCAGAGGGTTATGTATTTTCTTAATCAGTTCTAAACTTGGCCAAAACACTATCCCAAACTACAGTTAACGCCCTAAAAGTTGGTCTCCAGACAAAGAAGCTCGTCCTGTGTTTCGCTTGACCCCAAACAAAAATGCATGAATGCTTGATACATTGTTGACAGCAAGAAGCCATTTCAGTCAAAACTCAAATTTTATTTTTGGTTCTGCATGCTAAAGCTGCTTTTGTGACTCTGACATTAACACGCAAGAGCAAATATCCATTTGATTCTCTCGCTAAGGTGTTTTGACAAGGGTAGTAGTGGACTTCACACAGTTTTTGTCTAATAAGCATGGAGTGCGACGGGGGCTGTTGTGACATGCTGTCATCTTGTGGGCTGGGCTGGCACTCTGCAAGCTCCACACTAGGATGGACTCCCTATGATTGTGCAATGACCTTTGCATCATGGCCAAGATGACAGGTAATTTAGAGACCTCGGGGAATGTGGAACTACACAATTGCCGTCCCCGTTCCATCCGCAACACCGACGACATTCACCTTGAGATGTACAATATGTTGGTGTGCACACTGCACAAGTGTGTGTGTAAACACAACCCCACCCCAACAAGACGCACACACACACACACACACACACACACACACACACACACACACACACACACACACACACACACACATTTTCAGCAATTGAAGCTTAAAAGCCTAATATTTTCACTGTGGCTTAAAATAAGGCAAACCTACATACGTGCACTCGCAAAGACAATATGGAAGTGGCTAGCCTTGACAACACTCCAGTCATCGCCACACAATAATCACGTGCAACATCACAACCCTGCCTCATACAAGCAAGTCACTATGGGGTCAAAAACTGGAAGGTAGAGGAGGATGACTTAAAGTGACATTTGCAGAATCATCAATTACGATAACTGTAATTGATGACTGCATAATTGCTTGTGGGCAGCACGGTGGTCGACCGGTTAGCACGTCCACCTCACAGTGCAGAGCTCATGGGTTCAAATTTGGCTCCGGTCTTCCTGTGTGGAGTTTGCACATTGTCCCCGTGCTTGCGTGGGGTTTCTCTGCATACTCCGGTTTCTTCGCGCATCCCAAAAACATGACAGCTCTAAATGATCCCTATGTGTGATTGTGAACACGGATGGTTGTTTGTCTCTGTGTGCCCTTTGATTGGCTGGCAACCCGTTCAGGGTGTCCCCCACCTCCTGCCCAAAGATGGCTGGGATAGGCTCCAGCACGCCCGCGAACCTCTTGAGGATAAAGTGGCTAATGGATAATGGATGGATAATTGCTTGCGCTTTTTATGGGATCTTCTTTGAGAATACAGCCATTCATAAAGCTCCCTGTAAATGTGAGATCATTCTCATCCTTCCTCTTGATCATTTCAATACGTGCTATTGTACTTTTTTCACAGACATGCACATGGAGAGAGAGATTAACGCATGGAGACTCATTTGAGGGTGGTATTCCCAAAGGTTCATACTAAGTATTTCCCAGCAGCCTTGTCCCAGGGGCTGCAACACTGCCCACTTGCTTGGGCTGTGAAGAGTTATGGGGGAGTGCTAACAGGTTTGCTTTGGCTCTCTCTCTTGCTGCTCTACCCCAGGCTTCACTCCTGCTTGTAAACTCAAATAGTGGCCAAGCCCATTCCCTTGGTGGCCGTTTCCTTTATCACAAAATGCGTGAAAAGCACGGAATGTGCTCTGAGACCCAACTTGTGCCAGAGCTGTATTGTTTTTAGCCAAAATCGGAGGTCCTCGAGCCGTAGATCTCTTTACAACAACCATATGTTCTTCTATCTGCCAGCGTGAGACTTCTGTTCTAGCTAATCCCACGTACTTGGCAGGGACTGGATTATCATGGAGATGACTATGACCCCCTGATCAACCCCATATAATAAGGTAAGATAAGACAAGATAAGAAAACCTTTATTTGTCTCACAATGGAGACATTCCCAGTTTACTGCAGCAAATTATGAAAGGAAGATGTAGAAGAACAAGAAGTATATAAATAAATATAAATTATCAAATATAAATATTAAATGTATTCCATATTAAAAATGTGTGAGTGGGGGTGAGTCCAGGTTTTCAGGTCTGTCTATTCAATAGCCTGACAGCAGTCGGCAGGAACGAACGGCGGTACCTCTCCTTCTTGCAGCGCGGGTGTATCAGTCTCCGGCTGAAGGAGCTGCCCAGTGCTGTCAGGGTGGCCTGGAGGGCATGTGAGGGTCTGTCCATCATAGCTTTTAGCTTGGCTAGCATCCTCCTGTTGCCCACCTCCTCCAGAGTGTCCAGGGAACATCCCAGGACAGAGCTGGCCCTCCTGACCAGTCGGTCCAGTCTCTCTCTGTCCCGGGCTGAGATGCTGCCTGACCAGCAGACTATGCCATAATGAATGACTGACGCCACCACAGAGTCATAGAAGGTCGTAAGGAGTGACCTTTGAACTCCAAAAGACCTCAGTTTTCTGAGCAGGAAGAGCCCCTTCTTGATCAGAGCGCCTGTGTTGTTAGACCAGCCTAGTTTGTTGTCGAGAAGAACACCCAGGTACTTGTAGGAGGTCATCAGAATGCACCTCCTTACGGAGTACTTTGATGATAGCAAGGGTGGGGTGTCCATACAAAAAGTGGGTTCTGATGTGTGATGCACCAAGCCTGCGTGGGACTCATGTGTCTGCTTGCTTCTCAAGGCTGGTTAATGGTGTGATTGCTGGGATAATCTCTGGAGGCTTGTCCTTGCCTTCACATCTTCTTAGGTTTTTTTTTTATTTTTTTATTTGTTTATGAATCTATGCGTCAGGATGGTCATGACACAAACCAAAGCAAAGCCAGGTCAGGAACTTTTGTTGAAATAACACATTTCAGCTCGGGTTCTGACTAGAAACAAGAGACCAGAACGTATAAAACCAATCAGCTCCAGAATAATTACAAAATTCTGCTACTGGTCTATAAATCACTAAATGGTTTGGGTTCTGAATACATTAAAAAAAATATTGATTTAAAATAAACCCAACAGGACTCTGAAATCTGCAGACTTGGGTCAATTAATGGAGCCCAGAGTTCATAGCAAACATTGTGAAGCTGCATTTAGTTCGTCTTCAGGTCAATCTGTGGGGCTCTAGTAGTGCTCCTCTTCTTTATCCATGCAAAATTGAGTGTATCTGAGCACCTTCTGTGGGCTGCAGATAACTCCTCCAAAAATGCAAACCTAGCCAGCTACCAGCCAGAAGGAATAGGAAGAGAGGCATGGTTTGAGGAAAAGAAGAAAATCATCATTATCTTCAAAACGTTTGTCGAACTTGTTGCTTCTCCTTCCCACTTATTGTCCGTCGAATTTGCACAACAAATTGATTCACACTCAGTATTGCTTTCTAATGGACAGTATGATGGCGTGGATGTGTGACTGAATTGAAGTTGCAGTCTGCTAATTATGTGCAAATTTTTTGTTTGAGCATATGTATATTTCTGTGACACAAAACGCCTCAAATTTGGAGCATTTGTGGAGCAATCTGCCACAGTGACACCTTTTTCGAGAAGGGATTGGGAGATTTAAATGGACGTAAAGCGGAGGGAAACAACAACACAATGTTGCAGGGAGTTGGCTGAGAGCTACATGCTATTGCATCTGTATTGATTGGGCGCCGGCCTTTTACATTTTCCATGAACTCCTCTGAGCTGCTCCTCGTGGCATTGATGCGGAGGAGGAGGGGGTTGCTTGATCTGATATTATGATATTTCTTTAAACATGATGTTGTTGTTATGCCTCCCCAGGGAAAACGGCAGCCATTTCCAGTAAATCAAAGGCTCCACGTGGCCAGGTTTTTTTTTGCACACACCTTATTTATGACCCCACTAAGCAGTCCTAATACACCATTAGCACCGCCGTCTTCAGCCATTGTGAAATTATTTTTCAATTGTTGTCATATCAATGAGATGTGAAAGGGCCATAATCAACAGTAAGAAATTACAGCTACAAAATTGATTGCAATATGAATTGAAGGTATAGAGAAGCACCTTCTGCTTGATCTTCTTTTGACTGAGTAAACAGTTCAGAGGTCTAAGCAGGAGCTAGACTAAATGTAACTCACTTATTCGCTCGAGCAGGTGCTCTTTCCAGAGAGCCCGGTGGCGGGCTTATTCACTTTCTTTGTGCCTCCTAATGAATCGTTAATTGGTTTGCGTCACCCACTGAGCTGAGGTTTGCAGGTGCTGCTGCTGATGATGGCCACCGTCACTCACGAGCAGTCTTGTGCAGGCATTGGATGACAATAACCAGGCCAAATAAACAAGAGACCAGAACGTATAAAACCAATCAGCTCCAGAATAATTACAAAATTCTGCTACTGGTCTATAAATCACTAAATGGTTTGGGTTCTGAATACATTAAAAAAAATATTGATTTAAAATAAACCCAACAGGACTCTGAAATCTGCAGACTTGGGTCAATTAATGGAGCCCAGAGTTCATAGCAAACATTGTGAAGCTGCATTTAGTTCGTCTCCAGGTCAATCTGTGGGGCTCCAGTAGTGCTCCTCTTCTTTGTCCATGCAAAATTGAGTGTATCTGAGCACCTTCTGTGGGCTGCAGATAACTCCTCCAAAAATGCAAACCTAGCCAGCTACCAGCCAGAAGGAATAGGAAGAGAGGCATGGTTTGAGGAAAAGAAGAAAATCATCATTATCTTCAAAACGTTTGTCGAACTTGTTGCTTCTCCTTCCCACTTATTGTCCGTCGAATTTGCACAACAAATTGATTCACACTCAGTATTGCTTTCTAATGGACAGTATGATGGCGTGGATGTGTGACTGAATTGAAGTTGCAGTCTGCTAATTATGTGCAAATTTTTTGTTTGAGCATATGTATATTTCTGTGACACAAAACGCCTCAAATTTGGAGCATTTGTGGAGCAATCTGCCACAGTGACACCTTTTTCGAGAAGGGATTGGGAGATTTAAATGGACGTAAAGCGGAGGGAAACAACAACACAATGTTGCAGGGAGTTGGCTGAGAGCTACATGCTATTGCATCTGTATTGATTGGGCGCCGGCCTTTTACATTTTCCATGAACTCCTCTGAGCTGCTCCTCGTGGCATTGATGCGGAGGAGGAGGGGGTTGCTTGATCTGATATTATGATATTTCTTTAAACATGATGTTGTTGTTATGCCTCCCCAGGGAAAACGGCAGCCATTTCCAGTAAATCAAAGGTTCCACGTGCCCAGGTTTTTTTTCCGCACACACCTTATTTATGACCCCACTACACAGTCCTAATACACCATTAGCACCACCGTCTTCAGCCATTGTGAAATTATTTTTCAATTGTTGTCATATCAATGAGATGTGAAAGGGCCATAATCAACAGTAAGAAATTACAGCTACAAAATCGATTGCAATATGAATTGAAGGTATAGAGAAGCACCTTCTGCTTGCTCTTCTTTTGACTGAGTAAACAGTTCAGAGGTCTAAGCAGGAGCTAGACTAAATGTAACTCACTTATTCGCTCGAGCAGGTGCTCTTTCCAGAGAGCCCGGTGGCGGGCTTATTCACTTTCTTTGTGCCTCCTAATGAATCGTTAATTGGTTTGCGTCCCCTCCTGAGCTGAGGTTTGCAGGTGCTGCTGCTGATGATGGCCACCGTCACTCACGAGCAGTCTTGTGCAGGCATTGGATGACAATAACCAGGCCAAATATCACCTTGCAAGGCGTATGTCTTGGCAGAAAAAATGCTGAGAATAATGGCGTAGCTTCTGATGATTAGTAGTTGATTTAAAAAAAAAAATCAAATGGAAGACAGCAAACCTAGCCAGCTACCAGCCAGAAGGAATAGGAAGAGAGGCATGGTTTGAGGAAAAGAAGAAAATCATCATTATCTTCAAAACGTTTGTCGAACTTGTTGCTTCTCCTTCCCACTTATTGTCCGTCGAATTTGCACAACAAATTGATTCACACTCAGTATTGCTTTCTAATGGACAGTATGATGGCGTGGATGTGTGACTGAATTGAAGTTGCAGTCTGCTAATTATGTGCAAATTTTTTGTTTGAGCATATGTATATTTCTGTGACACAAAACGCCTCAAATTTGGAGCATTTGTGGAGCAATCTGCCACAGTGACACCTTTTTCGAGAAGGGATTGGGAGATTTAAATGGACGTAAAGCGGAGGGAAACAACAACACAATGTTGCAGGGAGTTGGCTGAGAGCTACATGCTATTGCATCTGTATTGATTGGGCGCCGGCCTTTTACATTTTCCATGAACTCCTCTGAGCTGCTCCTCGTGGCATTGATGCGGAGGAGGAGGGGGTTGCTTGATCTGATATTATGATATTTCTTTAAACATGATGTTGTTGTTATGCCTCCCCAGGGAAAACGGCAGCCATTTCCAGTAAATCAAAGGTTCCACGTGCCCAGGTTTTTTTTCCGCACACACCTTATTTATGACCCCACTACACAGTCCTAATACACCATTAGCACCATTGCTTGATCTGATATTATGATATTTCTTTAAACATGATGTTGTTGTTATGCCTCCCCAGGGAAAACGGCAGCCATTTCCAGTAAATCAAAGGCTCCACGTGGCCAGGTTTTTTTTTGCACACACCTTATTTATGACCCCACTAAGCAGTCCTAATACACCATTAGCACCGCCGTCTTCAGCCATTGTGAAATTATTTTTCAATTGTTGTCATATCAATGAGATGTGAAAGGGCCATAATCAACAGTAAGAAATTACAGCTACAAAATTGATTGCAATATGAATTGAAGGTATAGAGAAGCACCTTCTGCTTGATCTTCTTTTGACTGAGTAAACAGTTCAGAGGTCTAAGCAGGAGCTAGACTAAATGTAACTCACTTATTCGCTCGAGCAGGTGCTCTTTCCAGAGAGCCCGGTGGCGGGCTTATTCACTTTCTTTGTGCCTCCTAATGAATCGTTAATTGGTTTGCGTCACCCACTGAGCTGAGGTTTGCAGGTGCTGCTGCTGATGATGGCCACCGTCACTCACGAGCAGTCTTGTGCAGGCATTGGATGACAATAACCAGGCCAAATATCACCTTGCAAGGCGTATGTCTTGGCAGAAAAAAATGCTGAGGATAATGACGTAGCTTCTGATGATTAGTAGTTGATTTAAAAAAAAAAATCAAATGGAAGACATGGAATTATAAATTAAAATTTTCATAAAATGTATTTTTTAATGTTGCCATCTCATTCACTTTTAACATATTTAAACTTACTGAAACACGCTTTCTAAACACAAATAAACCGTAAAATAAGATGTGTAGAAAATACTTTTTTGTATTGCATTGTTGTGTCTTCACACTGCACCTTTTATTGCCTCGCGGGGATAAATAGTTTTCAGAATCTGAATACATCCATGTGCCTTTAATCGTCTCGTGCATGCGTGTGTGCGTGTCACATGGTTCTCCTAATAAGACACACATCATGCTTTCCTCAAGCTGTTTATTTGTTACTCTGTCACTCGTCTTCTATATATATTTTTTTCAAAGGTATGTTTCTTGTCACATCTGATGTCAATGTAGCACAGCATTTCAGAAAAAGAACATCGTACCAGCAAGCAAATATGGTGGTGGTGAGGTGATGGTGATGGTGACTGAACCTTGAATTCTGCTCTTTTGCTCTTTACCAGAAAATTCTGAAGGAGAATATTTGGCCATTAGTTTGTGGCCTCAAGTTGACGTGCATTTGAGTCCTGCATCACAACAACAATGTAAAACTCACCAGCGAGTCAACTTCTGAACAGTTAAAAAAAAAAAAAAAGAAGGTTTTGGAGTGGCCTAGTTGAAGTCCAGTTTTGAATCTGATTTAAATGCAGTGGCATAACCTTTAAAAAGAAGTTCATTCTTGATAGCCCTCTAGTGTTGCTAAATTAAAGTAATTCTGCCAGGAAGACTAATTGCTAGTTCTAGAAAGTGCTTGATTTCGGTTGTTGCTGCTGAGGATGGCCCAACCAATTATTAGGTTCAGGGGGCAATCACACAGGGCCATGATAGCTTTGGATTTTTCTTCTCCCTTAAAATTAAAAGCCGTAATTTGAAACCTGCATTTTGTATTTCTGGATATATATACACAGGCACATGGATGGATGGATAGTTAAGTGTATTCACAGCATTATTTTTAATTACTATTGTTATTTTCCATCCATCCATCCATTTTCTGATCCGCTTATCTCCACCAGGGTTGCTGGGCTGCTGGAGCCTATCGAAGCAGTCTTCGAGCAGTAGGCGGGGGACACCCTGAACTGGTTGCAAGCCCACTGCAGGGCACACATAAACAAACAACCATCCGCGCTCACACTCACAGCTCATATTTCAGACCTGAGTACATTTGTGACTAAATTATCATCTCAGGATGCATACTTTTGATTATTTTTGTGTGATGGTTTTACCATGAGGTTTTTCATACACAATACGTGCTTTGGTTCCACAGGTTGGAAACCACTGACCTTATATTTATGCTCCTTAATAAAAGCTCAAATTATTAAATAAGTCTTATATGCTGCACATAGACTACGCCTCCGTCCACCATGTTGAAACATGCTGCAAACATACTTGCGTAATGCACGATGTATATTCCATTTCTGAAGTTCAAAGCAACTTTAGTGGTACGTTTTTGCAGATCATTTCAATCGCATTTTTGAGTCGCTTAACGTTTGGGGCGTTGAAGTTTGTCACACTGTATAATAAGATGAATGTTTGATTGATAGAAACTTCTCTTAGTGAAAGTATTCAAAGTCATCACATGTTTGTTTATCAAGCGCCGCAAATGTACATGTAATATGCACCAAAACTTACCTCAATGGCATTTTTGTGTCCCTGCAGGTGGTCGCTCTGAACAAACGGAGTAAGGAGGCTGAGTCTGCATTCCTCGGAATCTACAAACAGCTTATTGAGGCCCCGGGTGAGTCTCCCAATAAGACTGTAGATGTTTATCTTTCCCTACAATAGCAGCAGAAACAATCGTCCCACACTGAAATAATTTACTTCTACAAATATCTTTTCTTCTATCAAGATCAATTAATTCCCCAGCAATTATCCTGAATGTGGCGAGCTGTCCATTCTGGTGACTGGCAGAGAAACATCACCTCATGTACATGAAGCGATCAACAAATCCAAAAATATTGCTCTTCCCACTGATATGCTGTGGTAAGCTTGCGCATTGATATGAGATGCATAAAGGCCCACACCCTGTGGCTTCTATCCATTTTTTAGAAGTCCGTGATCTGAGTGGTTTCCAGAACTCTGCGTGAGGCCACTTCAAAACCCAGCCTAGGTCCTTGAGACTGCTTAACATGGCTGAGGAGTGAATTCATCCTCGAGGAGTTTGCCTGTTGATTGTAGAAGGCCAATTAAAATCCCCACTGAAGTCTGGCCTCATGTGGAACGCGGGCCTGATGAGGCCAATTGGGGAAAAGCAAGAGAGGGGCCAGGGGTTACAGAAGAGCAAAAACTTTTTGGTGGTGTTGTTGTTTCTGCTGTTGTCAATTTCAATGCCCATCCATGTGTACACGGTCGCTGTGTTGCAGGATACTGCGGCAAAACATGGCCCAATCTCATTCCAGATCAGAGAAACACTTGTGGCAGGAGTAGAGAAAGCTGTTCACTAATTCAATGAACGCAAGATAAAAGTCTGCGACAGAGAAATAGCAAAAGCAGCAGCTGACTTTTAAAGGTCTCCTTTTGCCTTGAAAGGTCTCCTTATGCCTTGAAGTCTCCTATTTGATATTCTGCGTTTTTTTATTCTCTCTCTCTCTCTCTCTCTCTCTCTCTCTCTCTCTCTCTCTCTCTCTCTCTCTCTCTCTCTCTCTCGTTCAACTTGAAATTGTCACACCAATTCATTTACAAGCCATTTCCTTAACATTGTGCTTGGGGGTGTGGGGGGGTCATTTAGCTCTAAGGCCCCTGAATTTAACACAGGAGCATATTTTGCAAAGTAACTGAGTAAAAGCTAGCTAGTAAACTAGGTTAATTTGAGAAAACCCTTAACAGGAACATGAAAGTAAAGTTGAGTTCAGTGGAGAAAGGCCAGTGGTACCATCAGAAAAAGTCAAAAGTGGAACATTACTAAACAATTACAGTCAATTTATCAACCAGTTACTCCATTTTTTTGGCCCGTTGCTCTAGAGTATCATTCATACCAGTCAAAAGAAAATGCACCACTAAGAAAGAAAAAAAACAAACATATAAGTCGCTGCAGAGTGCAAGTCACATTTTGGGGGGACATTTATTTTACAAAAACCGAGACAGAGTGGAGCTCGGACTTTCCCCCCAAATACCCGTTCCTTAATTGTGGATGCATTCTTAAATATACTCCCGAGTATGCACTGCTTTTCTCCCACTGTTTGGAAACTCAGAACATTTTCAGTTCTTCGTATTGTCCCGAAAAAGGAGTGCCAGAGCCCAGCGCATCAGGCAGCACATGGAAAGGAAACAGTTGAAGCACAAGCTGCTAATTGCTTTATAACATAGTCTGGGGAGCACGCTCTGGCGCCTCGAACTCTCACAGTCTCAGAGTGGTGTTAGAGTGAATTTCCAAATATTGATGACAGCAAGCAATTTTCTGGTTGAACAAAACCTTTGGTTCTAATAATGGAAATTTTTTTCTTTTTAGTTTAAAATGACTTACCTTAACTAGAATCCCGCGAAAGTAGAATTCTAGTCGGTCTTTTAGTGCTGTAAATAGTAAATGCTTGTTGTGACGGATACCACATGCCAGCGATGGCAGCAGAGTTCCGGGACACAACAGCTGCCATGACTACAATTCTTCTTCGTCTTTTAGTTCTTCTTCTACTTCCATTTTTTTCTCCATTTCTTCTTCTTCTTCCATTCTTCTTCGACTGTCCTTTGGCAGCTGGCACATACCTTTGGGGCATTACGACTGGTGGAAAGAATGTGATGGTCATGCACAGAAAGTCAACACAATTAGGGCACGGGGATTTTGGTTCCCTGTCTGAGCTCTAATTTTAATACAGTTATATACAAGTTGCATCCAAGTATAAGGCGTAGGAGAACCAAACTGTGAAAAAGAGTGTGACTTATAGTCTGAAAAATATGGTACTCAAATACGTGTGTATGTGTCCATTTTTAAACAAAGTACCCCCATCATGACCAACAGTAAAATACCGTAGTGTTGTAAATAGGCTTAAGCCGTAAGTGTTCATCAAAATTTATGTCGATGTTTTAATGACTAAATACTAATCATGTTTTTAAAATTATTTATTTACTTTAACGATTGTATTTATTGTGTGATTTATGTATTTGTGTTTCGGGGGTGAAATTAACCCTGTGCTAAATCCGACACTTTTACACTATGTAAGTATGCTTGATGTTTTCAAGGTCCATTGTCCCATCTAAAGCATTAACATAAAATTAAAAAAGAAATAAAAAAAGAAATACGTCATAAAAAAGCTAAGAATATTCTAATCCACTTAAACATGCGCCTGTTAAATGTAAACACTGGACTTAAATATAGGGCATTTAAAAAAGGTACTGAAGTAATGAGCAAATCAAATTTATTGCACATATAAATTAAGACACAATTTTCCTAAAATAATGTTTGAAAACAAACACAACTGAACTGTACTTAACAAATGTATTGATTTCTAGAAAAGTGTTTAATCCAGTGTAGCATTGCACAGTTTGAACATTTAAAACCACATTTCATGCCACGGGCGGCAAGATGGATAACTGCTTAACACGTCCGCCTCACAGTGGAGAGGTGCCATGATTCCATCTCCGGCTTTCCTGTGTGGAGTTTGCATGTTCTCCCCGTGCCTGCAGTTTTCTCCGGGTACTCCGGTTTCCTCACACATTCCAAAAACGTGTGTGGCAGGTTGCCGGAACACTCTAAATGGTCCCTAGGTGTGAGCGTGAGTGCAAATGTTTGTTCGTCTATGTGTGCCCTACAATTGGCTGGCAACCAGTAGTGCCCGAATACAGCTGAAATAGGCTCAAGCACACCCGCGACTCTCGTGAGGATAAGCGGATTAGAAAATGGATGGATGGACTGGACTTCATACCACACTCTGAGAATCACTGAATACAGAAAACTGAAGCGAAAGAACAAATCAACCATTAACGTACAGTATTGAATCCGGTCCCCGAGGGCCGCTATCCTGCATGCTTTGGATGTTTCACTCCTCTAACACACCTGATTATGATCATTATCATCAGACTTCTGCAGAGATTGCTGATGAGCTGATCATTTGAATCAGCTCTGGTGGAGGAAGGAATCATCTAAAATATGCAGTACTGCATACCTTCAAGAACCGGAGCTGGACATAACGCTTAGTGACAGGTCAATTGTTGTTGTAATCTGGAATCGAATATTTCTGGCAGGGAGCACCATTTATAAAAGGGCTCCCAGCAGCCTCTAAATGGGGGCATTTTGCTCCGAAAATTTGAAACAGTGCAAGTAAATTTTTCATCTACAGGCCAGTGCAACCAAAAAATTTGCAGATTTTTTTTTTTTTTTTTTTGTATTTGCTGCACTTGAATGTTTTTTTGTTGTTGCTGACAAGCTTCTGCTCCGCACTTCAGCCCATTTATCTGTAATATAGTGAAAAGGGTGGTATGAATATTTACTCGACTTAAAATGTGCGCCCCTAACTGTTCTAGTTGCACCACTAAAATTTCTGGACTACTGTGCCTCCAGTAAAAAGGTTGAATCTGAGGCGCTGCTCACACATGAGTCCAGCCCACTGGTTCAGTACCACTGTGAGTCCAACCTTGATTTTAGGAGGTACCCAGATGTACTGCATGTAAATTACTACCAGTTAATTGTCAGTCCAATTCCAAACCTTTTGTCTCTCATGTTACACACATTGCACATATTCTTTGAGTAAACAATCATATTGATCTACAAGACAGTTTAGGCAACGGTCATCACTTGGAGAAGATGACTGAGTGTTATTTCTTGATTTCAACTCTGTGTACATGCTCAATCTCGCTCACCCCATTCAGGCACATAGGAACGGTTGAAGCCTTGCCCGGTTGAATTTGGCATGGACTGATTGCCCGTCAACCACAGTATTTCAAGTCGTATTTCCCCCAAATTAGCAGTTGCCCTGATCCAGCCTGACGAACACAAACAGCAACGCGTGTCTCAAACGGCATAAGCAGTGTGATGGCTTTCTGTGGGGAGCCCTTCCTGTTTTTTGCAGCATGTGGTGTCACCTCCATTATTCTGCGGCCGTTTGTCACTGTGCATCTTGCTGCAGGTATCCAAGGTCACAACTCCCATCCTACTTGAGAATGGATGGCTCCAGGTTTACTGCAGGGCAGTCATGTGGCTATGGCCCCACTTCATTTCTCCCCGCCTCTCAAAAACAACAAAGCGATCACCCTCTCTTCCCCTCCCACTGTACAGCTCGTGTATTTCTGATTCTTTGACAGATGTAATCATTCTTTACCCGACATGCTCGTTAATCTTAATGCAGTTATTTCTATTCATTGCTGGGTGTTTTATTTCCTTTCATATTGTTTCATCTGACAGTGTCTCTCCTCGAGTGTGCCGTCCCGTGTGCTCATTTGTGCACCTTCGGTCCAATCAGAGCAGGCCACAGTCAATGAACAACATGGAGATGGAGGGAAAACATCCCTTCGATATGTGACCTGTTGTATGTGGCTATCAATAAAATCTGGTGACATATCAGTTATCCACCAGGCAGCTCTCTCTCTTTGGTTCCCGATCCCGTTCATTTGATGATATGCTTTAGAAACAATGCTGCAGTTCAATCACACCCCCAAATGTAGCGGAAAATGCAACTCCTCTTGAAATGAAAACTTCTTGAAGGACGTTATTGAGCGGTGTTTTTGTTCTCTCCGCTCCTGCCTTTTATGAGGCCCCAAAGCTGAGATGTCAATCCGCTTGAGTGTTTCATTAGTGTGCTATATTTTGATTTGCCTGTGACATCTTCTCATGCTGTGCGTACGAACCCCGTCTTAGGCTTGAAAGGGGCCTGTTAACACTGTTTCCCCAACAATGTTTATATCACCTCCGCACTGTTTTGATCAGCCCTGATAAACACGTTGTGATCACCCAGCGCGGGAAAAATTGTGGCAGCTTCTGCCGGAGTTCATCAGTTTCCCAGAGATGCCCCGAACTTTTCCCACGTCTTTTTCTACCTCTCCGTCTTGCTGTCTCATTCTTGTCTTCCCTCCTGGAATGTGCGCGAGTTGTTTGAACGTCAGCGTTTGTTGATCGGCGAGGCCTTGTCGCCAGGGGCGTAGCCCAGAGATTGATGCTCCAGGTGTTTGCTCTTCCTCGCCTCCTATCACCGCACTGCACGCACGCACACACACACACACACACACACACACACACACACACACACACACACACACACACACACACACACATGCGCGCACACACTTCCCTCAGGGTCCAGCCCACTCCCTCTCTCTTTTAGAACAGAGCTACTTTCATCTGAGCGGGAGCTCATCAGACTTTGTGAAGATTGTGTTCCTAATACACCCCACGAAGTGTGCAGAGCGTGTGTAAATGAGCGTGTATGTGATGTGTGGGTGCAAATGTAGTTGAAAATGTTATGGCAACAGTGCTTGCTAGTGGTGAAGGTTGGGACTGCAGGGCAGAATTTTGTTCGGATCCTTTGTGGGGACCCTGGCCTGTGTAGAATTTGATTTGGGGCTCCCCTCCCACCATGTTTCTTTTAAATGTGTGGTTTTTTTTTTTTTAATCCTCACGCTTTCTGGAGGCCTCTCGTGGCCAGGAAACTCTAAGCAGCCGCTTCGTTCGCTAATGCCAGGGGTCAGTTCTGTTACATTGTGTTGCGTTTCGTGTCGTTTTCCGTTAGACGAGGCCTGTAAATCTCTTACATATCCACAGTGAACGCTCCCTCCAGCTATGAAATTATCAAATCAGAAAGCACTGACCTCAGTAGTTCAAAGCCATTCAAATGCATTAAGAATGGTTGTCCTTCTTCAACCCCCACCAAACATAAACAGGCACACGCAGAGAGGCCTGCGAGGCACAGCAAGCTGGCTTTATTGTAATTGTGCAGCTGAGTACCTACAGTCAGGGTAAGAGGGCTGGAGGAGGAGGAACGCTGTAAATGTTTGTGGCAGTCTGTTGGAAAATAAGGGCATATAAAAGCTGATGGGGAATGAAAGCTCCATGGGTGGGACGTGATTATGCCCAAGTGATTAATAAGAGCAGTAATAAACAAAGGCCCAGGAGATGTTTGAGGTGCTTAATAATGCATTATGTTCATAAAAGAGCTGGGCCTCTCCAACTGATCCCTGTGGAGTATGACACCCCAGAGGGACCAGGAAGGGAGAACAAGTGTGTGTGGAGGAATGCAGGTTTGTGTGCACGTCCAATTACAAAAGGTGAAGACAAAAGAATGTGGCGATTCTAATTCCTTATGACTTAAGCGCATGCCACATAAATAACAATGAGCAGCATTGTTTGTGGTTGTCCCTCAAGTTTAGTGTTTGTTGGTACCGGTACATTTAAAATCTCTCTCGATTGATGTAATCCCCTCTGGGTATACTCTGAGGAAAAAGATGACATCTCTCTTTAATGCCCAGAAGGTGTTGCTATCCACGTGTTAGTCACATGTATAGCTCATCTCTTTAATTTGCACATCAAGTTATTTTCAACTAATTCCACGCCATGCATGTAAGCTTCAAAATGCAGCACAGAAAGAAAAGTCGTCGTTTTGAATATGATGCGGTAGTGTTTGCAATCCAAAGAAATCGTAGCGGGAGGAAGGGGGCAATTAAACTAAATGCTTAACATCAATTTCCATTTGTGAAGGTGAAACTCGAGCTCCAAAATTGTGTCAGCCTAGTTTTGGTCCTTGACGGCACTATTACGGCACCCTTACTGTTTGTTGCAGCAGCAGAACATGTTCGTGGACCTTGAAGTCCACTTCGAGAGAAAAAAACAAAACAACAACAACGCTGTTTTGAATGAACAGAAAAAAAACCCTTGAGCTCAGCCTTGTAAATTAATTTGTTCGTGTTGTATGATGGGAACACAGCTGGCCTCATTAACATGTGCACAACAAATAATTATAGTTTTTTTCCCCCCTCCTCTCTTCAGCCAGCCACTGCTTGGCTAATGGGCTTGCTGGGTTAATTATGTCAGAGCGTAATTACACGCGGCCCAGTGAGACATAATGGTGCACCCTACTGCGCCCACGCCACCTAATGATAGTGTATCGCTGACGTGGCAAAGACGGACCAGCCGACACACCTGCTTGTCTTGCAGCGCAAGACCTTCGCCCTTCCACCCCTCCCTTAACCGCTTCCACCCAGACACATAGTCTACCTGTGCACTTTTCTCTTCCGTGCCACACACAGACGACTGAACTCGCCTTCTTCTGACAGATTTTGGCTTCTGCTTCCTGATACGTGTACTTGTAATGCCTTTTTCTTTGGAATGCAGTCACCCAAAAACAGCAAGTCAGTGACCACGGGGTAGCAGCGACTAGACCATGGCAGCCTCATTACTGCACAGCTAAAATGATGTAACTCAGTATCAATGCAGCTGCAATTGTGCAAAAGCATAATTAAAAGAGTGAGTACCTACATAGGCTTGAAGCTCTACAGAGATAAAAAAATAAAAATAAAACATGTCCAGGCACGCATTTGCTTTAACCGTTTTTTGCAATAATTCACATTCATAAATTGTACACTGAGTCATAGTGACAGTTGGAAAGCCTCAATGTAAGTTTGTCAAGATGAAAATACTTTGTAGGCTGAAAATGTTTTCTCTTATTTTTCCTCCTGTAAAGGTCAATGTCTGCATTTTCTTGTCTACATACTTTCTGAAATTGGCATGCAAGCCGGTCTCCACCGCCTCACTCAGTGAATGAATTGTTGAAATTGGTGTCATGTATCCATTTTCAAAAAGTATCTCTTATTTTGACATTTTTCAAATCCATGAATTATTATTATGAACAAAAGGGTCGAAGCATGAGTCACTGAGGTCAATGAAATGAATCAAATCAAGAATTATGAACTTTTAACAAATGATTTTGTGCTTCATAAAAAATACCTGGGCCTGATGGGATATGGATAAAAAACATTTATAGCCCTGGCCGCATTCTCAAACTTGTCCATCCCTGATGTACAATTTGCGTGTAAAAATATATTTGTCCCAGAAGTCTGTGGAGGACTTTCCACTAGTAGTAGTAGCACACAAAAATTACTAGAATGTAGACTGACAACATTTGAACGCTTTAACAGAAAACTTCCAAAACATTTAAAAGTAAAGAAAAAAGTGTAGGGTCCTAAAATAGCTAAAAAGAAAAAAAAAGTTTCAAAGACCTTAATTAAAGGTATGGGGTAAGTTTTTATAACCTGGATTCAAAAGCATTTACAGTACATTCGGGGCTGACTTCACTTCTGTTGGCAGCTTAACCCATTTGTGTGCAGCATAACTTCTAAATGCAGCTTCACCATGTTTCCTTGGAACTCTGGACTCCAATAATTGAAGTCTACAGCTCTCAGCGCTCTACTGGGCTTATATTCAATCAACATTTCTTTCATGCATTTAGGACCCAAACCATTTCATGGTTTATAAACCTCAAGCATAATTTTAAAATCTATTCTGTAGCTGATTTTTAGGCAGTGTCAAGCCTTTAGGACTGGAGTAATATGTTCTGATCTCTTTGTTCTGGTCAGAACCCGAGCAGCAACGTTCTGAATGAGCTGCAGCTGTTTGATGCTCATTTGAGGCAGTCCAGTAAGAAAACCATTGCAATAATCAAGTCTACTGCAAATAAAAAGCAAGGATAAGTTTCGCCTGGTCTGCTCAGAGCATGTAATACTTCAGTCTGAATATCGTCGCTGTCATATGAACACGTGTCCATTTTTGGAATTTTTGAAATGTTTATGTTAATGGGATGCATTTCGGACATCCCACTATTGTAATTGTTTGTATAAATGACAAAAATCGACACGCGTTTTACACAGGACAGCAGTGGTATGTTTTTCAGCTGGTAGGAGGCTGTTTTAGTGATTGATTTGAGATGACTGCTGAACGTCAAGCCTGAGTCGAATAGCACCTCAAGATTTCTGACTTGGTCTTTGAATTCAAAAGACAGTCACTCCAGGTGTTTTATAACAGCACGGCAATCCTCTTGATTGCCAAAAACTATTACATTGAAATGAGCTGAAGGGAATTTTGGTTTATAGCAGCAAAAAAGGCAAATGCAAGGAACACTTTGGGGATCATTCACTGGTTGTAAACATTATGAAATGCTGCAAACATTAAAATAATACATGACTGTAACGTTTCCTTAGAACAGTGGTTCTTAACCTTGTTAGAGGTACCGAACCTACCCAGTTCAAATGCACGTTCACTGAACCCTTCATTAGTGAAATATAAAAATACGATTTTTTTACAAATTCAAGACATTAAAAAAACACATTTATTAAAAACAGAAAAAAGTCAATAAAACTACATGACATAAGTATAGTTTTTTCAAAATTGTATGACGTACTATCAGGACAGTCACACGGTGACTACAGAGCAAAAAAAAATTCCCACAGCACTGATTGGACAAGCAATGTCATGTGACCATCTGCAGCCAGCAATCATAACTAATTTGCATCTTGAGTTGGGTGTGTCTTAACCTCCATGGCAGAGTCTCCATTGAACCCCTGAGACTGATTCACCGAACCCCTGGGGTTCGATCGAACCCAGGTTAAGAACCACTGCCTTAGAATATGAATATTAGATTTGGATGTATACCTTGGACTGTACTACAGAGAAATGTCAAAAATTATATGAAATGGCGTGCATCGGTCGAGTATGTTTCCAAAGTATTTGCACATTTGTGGTAAAAATCACTGCTGGTTTGAAAAAAAATAAGCTGGTCTGTTGACCCTCATCTTGTCAAGCTCGATGAAACCACGACAATATGCAAACATACATTGCCAGTCCCGTGAATTATGTCGTCCTCAGAATGTTGATTTGGGTCATAAAATTCATAAAAGGAAATGCTACAAATGTGTGCTTTTCACCAGATGTTTTGTTTTTGTGTCAGTAATTATGACCTCAAATCAGGAATGCAATTATCCTTGGATAAGGGTTGAAAAAAAAAAAAAAAGAACTGTTTGACAACGCTGTGTTTTTAAGGGTGAGACCCTGATACAGTATCCTGTACTGAAAAAGCCTTGGTAGTGTTCATTAATGGAAATGCAAGCTGTGAGCTTTAAGGTCAAGTTTTTTTGTTTTTTGTTTTTTACCATCAGCGTCAGATTGTTGCCCATAAATACCTCCAATTAGTAGATGCGTTGTGCAAACTTGCTCACTGACTTTCTGGACTCTCCCTCAGTAAGTGTAAATCTCGCAGCCCTTTGTGAGGATCCCCACATCTCTACTTCAACCGCAAGGTTATTTTTGTATACCGACTTCAGTTATTTCCCGTGGCTTTCTATTTGACTTTCCTTACTCCCTTGCCAATGATTGATAATCCTGATTTATCCATGTGCAAGTATGATCTCTGTCCTTTGATCACTAAAAGTTGAAAAACGATATGAGAAAGAGGCAGATAAAGTGATTTCTGTGACAGCGGGTCGATGGCAAAGCAGTGCTTCCTGTTTGTCTGAGAAGAGCTTTTCCCTTAACAGTGATGTCCCTTGTGACTGATGCAACATCTCCACAGTTGGTGCAACAATGAATGCAGACAATGTTTGACTGTAAATGGTCCTGGGAAAAATAGCGCAATCAATTAAATGGTGCAAAATGTTTGTCTGACGAAAAAGCGGATTGGACGCCCCGCAATGCACAGCCAGGATTTCAACAAATTGCATGCCGCAGAAGTTTGGGGTCTGTGATTAGTGTTTATTTTTGCTGGGAGTTGATGGCAAAGTTTGGCTTCATAGCTCATGAAATGTCACGGCAGTCCGGGCCCACACTAGACACACAAGTATGAGATGCGCGGATGAAAGCTGCGAGAAAAAAAGTTTGTGTAGAGCAAAGAAGCGATTTTCCTCTTTTGGAGTTTTTAAAGGCGTGTGTGTATGTGTGTGAGTGAGCGTTGCTCCGCATCTCGCCACCCCCCCTCTTGTCAAGGAGCTCCCCTGAGCTTCCTTCTTTGTGCTTTGGCACTAGAAGTCACCTCCTTTGGTGTTGAGCAGGCAGGTACACAACAAGAGCAGCTCACTCTCTCTGAGCTGTTGAACTTTTCGGGAGGGGAAGAAAGGGAAGGCAAAGATTAAAAACAGCCCTGTGATGTGGAGTGCCGAGCTGCCTCCTGAGAATTCCTGGCATAATAATTTAAATGATCAAATGATACAGAGGAGACTTGTTAGCTGAGAAGCAGGCTCCTAGTTGGCCCCATGGGCCCAGTGCTGCCGCGCATGCATTGCAAAATAGCTCCTCTGTTGTGCTAAAGAATCCTGTTTTTTTTTTCTTCCTTTCTCTTTTTACACCCTTTTCAGGAGCATTCTTTTTCAACACTTTGTTTTGGTGTGTATATTTGGCATTTAAGATTGTCACCTTTTTAAAACAATCTGTTTTTTTTTTCCTGATCATTTATGAGAATATGAAAATATTCATTACGAAGTGACGGTTTGGAAGTCAGCTTTTAGCGTTATGTCCAGCTCGTCCATTTTTCAAAGGCACTCTCGTGTGAAAGTCAGAGTTGCCTGCTTTTTGGAAAATCTCATTAGCATTTGGAACTAATGAAAAATAATGTGAAGGACAGTCTAATGCTTTTTTTTTTTTTTTTTAGTTAGTGAGTGCAAGTACCATGTGCTTTGTTGTAATTCTTTCCTTACATCTTTGTTTGTGTGCGTTTTCACAGATCCAGCTCCTGTACTGGAGGCCTCACACACACTGGAGGAGAGGCTGCAGCAGCTTCAAACTTTGGCCCCTGACAGTGGGGCCCTAGTGAGGGAGATCAGCGGGCACTGGAAGAAAAACTTGGAGTGCCTCGAGAAGACAGGTCAGACAAATACATGCGGGGTTAGGATTCATCTTCTCTGCCCCTATTTTATATTTATTTTTTAAGAAATAAAAATCAGGTCAGTTACATCTTGTAAAAATCAGTTGCCGCCAAATGTGAGTCAAATATTTTTGAATGAAACTAATAATGAGAATGTTGATGGGAAAATTTTTACCTTTGGAAATGATGTTGATCATTTTTATTAACTATCCCTGAGTGTGTGAACTGGATGTATCTTCTCACATCCTGCATAATAGTGGAACAGGAGACCTGACAAACTGCTTTGGGAGAAGCGACCCCCATTTGTCACTGTTCATAGAAAGGACCTAGATGCAAGGAAATGCAGAGTTCAAGGGAGTTTTGCCATAGAGTAGATGATGTGGCATGACTCCTTCTTGTGACTGGTTCCAAGTCATCCCTTAGATCAGGGGTGCCCAAACTTTTTGGACCGAAGATCGACTTTTCGATCAACCAACCTCCCGCGCTCGACCCATTTCCGCGTACGCGAACGCACATACGCACGCCATGATGAGTAACAGCCTGACACGGAGGCATGCGACGCACTTTTGCAGCCTGTTAACTATCATAGCTCACACGTACCGTTTTAAAGTGCTTCCCTCGGCCCTCTAGATTCCCATTCTTTGCCCGTCCCCTCAGTGAATTGTACAAAACAAACTCTGAATGAGAATAATGATAACGATAAAAGATATCGCGCAACAGCTCTAATCACAAGCTGCAATTGCAGACTACTGAGCGCTAACAACTTCCGCTGACGCAGGTCACGCGCCACCGTAGGTTAAAGATTTACCTGCTTTATTTATTTTATTTTTTTATACTTTTTGTGAAAATGAGACTGATAGCATGATGAGGGTGCAGTGTACATTAACACAAAAAGATATATTACTAACATGCACAAAGACACACAAATGTTTGTTTGTTTTTTTTCTCCTCGACACCCCTCGCGATCGACTTGGGACCAGTCCACGATCTACAGGTCGATCGCCATCAATGTAATGGGCACCCCTGCCTTAGATCCTCCACAAGCTCCAAAATTACATTGCTGAATAGAGAACAGGTTGTGATCATTCATGTTTTTGCCATTTCAAAAAGTGTAAAATTTCGCAGGACTGTATTTTCTGCACTAAAAGGCGCACTGGAGTATGAGGCGCACCTTCAATGAATGGCCTATTTAGGATTTTTTTTTCATATATTAGACCAGGGGTGGGCAATCCCAGTCCTGGAGGCCCACTATCCTGTATGTTTTCCATCTGTCCCTTCTCCAACACACCTGATTCAAATGATCAGATCATCAGCAAGCTCTGTCGAGGCCTGAACAATTGAATCAGGTGTGTTGCAACAGGGACAGATGGAAAACATGCAGGATAGCGGCCCTCCAGGACTGGGATTGCCCACCCCTGTATTAGACGCACTGGATTATAAGGTGCAATCTACAATGCATCCACTAGATGGCGCCACACTGCTTCTGTTCGACTCCAGAGGCGTTCATGACCGCCTCCAAAAAACGAAAATTAACGATTACTTCAATGAAACATGAAATAATGCATCAAAACAGAAAATCAAGCGAGGAAATCACAAAATAAATTCTATAGCCCCCTCATACAGAATTTATTTTGGCCTTTCCTTGAGCATAGCTCCAACAAACGATCAGATGTCAGTAAAATGTAGGAGACTGGACTGTCTCAGAAGTGTTTGTTATTTATTCCTTTGTTGTGCACTGTATTCACAAACGAGGAAAAATTAATTCTGTGGGGGGGGGGGCGGGTATAGAATTTATTTTGTGATTTCCTCGCTTGATTTTCTGTTTTGATGCATTGTTTTCAATTTTCGTACTTTCATTGAAGGAATCGTTAATTTACGTTTTTCGGAGGCGGTCATGAACGCCTCTCGAGTTGAACGGAAGAAGACAAGGCACAGAGATGGACAAAGACGTACCTGTATTTGTCGAGACTGTGAAAACCATTAATAAAGTGTGCATTTTAAGAAAAACAACACCACAGCTCTCCTTTTTTTCGGAGCTGCAACAAAAACTTATTTAATAATAAAGCAGCGACACAGTTCACTGAACCAACAGCAAGTTATAACATTGTAAGCATGTCTCCAGGAAGGAGCCATCTTGGGGTCGACATATTACCGTAATGACCATACACAAGGCGCACCGGATTTTAAGGCGCGCTGGGAGCTTTTAAGAAAATGGAAGACTTTTCGGTGCGCCTTATCATGCGGAAAATACGGTATTTGAAGATGCAAAATTACTCCCAGCAATGTGTCTCAGGGATGATAAATTACATTGCATTTTAAATAAAATCTATTTTCAATTCATCGATGTGCAAATAATCCTCCCAGAAAGCGCAAAATGAACTGTGCGGCAATTGTGCCTGTTTGGCAGATGCAATCCTCTGTGCACCCAGTGAGCAAATCAGCTTCCGCATCTGCTTGTGTGAGCAATCAAGTTTAACCGTTTTTGCACACACAAACCTTTACTAATTCAGGGCCTTTATATCCCGCTAAAAAGGGTCTGGTTACATCTTTGTTTACTCCTATACATCTGCCTGTGAAAGCTGCATTTGAAGTACCTTTATTTCTGTCGTGAATTCATAATTTTCTCACATTCTCTTGATAGAGCCCACAGACAACGGTTTTGCAGCCAAAATTGGAGCCCCCCTCGAGTCGAGCACTCCAGTCCCTGATATGACCCCCAATAGCACCCCGGCTCCTGCAGCCCCAGGCTCGCCACAGGAGATCTACCAGGACCAAACTGAGGGGCGGAGGTAGGGGCTACTAATGATCGCGCGTCTTTGAGAAACACAAAACAAAACGGTCATGTAAAACTTCTTGAAGGGTATGTTGCCCTCCAAATTATTTTTGCTTCCTTTAAGATTTTTCAAGGGCAATCCTATATTAAATGTGTTCAGGAAGACCGTACAAAGCTCAAGTGTGGCTCAAGAGGTTAGCTGAACAAATATTCAGTACCTTGCTTTGGCATTTTTTTTTTTCTCGCATTGCGGGGACCTAATGCTGTTTAATCACACTCAGAGCTGGACCATGATAGAACTGTATGTTTTCTTTTGCTTGGGTTTTAATTTCAGTGGTAGTGGTTGTGTGCAGCACAATGTTCTTAGATAGATACTGAGCACATTGAGTTACCTTGTGTCTGAAATCTGCGATATAAATAAATCTATCTTGTCCTTGCCTTGTTGTTAGCACGTCTGCCATACAGTTTGACAGTGGCATTCTGTCAGGACCTTCAAGGCCCTGAAGGCGCAATCACTATCAGAAACACAGACCTACATTTACAACTTAAATGAAGTGGAAATCATTTATTTCCAACAATCTTTTCTCTTCATTTCATTGCGTATGTCTTCCAGCTTCCAGTCCTCTGTGGATGAATTTTGCTTGGTCCAATCAGATTTCAGCTTCAATGTAGTGCTGTGCACATATTACGTCTAAAGGTGTTCAGGGCGTTGAGTGAAGGCGTAGACCACACACACATACAGCACTGAAATCGTTGGTTTCTTGTGATAGCCAATCAGATTGTAAATTCACCACCAAAAAGCCATCCCACAGGCCCCGTGACAAGCGAGTTTATCCGTCCCCTGATTGGTTCAGCTATTAGATGGGTGGCCAAGGCTTGATTTACGATGGAAGACGTTATTGCACTATGATTGAAAATTCACAATTCACTTTCAAAGCGTACATTTCAAGAAAAACTGGACTTTATGAGGCTATTTCAACCAACACTGCTTTGCAGAGTGGCTTGTTTTTTTGTTTGTTTTTTTTGTGGGGGACGGGGCAATTTCAGAGCAGTCATGTATTAGTGGACCAGTTATCCTACACAGATAGGTAGGAGCTTCTGCATTAGCATCTCTGGTGAGTACGATGTTAATTATTTATTTAGTTTTCATATTGATAAAAATGATTTCGTCATACTAATCACTGTACTGTAGGGTGGCCCGGTAGTCGAGTGGTTAGCGCGTCAACCTCATAGTGCAGAGGTAAAGGGTTCGAATCCAGCTCCGGTCTTCCTGTGTGGAGTGTGCATGTTCACCCCATACGTGGGTTTTCTCCGGGTACTCCGGTTTCCTCCCACATTCCAGAAACATGCGTTCAAAATTTTCACTAGGTGTGAGTGTGAGCGTGGATGGTTGTTCAGCTCTGTGTGCCCTGCGATTGGCTGGTAACCGGTTCAGGGTGTCCCCCGCCTACTGCCTGAAGACAAAATGGATGGATGGATATTGTACTGTAGAGGTTTGGAGTTATTGTGGTGATGTATTGGAAGATAAATGAAAGTGGCTTTTTTTTCTTTTGGTAATATCCTCTAATACGTGCACTGCTCTTTAATGCCACACATTGGCCTCTTTCCAATCAATGCGTGCAAGTGAGAGTGCTTGGAAGGGAGACTATACAGACCATTGTCAAAGGTGTTTTTAGGAACAGTTTAGTAACAGGCTGTGCAGTGTGAATTTAGACATAGCGGTATAGTATTTCTTTGGAAGACAGCGGGTACATATTGTGACATTATGGCGTTATTAAAAGGTGGATAATACCCACTGAAGGCCCAGGTCCCAAACTCACCACCCGCCACTGAGATTTGAATTTCCGGGTTCACATATTCGCTCTGGCATACCAGTGGAACATGTTTGTGAGGGGTTTTCTCTGGTTACCCAGGTATCTCCCAAAGCATGCATGTGAGGTCATTTGAAAACTCCAAAGTGTGCATCGTTTTAAATGTGTGTGGGAATGGTTGTTTATCTGTCTGTGCCCTGAGATTCATTGACCTCCAGTTCAAGTTATATCCTATCCCACTTCTTGCGCAAAGTCTGCTTAGATAGGCTCCATATCACCCGGATGGTATGGTAGTTGTTGTTTACAATACAGTCAACAGATACGTATTAGGGACATAGTATTAAGACCAGCAACGGATGAATGAATGGATGGATGGATAGCCAGAAACCTTAAAAGGAGCACGTACGGACCGCATCTTGGTGCATTATATAGAAAGCACAAAAATATGTCAGTAGGCGCAAAGAGGTGCTTTTGTCAGAGAGTAGTTTTGATTCTGTTGTACAGAAGATAAAATCATCGAGCCCATTCACAAATGGTGATTTGCGACTCGGCAGCGGTTGACTTTACTGGCATTTCTGATTTATACTCATAATTCTAAGGAAAGCTTAGATGGGACTTGTTAGTGTTCCCAGTGAGGATGAGATATCCCCTTTTGCTAGAGAAATCCAAGTGCATCACATGTTAAATCAAATCAGAAAGAAATGGCCTGAAATGGTTCTTTGAAGGTTCTCTTAAAATGCTTGAACAGCACTTAAACTTCCATTTGTCAATGAAGCCTGCACTGCGGCGGAGCGACGCTGGGATGAACATTTTACATGTCAAGGCATAACGTTGTGTAGCTAAAGTGAAAATGTGTACAACTGACACAGCTTCTTCTCCCAGGGAGGAGGAGAATGCTGGCGTTAGCTTGGCTGACAAACTGTCAGAGGCAGAGGAGAAAATCAAGGTTCTGCATTCATGTGAGTACTTTAAACACTGACATCTACACATATGCTGTAACTTCAATTAAAACTGCTCATTAAAACTAGTTCTTTAAATAGAAAGTAATTACGTTTGTACATTCACCAGCCACAACATGAAGTGCACTAACACATTGGCACCCCTTTTCCAATCCTTCGACAAAAGATAATGTTGAATTTATTTTAGAATGTGTGGCGCATTCTGAAGCATAAAACACACCAGCAGAGGCCCCAGACTGTTGAAAAGCTAAAACTGTACATCAAGCAAGAATACAAAAGAATTCCACCGACAAACGTTCATTTAATGTTAAAAGGAAAGGTGATGTAGCACAATGGTAAGCACGATGCTGTCCCAACTTTTTGGGAACACTTGGCAGGCATAAAATTCGAAGCTAATAATTATCTGCTAAAAGCAATTCAGGTTAGCAGTTTGAACATTAAAACTCTTGTCTTTGTTGTGCATTCAATTAAATAAAGCTTGAACATGATTTGCAAATCACTGTATTCTGTTTTTATTTAACGTCCCAACTTCATTCAAAAAAAAAAAAAAAAAAAAAAACAACTGTATATATATATATTTTTTTTGCCATGTTACAGAAAATCATTGATACGCTTTTCCGCGACTAATGGAGTTTAGCTTTAAAAAAAAAAAATCAGTGACGATACAAATTCATAAATGTCAAAACGCCAACATGCAAGGGTGCACTGTAATTCACTGCTTCTCCTGGTGATAATGTTTTTTTTCCCTTCGACTCAAACATTACATTGCTCACATTAGCGCACATATTCATGTGTTAACACTTTAGATTAACATGCCCTGCCACTGTTTGTCTCTGAATAGCGTTGGATACTTCACAGACTGAGCTGCTCGACCTGCGGTGTAAATATAACCAAGAGATGACGAACAAGTAAGAACCTGTTTCTGATTTATCACCTACATCGGGAACCTCCTTTCATCCTGCACAACCTTTTAACACGGGGCCGACAAACTGCCATTCCTGGGTCCCTCGTGACTGTAGGTTATTGAAGCAATTTTAGTGCTGAAACGGTTTGACTTTATTTTGCCTACATAAATTCATGTCATGTGTAAAACTGAGGAATGCCATTGTAACAGCAATGCAAAAGAATGACTCAGCCATTAAGGCAGGTCGATGAGAGAGCTCTGTGTTTGCCTTCACTGGCAGTTGGGTCTTGACAGCCCTCAAGAAGAATTGCTCCATTTAAAGATTGCTTCAGAAAACCGCTACAATGTCCTGGTTTTTGAACGTTACGTCTACCCTGCGTGCCTGAAAAGCATCTGAGACTGTATGAAAGACGTCGATAGACATTCAAAATAAACACTCTTTTGTTCAGGTTGTGCTCCAGAGCACAGTCAGCCACTGCTAATGGATTTTCTCCGAGGCTTAATCCATGGCACATTTGTTGTGGTGTTTCAAGACCATCTATTTTGTTGGACTGGCTGCTTTTTCATTACGGTGTGCAGCAGGTAGTCAGTAGTATTTTATGTGCGTGGTCATAGTGCGGCTGTTGCCCCGGTTCACATTCCTTTCAGATGACAGCAGCTCTACTGACCCACAGCAGCAGTTTCCCCGACATGACCAAAAGCCTCTAAACTCTGGCCCTGCCACCATTACTCTCATTGCCTGTTTCCGCAATGTACATACATTGCAGAAACAAAGCACTATTTGTCTGCTCGGACTTGAGTAATGGAGCAGGGAATCAATACGAAACATTTTCTGCACTGCACAAGTTCATCAGATGTGAAGCTGATGACACCTGTTTGTGCTGTCAGCACGGTGCTGTCTATCCAAGTCTTATTCTTGGACACAGACAAAACCATTACCTTGTCAAACCAGGGTTGTCCCCCCCGCTACCATGATTGTTAATGACCCCAAAATTTTTGTGGGATCCTTCTAATTCCACCATAAAATGTTGGTTTGTTGTATTTTTCTAACCTGAGTCCTTTTCATTTCTTTTGCTTTTCAGGCTATCATACATCCTTAAAGATTAAAGTCAAAGTTTTAATTGCTAACATTCAATCGAGCAAATGTACGGTTATGGCTAACGAAGACATTTTAGGTCAATTCAAAGAAATGTTTGAGCAATTCTACCTTTGGCTAGCAGGACCATCACGTGTAAAACATGAAACGTGTATGCATACTTGTGAAGAACACAGGATCCTTGATATTAATCCACCCTCACCTGCCTTTTAAAAATTAGGTTCCATGTTGCAAAAGAAACCGTTGAACTTCAAACAAACCTCATGAATAACCCTGCTGCGATTCTGCTTAAATTACACTAATTATCAGATATATGGAGACAAGTTGGAGGGTACATTTTGTTATATATAACATGATGCAATTAAAATCTCCCTAATCACTAAAAAAGCTCGACCTGCGGTGTAAATATAACCAAGAGATGACGAACAAGTAAGAACCTGTTTCTGATTTATCACCTACATCGGGAACCTCCTTTCATCCTGCACAACCTTTTAACACGGGGCCGACAAACTGCCATTCCTGGGTCCCTCGTGACTGTAGGTTATTGAAGCAATTTTAGTGCTGAAACGGTTTGACTTTATTTTGCCTACATAAATTCATGTCATGTGTAAAACTGAGGAATGCCATTGTAACAGCAATGCAAAAGAATGACTCAGCCATTAAGGCAGGTCGATGAGAGAGCTCTGTGTTTGCCTTCACTGGCAGTTGGGTCTTGACAGCCCTCAAGAAGAATTGCTCCATTTAAAGATTGCTTCAGAAAACCGCTACAATGTCCTGGTTTTTGAACGTTACGTCTACCCTGCGTGCCTGAAAAGCATCTGAGACTGTATGAAAGACGTCGATAGACATTCAAAATAAACACTCTTTTGTTCAGGTTGTGCTCCAGAGCACAGTCAGCCACTGCTAATGGATTTTCTCCGAGGCTTAATCCATGGCACATTTGTTGTGGTGTTTCAAGACCATCTATTTTGTTGGACTGGCTGCTTTTTCATTACGGTGTGCAGCAGGTAGTCAGTAGTATTTTATGTGCGTGGTCATAGTGCGGCTGTTGCCCCGGTTCACATTCCTTTCAGATGACAGCAGCTCTACTGACCCACAGCAGCAGTTTCCCCGACATGACCAAAAGCCTCTAAACTCTGGCCCTGCCACCATTACTCTCATTGCCTGTTTCCGCAATGTACATACATTGCAGAAACAAAGCACTATTTGTCTGCTCGGACTTGAGTAATGGAGCAGGGAATCAATACGAAACATTTTCTGCACTGCACAAGTTCATCAGATGTGAAGCTGATGACACCTGTTTGTGCTGTCAGCACGGTGCTGTCTATCCAAGTCTTATTCTTGGACACAGACAAAACCATTACCTTGTCAAACCAGGGTTGTCCCCCCCGCTACCATGATTGTTAATGACCCCAAAATTTTTGTGGGATCCTTCTAATTCCACCATAAAATGTTGGTTTGTTGTATTTTTCTAACCTGAGTCCTTTTCATTTCTTTTGCTTTTCAGGCTATCATACATCCTTAAAGATTAAAGTCAAAGTTTTAATTGCTAACATTCAATCGAGCAAATGTACGGTTATGGCTAACGAAGACATTTTAGGTCAATTCAAAGAAATGTTTGAGCAATTCTACCTTTGGCTAGCAGGACCATCACGTGTAAAACATGAAACGTGTATGCATACTTGTGAAGAACACAGGATCCTTGATATTAATCCACCCTCACCTGCCTTTTAAAAATTAGGTTCCATGTTGCAAAAGAAACCGTTGAACTTCAAACAAACCTCATGAATAACCCTGCTGCGATTCTGCTTAAATTACACTAATTATCAGATATATGGAGACAAGTTGGAGGGTACATTTTGTTATATATAACATGATGCAATTAAAATCTCCCTAATCACTAAAAAAAAAAAAAAAAAAAAAAAAAAATCATCCGTTCATCGGTCCGTTTGATGCTGTAATAAAACAGTGGAATTTGGTCACGTTAAAAAGATAATGGGATAGACGTCTGTTACTTTAAGAAGTGTATTTTCCTCGACACCTGGTAAAATTCGGCAACACTTTTTTCATTCAGATAAGTAACTTCAAAGTAGGCTTCAAAAACCTATGAAAAAAACCCAACCGCTGATACTATTTGTTCACCTGAATCAAGTGCACAGTTTGCATCGTCCAAATGTCATTCGTTCCACATTTAACAATTTCCGTAGCATCAGATTTGAGTGTTTTGCTCTATTGATATTATTCCTAACTGCACGTGTGTGCGTGTGCATGTTTTTGTGTTTCCCAGGGTAGAAGAAGTCGGCCTCATCATGGCCAAGCTTGAGAAGGAAAATCAGGTGAGTGTTTCTCTTCCCTGATTGAGATATTCCTTTGTTAGGGTAATCACTCCTGTAATCATGCCCTGGCTTTAATTAAGACAGCCTCTGTCCCGTTCCCCCCCGCTTTATCTCCCCCCTCTTCCCCTGAGTGTGTGATTAGAGGGTGTAATCCTGAGCCCCCGTCGGTGGGCGCTCTGCAAGCAGCATGGCTGCACTCAGCAGAGGAGACCGCAGAGCTCGATTGATGCCAGAGCTCTTAACACCAGGGTTCTTAGATACTGTATTTCTTTGCCTCGGTTTCCTGGTGACGCCTCCATTCTTCTGATGTCTGAGCTTCTGTTACATGTTTTTACTCATTGTATTCATAAAAAGAATCAATAATTAGAAAGGCGTGACAAGGAGGTAAACACTTTGTGGAAATAAAGTCAGCTTACTCAACAGCTGCGTTAGCAGAATAAACCAATGTCTACGCTGCATCGTACTTGGCAGTAATTTTAGCAGCTGGCTCCTCTCTTTTTCTGTTTTATCATATATTATTATTCTTATCCAGATGGCTGACAATTGTAACTAAGCCAAATGTTTTCACAGAGAGCAGAAATGGCCCAGAAGGAAGTGCAGCGGCTAAAGGAGCAGCTAGCCAGTGGGCCAAATGCCTCTGCAGGGAGCTGTCAGTTAGTTGATGGCATGAGTAAGGTAAGAATTCTGTGTTGTTCATCTGACTTTGTTTTCAAGTTTCTGACAATGTGCAATATTCTTCTTCACTATAAATAAACCACTTAAGAGAACTGAACATGCGTCCATCCATTATCTGGATTCTGTTTCTTTCGTTGAGTTTTCATTTTTGCTGCTCAGGTTTGCGGTAGGAAGGAGAACCCAACATTATTTAGAGCAAAAGGCAGACGACAACCTGGCCAAATTACCCATCAATCACAAAGCAGTTGTGAATGGGGATAGATCCCATACCAGTTGCACCCAAAAAAAAAACAACAACAACAACTGAACTACTACTTGACCAGGCTACCTTCAAACTCTTCTCATGTTTTTTTCACTGGCTTGACTTTTGCTCAGAGTCACCCTCTAAATCTGGATTTGCACTTCACCGTTGACAGTAAGGAATGACCTCTGAATGGAATTGAATGGTTACTCCTTGTAATTTTTCATAATCCAACAAATGAAAAATCTAATTTGATCAAAATTGTATATGGACTGCACTTGTATAGCACTACACCATATGGTATCCAAAATGCTTGACAAAGCCTCACATTCACTGAAAATTATCTCCTGAACCGGGGAGTATGCTGACCCCTTTTGGCAGCTGCTTCTATCTTCGAAAAAGTTTTCCTTGTTAGTTTAAAATAGTTTACTTTACCCAGGATCCCTCGCTGTACAGTAACCAAAGGTAGAACCTGGGGTGGTTTTCCGTGCCTTAGATACTCGCGGGCTGGGACAAGCTTTATCCCCTTTTCCATCCTCCTCCTTTATAGCTAGCTGTTAGTAGGCTAGCTCTCATTATGGATCCCATGGTCTCATGAAGGAGGGCATCCTTTGGTGGAACTAAACTGCACACATGTGCAGGTGCTACACACATGCACAGTAAGTCAAAAGTACACACAAGACACAAGCAAAAAAATTTTTCTTTTTTTTTTTTTTTTTTTTTTTTAGTATATGTGACAGTCCAGAAATTTCAGTTCTTGTCAGAATGTCAGAGCAAATAAGTTGTACGATATTCTCAAATACGTTCTGGTCCGGGTCTGAAAATTTGAATTCACCGATTGCTTTTCCATGCCCAATGAAATTCCAGTTCGAATCACCACCGATTCGTGTACAGCCTTAATCAACACACAGTGCATTTTTACAGTTTTGTTGAGAAGACACCAAATGATTGTGTTGACCCCAGTATACCTACACAAGACTGAACTTATTTTCCCATCTAAATTCACTTCTGCTGACATACACCGCATTTGGAAAGCACTCACACCGCTCCACATTTTGTTGTTTCACCGTAACAAATTCTACACACAACACATAACTAACACTAAAAAATATATTTATTCACATTGTTTATTTATTTATGAAAATTTGCTCCCCAAAAAATCAAAATAAATCTCAATAAAATGGATGGATGGATATATATATATATAGATATAGATATTTGGAAAACAATTATAGACATTGCGCGCCACACACCCACACACACCCCCACACACACACACACACACACACACACACACACACACACACACACACACACACACACCGTATTTTCTGCACTAAAAGGCGCACCTACAAGCCTTCCATTTTTTTAAAAGCTCACAGCGCCTTAAAATCCGATGCACCTTATGTATGGTTATTACAGTAATATGTCGACCCCAAAATGGCTCCTTGCTAGAGACACGCTTACAACGCAGAGTTCAAACTTAAGGCGATTGGGTTACGCAGTTGACCACGGAAATAGAGCAGCTGCAAGAGAGTTCAACGTTAACGAGTCGATATTATAACTTGCTGTTGGTTAAATGAACTGTGTTGCTGCTTTATTAATAAATAAGTTTTACTGACATCTGATCGCTCTGTTGGCATTTCCTTGAGCGTAGTGGATGCATTGTAGATTGCGTCTTATAATGCGGTGCGTCCAATTTATGAAAAAAATTACAAAATAGGCCATTCATTGAAGGTGCGCCTCATAATCCAGTGCACCTTTTAGTGTGGAAAATACGGTATGTATAAACACATGTATTCACAGTGTTTGCCATAAACTCAAAATTGAAAGTTGAAGGGGAACTTAGTCCAGCTCCACTTGAAACTAGGCGAATATTTCCATGATTTCCAACGGTCTGCTGTGGAGATTGTTCGTCTCAATCTTGCATATCCACCCCCCTCCTCTTTTTTTTCCCCCCATGTCACTTTAAATTGGTAGGAGAACAACGAGAGGGGCGAAGCATTGCTCTCCAAACTGGAGTCCACCTTGCTTGCGAAAGACCGTGAAATTATCCGTCTTCTTGAAAATATTCAGCGGCTTCAGTTCACACTTCAGGAGGTTCAAGAGACCTCAGCAAATCGAATCATGGAGCTAGAACGACAGTTGGCCTACAAAACAGAAGCTATTGAAGTGAGTGTCAAAATGATTGTCCCGCTGATTATATACATTTGATATAAGAACAACATTTTCTCCTTTTTTTCATTTCAGAGATTAGAAACTAAACTGAAATCCCAAATGGATTATGAGGAGATTAAAACCGAACTCAGGTGACAGTTTGTTGTGGAGCAAATGTATATCATTGCCTATTGGAATGAAAATAAACAACATACCTGTATTTTTTTTGTGACTACTGTATGTCTCTGCCTATAGTATCTTAAAGGTAATGAAGCTGGCCTCTACAAATGGCAGCTCATCCCAGGTATGTTTTCCTTTCCATGTTCCACTCCACTTTATCAAAGAGTTTTTGTTTCCTTCCTCGTGTTATTTTAAAACGAACGTCAGCAACTACTGTAAGTGATTTAATCAAAATGTTCCCCAATGTCTTTGTGTGTGTTTAGGACTCTACAAAGGCCACAGAGGCACTTTTACTGGATAAAGAGGCATTTCTCCCATCTCACAAATACCTGATGGAAAAGGCCAGACTATTGCACAGCACTGGTAAAAGTGCCTTATTTTTCCATTGAAATGACACGGATTTTCTGAGCTAGCTGCAAATGAGAAGTGACAACCGACCAACTCAGTTAGACTACGCATTTGTCCCATGCGAAATGAAAGAAATCTAGAAAGACAAGAATATTCAAATCAGGTTTTAACATACTTCTGAACTGGTGTAATATTTATTCCTTTTTTTAATGCTTAATTTATTCTATCAGTGTGGGGATTTTCACACAAACACTTTTTTTGTTACAACTTGTCGATACCCAAAGATCATAACTGCAGCAACTACAAAGTACTGCAGGGAATTATAAATATTAAAATATAATTAAGATCCTGATACTCCGTTAGAATTCACTCAGGTATAGAATTCACTGAGTCAACCCCAATAAATATTATCACACCTGTCAACTTGTACGTTTTCCCCGTATTTTATTAGTTTTTTTATCATTTCAAATCATGTACGGCATATTACAACTTTTCTACGGGAAAAATAAAAAATAAAAAAATAATTGTGAACCGATCTCACAGACCATTTTGGCTCAAATCCAGATCGTCTCACCTGCTGGTAGCCAACGACAATGCCGTCATTGATCGCAACTATTGTCACGGCAAACCAGCAAAAGTAATCCTCAATCGTATATTTTTTTTCATCGCTGCGTATGGTAGTATTGATAAAGCATGATGTGCGCATGCGCCTTAAGCCGTTGTAAGGGTTTTTGTTGCTTTGTAAGGGGAATCGTAATCATTTGTAAGGGCAGCTATTAGCCGAGGTTGACAGGTATGTATTATTAGGTTTGACTGATGTCTATGGTTAACAATGTGGAAGTTCTCTCTCGCTGTAAAATGTAAAATGGCTTCTTCTGAGCTAAAAACTTGTTAGTACGAAATGGCCTTGTGAGTTATTACTATCATATAAATATACATAATTATATCATTCCTTGCGGGTCGAGTCTATGTTTTTTCAAAAACGTTGTAACCTATATTTGTAGCTGTTTTTTGTTAGATTGTGATGAGATGTGTACATACTACAGAATAACGTGTATACAATAAAAAGCCGAACACGTCAATGTCTATCTGTAGATGATGATCGGTCAGAGGATGGAGGTCGCGAGACAGGCAGGCCACCCGGCTCCAACTCATCATCCTCTCAAGTAGATGGTAGTCAGGCTTCTCCGAGCCCTGGTCCTCCCACACTGGATGGCTCGTCCAACAGCCATGATCTCCCTCGTCCCTTCTCTGTGTCACCGTGTTCTGGTGACCGACTATCAGCGGATCACCTCCTGCACAAGCATCTCCTCTCCCCACATTTTAAAAAGGAGGGCCATATGGCTTTTCCCACTGCACTCTACGCAGCCAAGGTCGCCCTCATGTCAACCGCTCAAGGGTCCGGTAGCAGTGACACAGGCTTGCCCAGTGACCACTCTGAAAGTGGTGGCTCGACTGCAGGGGACGATGACCAAGTCGACACAGCAGAGATCGCATTCCAGGTGAAAGAGCAGCTGCTGAAGCACAACATTGGCCAGCGTGTCTTTGGCCACTATGTACTTGGCCTCTCCCAAGGCTCAGTCAGTGAGATCCTTGCCAGGCCCAAACCCTGGAGGAAGTTGACCGTGAAAGGCAAAGAGCCCTTTATTAAAATGAAGCAGTTTCTCTCTGATGAGCAGAACATCCTGGCACTTCGGACCATCCAAGTCCGTCAAAGAGGTGAGTGGAAGACAGGACACAATGAGCAGAAACACATCATTCAGGGGCAAAAACCATAGATTATCTGTATTTATTGGGGTTTTTTTGTTTTTTTTTTAAGAATATGTGGATGTTTTCTTTCCCAAAGCATTTCAATAGGTGTCAGTTACACACGGATTTTCGCTATTCGCGGGTCGGTCCGAATGCTATCCACGGCAAAGACCGGGAGTCTGCCGTAGACCAAAGCAGGTGTGACCAACCCTTGTGACAGTTAGGGCATACGCTCCGGGATTAACATAACCATCCTGAATGATTAAAATTTGCATCATGAAAACTATATGGTCAGTCTCAACAATAGGTAAATTATGTATAATTTTACCTTTTAATGAATTAATACAATACATTTAACAGCAATGTACAAAAAAAAAAACAAAAAAGTTGGGACATTGTGTTCAACATCAATAAAAACAGAATTCAATGATTTGCAATTTGTGCTCAACCTATATTTAATTGAATGCGCTACAAACACAAGATATTTAATGTTTGAACTGATAAACCTTATTGTTTTTTTCGCGTATAATAATCAGCAACTTGGAATTTTATGACTGCACCACCTTCCAAATAGGCTGGGACAAGGTCATGTTTACCACTGTGTTACATCACCTTTTCTTTTAAGAACATCCAATAAACGTTTGGGAACTGAGGACACTAATTGTTGAAGATTTGTAGGTGGAATTCTTTCCCATTCTTGCTTGATGTACAGCTTCAGCTGTTCAACAGTCCGGGGTCTCCGTTGTCATATTTTACGCTTCATAATGCGTCACACATTTTCAATGGGTGACAGGTCTGGACTGCAGGCAGTCCACTCCAGTACCTCGACTCTTTTACAACAAAGCCACGCTGTTGTAACATGCCGAGTATTGGTTTGACATTGTCCTGCTGAAATAAGCAGGAGTGTCGTTAAAAAGAAGTTGCTTGGATGGCAGCCTATGTTTCTCCAAAACCTGTATGTACCATTCAGCATTAATGGTGCTTTCACAGATGTGTAAGTTACCCATGCCATTGGCACTAACAAGGCCCCATACCATCACAGATGCTGCATTTTGAACTTTGCGGCCGTACGAGTCGGGATGTTTTTTTTTTCTTCTTTGGCTCGGACGACAAGGCGTCCACAATTTCCAAAAACAATTTGAAATGTGGTCTCATCAGACCATAGAACACTTTTCCACTCTGCGTCAGTCCATCTTAGATGAGCAGTATTTACTGACATTGGTTTTCTGAAGTGTTCAGAACCCATGTGGTGATATCCTTTACACATCGATGTTGGTTTTTGATGCCGTGAAGCCTGAGGGGTTGAAGGTCACGGGCATTCAATGTTGGTTTTTGGCCTTGCCGCTTACATGCAGTGATTTCCCCAGATTCTCTGAACCTTTTGAAGATATTATGGACCTTGGATGATGGAATCCCTAAATTCCTTGCAACTGTCGGTTGAGTAACATTGTCTTAAAACTGTTATTTTCTCATGCAGTTGTTTACAAAGAGGTGAACCTCGCCCCATCTTTGCTTGTTAATGACTGAGCAATTCAGGGAAGCTCCTTTTATACCCAATTTATTCGTTTTTTTATCATTTCAAATCATGTACGGCATATTACAACTTTTCTACGGGAAAAATAAAAAATAAAAAAATAATTGTGAACCGATCTCACAAAGACCATTTTGGCTCAAATCCAGATCGTCTCACCTGCTGGTAGCCAACGACAATGCCGTCATTGATCGCAACTATTGTCACGGCAAACCAGCAAAAGTAATCCTCAATCGTATATTTTTTTTGGCACCCACCTGTTCCCATTTAGCCTATTTACCTGTGGGATGTTCCAAACGGGTGTTTGATAAGCATGTTGCAGCCATAAAATTGTAAGTTAATGGCCATATGCTAAAAGCAATAAAGTTTATCAGTTTGAACATTATATATACCGGTATATATCTTGTCTTTGGAATGTATTCAATTAAATATAGCTGGGACATGATTTGCAAATCATTGTATTCTGTTTTTATTTCTGTTTAACACAACGCCCCAACTTCACTGGAATTAGGTTTGTATAAGAGTGCATATTGCTCTCGAGTATTTAATGACACGCCTCACAATCATTATCAGAGTGCGGTCACAGGAAAATAGTTGGGTACTCACTTTTGATTGTCAATTTCTTCTGTACAATTTAACCTTTTGTACATGTGACAAGGGCAACATTGGCTTACATCTTGCGCTGAATCTTGTGTAATATTTGTAACAAAAGACGTGTCCTACTTTAGATTATAGGATCACTATACCAATTATTGTCATTCCCAACCAGGTTGCGCTTGGCCCACTTGTGTCATCTGGGTGCTGTGGGAAAGCATCCAATTTCACTTAATTTGCCCGAAAATTCATTACAATATATCTTTGTTCATTTTTTTATATGCCAATGACGTACTGTGATATGCAGTATAGTTAAATGCTCTTTCAGCAGATAGAAGAAGGTACAGTAAACACGTGTATCCAACTCTTGCCATTCATACAACAGAATAAGTCATGGCTTCCTATGAGATTTTTGTTCAATTAAACAGGACGAGATTTCAGAGTGATAATGGTTGTGTGTAAATTGATACAAGATCATTATTATTAAGGTATTCATACCTTTTGTGAAGCTTTTGTTAAGTGGTGTGCCATGAGATTTTTCTGCTCATAAACTGGGTGCCTTGGCTCAATTTACTGTAATGTCGGTTCGGACTCACTGCCCAATGTCATTATACTCCTCACTGGTCAGCTCTTTGAGGTGTGACACTTAAAAATGCATTGTATGAAAGTCTCCAATAGGCAACTCAATGGTTCCCTACAGGCGACCGGGTGTCTGTGTGCACCGCCTTGGCTACCCCTGACTTCAAGTGAAAAGTGAGGTGCATGCTGAACTGATGTCAAGTCAGTTGCAGAGAAGACACGCAGAAGCAAGCAGCATTTACAGTCATACCTACAACTAAAACAATAACCGCAAAAGGGTACAGAGATTAAGGGGAAAGACCTAGCAAGACAAGTAAAATTTCTTGAAGTACACTAGTTGAGCTACAGTACATCGCCACTATTCAAAGGGATCGGGACCAGGGCGGCCTGTGACGGACAAAAATCTGCAAATAAATGACTGTTGAAGCTTATATAGCGGTGGTCGACTGGTTAGGGCGTCGGCCTCACAATGCAGAGGTGCAGGGTTCTATTCCGGCTGCGGCCTTCCTCTGTGGTGTTTGCATGTTCTCCCCGTGCCTGCATGGGTTTTCTCCGGGTACTCCGGTTTCCGCCCACATTCCTAAAACATGCGTGGCATGTTAATCGAACACTCTAAATTGTCACTTGGTGTGAGTGTGAGCGCGGATGTTTTTTTGTCTATGTGTGCCTTGCGATTGGCTGACAACCAGTTCAGGGTGTCCCCCGCCTACTGCCCGAAGACAGCTGGGATAGGCTCCAGCATCCCACATCCAGCACACCTCATGACCCTTGTCAGGATAAGCGGATCAGAAAATGGATCGATGGATGAGGCTTATTATGATTGCATTGTTTTTGTTTGTTCGTTTAAGCCCCCAAAATTATTGGCTAAGTGGCGATATATAAGCACTATAAGCTCTTTCAATGCAAAACGAGGGTTAGCCCCCTTAAAAAAAAAAAAAAAAGTAAATAAATGAATTCAATCATTGACAAAAAAAATCTGCAAACAGCTGAGTCTGTGGGTGCTGAACCGCAAAAATGTGAGGGTTGGCTGTATGGTAAACCCTATGAAATGATTGCAGTTTATTGTCACTTTTTTCTTTTTAATTGTCATTACCTTTCATTACTGCTTACCTGGGAGAGCCTCAATGAGCGCCACTTATTGAGGCATCCATTTCAACTGTTCCCCTGCACAATGGATTTCCGCCATTGTATTCCGTAACCACTTGTGTCACTAGCTACTGTCTTTCGATCCAATATGTACTCCTGTCATCAATGGGTGGCTTATTTTTTAGCCGCGTGTACGTTAAAAAGGAACCTGGACCTCATCCTTGACTTTGTCTCGCCTTCCTGTGCCATGTTTGTAGTCTTGCTTTTCAACTTTGTTTTCTCCCTAGATTCATAGCGTTTGAAAGTTGAGCTTCCGTATACAGCAACCTCAGACACCAGACACTCAAAGGCAGTCATTGATCTAGCAGTCAAAAGTAAAGCCTTGAAACTGTGCTCTGATCAACCATCCCACTCACACCCTCCGTTCTGCTGCCTGTCTTTCTACCCTCTGTGGCAGGGAGCATCACTCCACGCATCCGAACTCCAGAAACTGGGTCAGACGACGCCATCAGGAGTATCCTGGAGCAGGCCAAGAAGGAGATCCAGTCCCAGCGGGGAGGTGAGTCTGGAGCTAATAAACACAAGTCATGTTTTATATTTATTATTTCATCCATTTTAATGGCGGTGCAGTGATTAAGGTATATATGAATGTCTAAATGATTGTCTCTCTTCTTTAGGGGACTGCAAGACACCTGTGAACACCTCCTTGGGCAGAAGCAGTAATGGGGCAGGCAGCAGCTCTGATGAAACCATTAAGAACATCCTACAACAGGCCAGGAGGGAGATGGAGTCCCAGCAACAGGTCTTGATAGATATGGAAGGCTGTGGAAGAGCCTCGACAGTTGGCACAGGAGCCCAAGTGGAGCATCTGGGGCCCCATGAGCAATCCAGGGGTCTACCTTTGCCCATCTCCATTAAACAAGAGGAGGGAGGCTGTGTTACTGTTTGCATGGCCAATTCCATCAGCAGCCCCCAGACACCCCTCAGCGTTCTGTCTCCGGCTGCTTTCGTTCAGAATATTATCCGCAAAGTAAAATCTGAGATCGGAGAGGTCGGCACTTACTTTGACCAGCACTGGTCTCAGGAGCGGGGGACGATGGGGCTCGGTGTCGGAAGCTGCCAGCCCTTTAATTCCATTTCCCCCTCCGTGTCTTCCTCCTCTTCCGGTCCCTCTGTATTGACGCGGCCCTGGCCCCGCCTGGAGAACGGTGAGTGTCTCAGCGAAGAGGCCTCTGCTGCTGAAGAAGAGCTCGGGCTGGGCCGACCCATGGATGTGAAGGTGGAGTCAGACACCTCAGTCAGTGGCGAGTCCCCGGGGCCTAGTCCCGGCCGCCTTTCTTACTATCCGGCGTACATTCCCCGAGCTTTGAAGCCCACAGTGCCACCACTGACTCCAGAGCAGTATGAGTTGTACATGTACCGAGAGGTGGATACCATTGAGTTGACCAGGCAAGTGAAGGAGAAGCTGGCAAAGAATGGCATCTGTCAGAGGATCTTTGGTGAAAAGGTCAGTTGACGTGAATCCCTCCCATTTTCAAGAAACCCCAAAACGCTGGACTCCATCCTGTTCCAACACATTTTAATCTGCTTGATTGTTCACTGGCTCACTCAGAGGAGTTTAACCCTTTAATGCCTGACCCATCAAGGAATAGCCAGAAAAATCAGATTTTTGGGAACTGAGATGTTCATTAAATTCATCATATTTGACTCATAACTCATTCTTTATAGTACATTAAATCATCTGTATCAAATTTGATACTGCTCGTTTAAAATATGATTTTCCCAAATGTTCAGTTTTTGATGTAATCTACATTATGCTTATAAATGTGATACAACAAATATCTAAAACAAAATAATATGGCAAAAATATTTTTGTGGATTTTGTTATATGGGTTAAGATAAGAAGCTTTCTTTTAACCATTAAGCACTTGCAATTGTTCTGAGCTTTTAAATCATTTGCTGGATAGTATGACATAATTTTGTGCTGTCATACAAGATGCAAAGTAGTGCCTTGCAAGATGTTCTCAGGAAAAAAAAATCACTTTGTGGACCTTCACATCCATCCATCCATCCATTTTATAATCCGCTCATCCTCACGAGGCACGCGGGCATGCTGGAGCCTCTCCCAGCTGTCTTCGGGCAGTAGGCGGGGTAGACAAACAACCGTCCGCCATCACAATCACATCTCAGGACAATTTCGAGTGCTTCATGAAACTGCCACGCATGTCTTCGGAATGTGGGAGGAAACCGGAGTACCTGGGGAAAACCCACGCAAGGAGAACATGCAAACTCCACACAGGAAGGCCGGAGCCGAGATCGAACCCCGCACCTCTGCACTGGGAGGCCGACGTGCTTAACCAGTCGACCACGTGCTGCCCGGCCATTCACATCAATTCTTCAAATTGAAAATACAATTTTCTTGAACCCTTGTCAATGGAAAATGTCTTTTCCCCAGTGATGATTCGTAAATAATGTGTCAGAATCATCACTCACCATCATGAATAACTGAAATATAGCCCTGCTTCTACACCAAAAGTGGATAGGTTAAGTCTGCGCCTAAGCAATTGCATTTCAAACAGTGTTTGGATTTCCTTTCCTGAATGAATCCAATTCTCGCCTAATACGCTCGTGCAAGATTTGCACGTCGAGGGTCAGTGGCTCTCCACAAGAATTTACAAAATTTAAGATGAGAATTTGATTTTTCTGCATGCTTTTACTTTTTTCAAATACTTTCCTTGAAATAAAGACGCCCATCCTCAACACTAATGAAATGTTTTTCAGTTGTAGATTGAAAATGTGGCAAAATAAATTAGGACGGACAATACTGTCTTCAGAAAATCTTGTTTCAACCCTTCTTGAATTTTCTGAAGACCTTTAATGTTGCTCTCATTTTGAATCTTTGATAATGTTTTTTAAAAAAATGCTTCCTACCTGCCTACTGGGATGCTACCAAGTTTCATGGCCTAATTAGAATGGACTTCTTCCAGATTCATGGTCCTGTGCTTCCCTCTAGTGGCTCTTTTTGGAATGGCATCATTTCAAAACAACCATTCAATATAATCCGTGTTGCACTATTTGCACCATTTTGTGTTTCATGCAGTGTGGAGTCATGTATCAAATGATTGTATGTTGCGCAGGTGCTTGGGCTTTCTCAGGGGAGCGTGAGCGACATGCTGTCACGGCCCAAACCCTGGAGCAAGCTGACTCAGAAAGGCAGGGAACCCTTCATCCGCATGCAGCTCTGGTTACTTGACCAACTAGGCCAAACCCTCAACCAAGCTCCGCACCAGGGTCATGGTGAGTCTGAACTGAAAAATGCCCCTATCATCACCTCTCAGGAACATTTGTGAGGAACATTTTCATTTTGTTCGGAATATTTGTGTTTTACCAAAACAAACACATGCCGTCAGAAAGTCTCTGAACAACACTTTTTCTTTATATTTTTGTCATATTTTCTTGCAAGATTCAAGGTGCAATATTCCCTTTAAAGTGCATTTTATTCAATTAATTTGCTCAAATAAACATTTGGTTTTGTCACTTTCAAGTACATCCATTGATCAATTCTTTGTACCGCTTATCCTCGCTCGGGTCGCAGTTGTGTTGGAGCCTATTCAAGATGACTTTGGGCATGAGACACTATACTGAATGGGTCACCAGCCAATCGCGGGGCATATGCAGAGAATTTACTTCGAAATAATGCTTTATGTTTACTGGGACAAAAAATGTTTTTTGGAGTGTATGGTCTTTAGCAAAGATAGATTTTTTTTTTTTAATGAATAAAATAAGATATATAATTTTGAGGATTTTTTTTTTGTGTGGATTTCAAAAGTCAAATTCAAACAATTAACTCATTCAAAGCCGGCCATTTGCAGGCTCTCCTTTAATTCAAACATGAGAAAAACATAAACCATAAAAATGCATAAATGGGATTGAATGCCGAGATCCTTAAAAGACATCAAAAATACAGCCCTGGGAATGGATGATTAAAATTGCTGTTATTATAACTCTTTGATATACTATTTATGAATATACTTTTTGCATTAGACTCTAATGCAAAAAGTTCTAATGCAAAAAGTAGTAGTAGTAGTAGTAGTAGTAGTAATCTAATGATTAGAGGCATCTCCTCTTGGTGGACATGCAATAACATATTGATTAGTTTCCGTTTTGCGGACCTCATCCGTGTGTGTGTGTGTGTGTGTGTGTGTGTGTGTGTGTGTGTGTGTGTGTGTGTGTGTGTGTGTGTTTCTAGCAGTACTTCAGTGAAAAGTGTACAATAGCGCCAAGCTCTTATTCCTTTATTTTTAAGACGATGTTATAATATTTAATGATAGCTCAGCGGCTTAGCATGGTTTTGTGATCCTCTCCTGATAATAATTACTACTGGTACTCGTTCCTCTCTTCATGAAAACGGTTCTTGTCAGAAATAAGTCTTATTCGCCACCATGTGATGAGTAAATTTTGGAGAGAAGAACGTGTAGCTTGTGATACCTTCTTACTCGCACCTCTGTGGAACATTTTCGAGTTATCCGAACACATGGCAACTGGTTGAAACCAAAATAGGAACAAACTGGAACATTTGGCATCTCTAAATAAGGGTTATTTTTAAATCTGCTGTCACCCTCAGATAAAAGCCCAGTCACCACGAAGTCTTCGCCGTCCCCACCGCTGAGTCCAACAGAGGGTCAACCGAGTCCATTGGTTGAACCAGTGAGCCTCTCCCTGGAGAGCAGTAAGGAGAACCAGCAGCCTGAGAGTCTGGTCCTGGGGCTGCCTCCACAGCCCGAGGGAGGGAAGTCAACCACCAACCTCATCGCTCTACATCACCCTGCTAACCCACTTGGCATCCAGGAGCTGGTAGCCATGTCGTCTGAGCTGGACACCTACGCCATCACAAAAAAAGTAAAAGAGGTGTTAACAGACAATAACCTAGGTGAGTCTGTTATTTCAATGTTCGTAGCCATCGCATACAAAGTAGTAAGGACTGCAGTCATCTAATATGCATTTTCTCTACAGGCCAGCGTCTCTTTGGGGAGACAATTTTGGGTCTGACTCAAGGCTCCGTGTCAGATCTGCTGTCCCGGCCAAAACCCTGGCACAAACTTAGCCTCAAAGGCAGGGAGCCATTTGTGCGCATGCAGTTGTGGCTCAATGATCCTCACAATGTGGAAAAGTTGAGGGCTATGAAGAAGATGGAAAAGAAAGGTCAACTACTTGATATTTTGCATTATTTTCCAGCATACCGAGTAATATGGCTCATTTTCTCTCTCTGATTTTACATGTTTACATTGCAGCTTACTTGAAGAGGCGTTATGGGCTACTGAGCACGGGCTCAGACAGTGACTCGCCCAGTACTCGCTCTGAGTGTGTGAGTCCAGCGTTAGCTTCATTGGACCTGTGTTCCTACGGTCAGGTGAAGAAGCCTCGAGTAGTGCTGGGAGCAGAGGAGAAAGAAGCCCTGAGGAAGGTCTACCTCTTGGAACCGTACCCCTCTCAGAATACCATTGAGATGCTAGCTGCCCAGCTCCACCTCAAAACCAACACTGTTATCAACTGGTTTCACAACTACAGGCCAGTCTTGATTCAACGCTTACTGATGACCTTTCCTGTTTTCATGTACCGTATTGGCCCGAACATAAGATGGTGTTTTTTTGCATTGAAATAAGACTGCAAAAGTGGGGGTCTCTTATATTCGGGGTCTAGACGTTATACCCATTCACGACGCTAGACGGCGCCAGATACCATTGAAGCGAATGCTGAACTTGACTCCCCAGGCCAAAGACCCCTGTCACGAAGAATAAAAATAAAAATAGCGGTAGCACGAAGAAGAAAAAATAAAAAAAATAGCCGTAAGAAAGAAAAGAGAAGAAAATAATGGAAGAGATAACAGAAAATGGAGAAACGTAGTGACAATCTGGAGAAAAGTGGGTCGAAGATCGGCCAGGTTAACCGGCAGCTGAGGAGAAGTTATGATGTAATTTACATTTCAAAAACCAGAAGCCATTCATTTACGAATGTGATTGCACTTTAGTTTACATATTTAAATGTTCAGATCTTAAGATTTGAATGAGGCAAAATAACATGCTTTTTCTCTCAAATATATTGTTATAATCATTTGTTTCAGATGTACTGTAATTATTTTCTGTATAAAAATTAATTTGCTGTTCAAAAAGTCTTTTTTCAAACTTGAGTCTTGAAAAAGAGGGGGTCGTCTTATAATCAGGGCCGTCTTATATTCGGGCCAATACGGTACTTGCCATAACTATACACAACTGTACATAGGAAAGTAGAACAAAAAATATGGTTTTGGATGCTTTTGGACTGTGTCTGTTGGATTTTCTTTTTGGATCCAGAAGAAAATGTGCACTTAAAATGACAATAAGCATAATATTTTTCAAGTCTAACAGTAATGTGTTGTTCAGGTCCAGGATGAGACGTGAGGTGCTGATGGAGGGTCTGCCAGACAACGATACTGATACTGAGCACCAGAACTACTCGCCTTTGCTAACAAAGAGCCCCCACTCTGACGGAGAGGAGAGGAGGCTGCAGCAGCCCTCAGGACAAAACCACAACAGCCTTCCTCTCAGCAACGCTGCGCTACCTTACGTCAAACAGGAGGCAGTGGAGGGAGAGAACATGGGGAAGGTGGCGGAAGAGGGCTCGATGAGAGAAACGAGAGCTTCGTGTTTTTCCACTGCAGCGCAATTCCCACAATATAAAAGTGAACACGATGAGTCCCTTATGGCTGGCCAGACCGTGGGGCAGGAAGAGGGGATGAGCAGTCAGGCTCCCGTGTACACTAGCACCACCTCTATAGATGCCCCCCAGAGAGTGAATCAGTCCAGGCATGAGGGGGAAGACTCTGGAAAGTCGCCTATTGACCCGGTCAGCTTCAAGGCCTCGTCAGAAGCCTGCCGCAGCAGCTTGGAGGTCTCCCTCAACTCCCCCTCTGCTGCATCCTCCCCAGGTATCATGATGTCAGTCTCTCCCGTGCCCTCTTCCTCGGCTCCAATATCCCCGTCACCGCCGAACCCGCCCTCAACAAGCACCAATCACAGCCTGGACCCGAACGCGCCCCCTTCTTTCCAAAGCCCCAAGCTCAACAGAAACACTCAGAGACGCAATGAGAAAATGGCAAATCTCAATAATATCATCCACAGGTTGGAGAGAGCAGCCAATCGAGAAGAAACACTGGAATGGGAGTTTTAAGTCTCCGCTAACTTGTTTGTTGTGCTGTTGAGCTTTTCAGTGTGCTGCAGTATAGCAAATAAGAGCTTCCTGAAGACTTGGAATGGAGCCCAGCTCCTGATAGGCCTCTTCTTCCAAAGTGAAAACTTGTTGAAAATGGCAACACAGAGCAAACATTTGCTCAGTTCCTCTCAAGAACTTAAAGGTTGGGGACGAACGTTTATAAATGTGTGTTTTTTCTCCTTTTTTTTTTTTTTTTTTTTTTTTTTTTTTTTAATGTGTACCACTTTGAGCTATGTATGACAGCAAGCTGTCCTTTTACCTACTTGGACTTGACATGGATACTTTTGCAGCTATGGTGTCATAAAGATGTACACTGAAATCCTGTAGATTGCCACTGGGTGAGATTAAAAAGACCCCTGTCTTAAAGCCATGAAAAAGCACTATAACTATTTGAAAAGAGACATTGACCAAATTTGCTACTTTTTGAATAGCAATTTTTCAGATTTTGTCTTTAAGACTGGACTGATAAGTCAACTCACATGTGATCCTTTTACCGACTAAGAAATAGTCCCTTAAGACTCTAAATATTCAACATCTTGTAATTAATTCCTTGGTGATATGTTTTCAACTCTTTGTAACACACGTATAAAATGTGGTTGTACATGTTGTAGAATCGTCTGCAATAGCCTTCTCGAAACCTGATGTAGCATGGTACTCACTTGACCCCATTATCCTTTGTAGTTAGTCTCCTGTGCTTATACTTGAGTGAAACGAGAGAAAAAATGCTGAAAATCTCACAAAAAAAAAAACAACAAAGGAAGAGACAAATATAATGAGACAACATTTTCCCCCATTTTTGTGCAGATTTATTGTTGAAGACCCTTGTGCTTTGGGTAGCCAGTTTGATATGAGAGTCATAAACTAAACCCAAGCACAGTTTATACCGTTTCTTCTTTCACAGTTCCCTCTTTGTTTCACAGATTTACAGACCAAGACACATGAGACAAAGTTGACCTCAGATTATCTAAATGCACATCATGCGGGGACCATGTGTTTAATTCTTATACTTGGTTGTTTAAAAAACTTCCAGGACCGGTGTCACAAAAGATATATTTTATACCCCCTCCCAAAAAAAAAAAAAATTCTTCATTGTGGGTCAGATTAACCAGCACGTCGACAACGACATCCTATGGCGTTTGCCTCATTCAACGTACAAGAAGAGGCGAGATTTGTGGCTGCTCACAATGTCCTCACATCTGGCAGTTCCCAGCTAAGAGAAACCATCGCTGCAATGTCTGTACTCGGCCATCCTGGGATTACGCCCCTCTCTTTTCCAAACTCAAAAGAAGCTATCCAAAGGAGCCATTTTGGAAATGTGGACGCCATTAAGATTAAAGAAGATTTACAAGTGCAAGAAAATGTGACAGTGAAGTCTGGTCAAGTGTGTTCGACGGCGGGGGGTTTTACCGGTACTTTGAAGGGGAAACTTGTAGTTTGGATATGAAATATCATTTTTGACACCAGTCTAGGAACTTTTTCTGACACATGTCGCACATGAACATGATCCACGCTTGTTGGAATAAATGGAGCAAAACAACTCATTTGACCTTTGTGCATTTGACATGCAAACGAGTATCGAGTTTTGTTTGGTTTTCAATGAAAGGATCTTATTTTCTTTGAGTTGATCCTCCTCACAGCCAACACCTGACTGAGTGCACTTTCTCAAAATGGATATTGTACTGTAGCTAGAATAATAATGTATACTTGATGAAACACCTCAACCTCGAAAGCATCGACATTGTGATTAACGCATGTTATGACACTACAGAGAGCATGATCATTTCAGAATGACCTCATTAATCTGGGGTGAAAAAAAAACGATGAGTACATTTTATTCTGGGATGCACACGGTTACACTTACCCCCGTACGTTATATTTGACCAGTTGTGTTTTGTGTGTCATATTTTTTTGTCATGCTTGCAAAATCTTCTTTTCTGTATTTTGCTTCTATTTTATACTCTGAACCATAATTAGATATTCATTACCTCGTGTATGAACTACTTACAGCACTTAGATTTTAATAATTGTGAGGACTCAAGAAAAATGTCAAATATCAACATTATCCTTAGTGTCAACAAGTCTTTGCCTCGACTGTATTGTTGAAGTTGGTAGTAAACACTTGCACATGTCTTCATAGGTCAGAAGACTTGGATTCTATTATGTAGAGAAATATATTACACAATTACTCTAAATAACCTCTTCAATTCTACAAAGTGTGCTGATTCTAATTCAATAGAGTACAGATTTAATAAACCAAACCCCTCCATGCCAGTGCTGGTTGAACAAGCTCACCCACGTTTTAAGACATTTTCTCAGGGTAGTCTGTCCTCAAAACAGTTTTTCTCCTCTATGGCAATGATTATGACAAACAAATACAGTATGTCTTATAGGGAATAACGGATAGAATCTGACCTGTTGAAGTTGTAAGAATATGGGAATGGCAACTTTCTCAGGAAGCAGTTGTTGCAATTAAATTCTGTACACCCCTGTCAAAGATCATAGATTGAAATGACCAGTGCGAAGCGAATGGCTTGAGTTTTTGAAAACAGTGACTTTGCTGGGGGCGAGGGGGGTTGAGCCACCAACATGCTTTTCTGGCCTTCATACCATCATTTTGTGCAGAAAATCATGTACAATTACTCTTTGAGGGACTTTTGTGGTGAAACATGGACAAGTGGCAGAAAAAAATATATATTTAACGTTGCTGTTATTCTCATAAAAATCTCATTGTTTTGCATGCAAATCTTTCATTTAGATCTCATAACAACGGGTAGACTGTGTTTTTGTGATGGTCTTGCACAGCGACATTTTATCAGTCTTTTTACTGTAGTGAAATCCATGCATGGTGCAGCTGATACATTTGGCTCACAATTTCATCATGAATCCACTCTGACAACAAGCCATTAGCTACCCTGTTAACATTGCTGTCATATAAATATTAAAATCTTTTTTTTTTTGTGACATATCTTATACATACCCCAAGCATTATCCTCAGAGGAGAAATGCATTGTAATAAGGTGTGATTACAGAGCCTTTTGGCTTTTAACCATGGGATTTACAAAAGCAAAGCTTTTTGGAAAACAATACTTAGTCGTAATGTTTTGTTTTGTTTAACTGACAATAGTCAATAAAAAGAATACACAACTATTACATTTTTCAGGACCAATTTCACCCAGCTGTGCATATGGGGATGATAATGACAACGTTGAAGGTTTGTTGCAATATCCCTTGCAAGTCAACCATGAGTCAAGAAGAACTCACACCATGCTATTCAATGTTGAAGAGTGGATGACGTACCTTCTCGCAAATGAAGTTGTAAGCCATCATTCAATACATAATTGTTTTAAGACATTGCTGTGTCGTGTTTTTATTTCTGTTCATAAAACAACTGGATGCCCATCTTCAGTGAAATCGGAACAGCTTTATTATCTCATAACACATGGTCTGTAAACTCACTGGCCCTGTTTAAGTGGCTTTAGGTCATTTTTATTTCTTTGCTGTCACTGTCGTACCATCACACAGCATCTTTCACACTGTGTGTTGGATAGTAATCGACAACAACTTTATTGCAGCTTACTGAGATCCAGAGCTGGCCCAAGCCGCCATATGGTTCTGAGCAAAAGTTGATTTCGGGGCTCTGGATTTCTGCCAATAACACTAATTATTAGTCATTCATTGTTGAATTTCCACTTTTGTAGTTGCAATAAGCAAGAATAATAATAAGAATAATAAAAATTAAAACATAACAGCAGACTACATATCATTGCAGGTGATAAAGCACTAAGTGGGATACTTATGCCGAGCATTAAAAACTGCAACAGCTAAAACAATAAAGTGCGACACTATGTAAAATCACATATTTGGATAATATACTCAAAAACAGAGTATGAAAATAAGCATTAAAATGTTAAGCAAATCATGAACTGAACAGGGGCAACTGAAACAATGCAAGAGTAGTTCAAAAACAAATGTAAATTTCAATTAAATCTATGGCAAAATGTACAAAGGGTTTATTTAAAAACATACTAACTAAACAATTTCAGTTTCCCCTACTTTTTCATGTTATGGTGTTCTTCCTCTTTTGTAGCTCTTGGTGGCCCCCTAGAGACCGCTCGGCCCAAAGCTTCGATGCTTCGTTTGTTTCTGCCCCAGGCTATTCTTATACGAACTTCAATTACAGTAGTTACCAAATTTAAAATATAAAATATTATTGAATGCCGCAACTTTTTGCGCCAACCAAATATTAGAAGCAGTTGTCATCCCAGTGCAGTGCATCTACACCACTGCAAACTGCAGCGCAATAGAAAACATAATCGAGAGCTCTCTGACACCAACAATCAGAACTGTCTTTGGAAACTTGGGCAGAATAGTGTTCGTGTTGACATGATTGCACCGCATGGTGCGAGAGCCGCCCCAACCCCGCCCATTGCCATTGCTTTGGCGTGATGACGTCATAAACACGTAAAGTTGGGCTTGGAGAATTTGCGATAATGGCGACGTTGGCTCCGTACTGGAAAGGGGCACAGTCAAGCTAGCCTCGGCTCGGACATGACTTACGTTTATTCGCCGCGGTTTCGTTTTCTGCTCGTCAACTGCACGGGTTTCGGATGATTCTGTGGCATTGAAGCGTCTCCTCGCTCGTTTGACTGGTGAGTGTACCGGCTTGTAGTCATTCGGTGGTGTGTTTTGACGGAGGCCTCGGCTTTGGGGTCCGCCCTCCATCTCACAACAACAACAACAGTTGCACAGAGCTGCGGTGGCTCTTGGGGGCTGAGCAGCCCACTGGCTGGCCGCAGCCGCGTGTAAGTAAGCAAGAAAAACGCTGGCCAATATGGCATAATGTTGTTCCTTAAGTTCGCTTTGCGGTTGTCTTGTTAAAATCCGTGTAGCCAGATGGGCGTTAGCATTAGCTCATTAGCATGAGCAATTTTACGGACTTCTCGGCGACGGTCACTCTTCGAACACTGAATGAACGTAAACATCGGCCAACGAGTGTGCAGATATGCAATAATGGTAATGTTGCATTTGTTGCCCAATGTACAGGTATTCGTTTGGACTGAACTGTTAACACAACCTGTTAACACAGTCAAACACAGCGATGCCCCCCTGTTTTGCCTGCAAATAGTTTTCTTTTCCCGTGTAATGGTAATGTAACGCCACAGTGCACTGAGCTTGTTTTCTAAATATAATTGTTTTGTCGACTTGCAATATGATTCTTTGGTGAACTGTATCTATTTTTCGTGATGTAATGCCGCCATTGGACTCGCAAAGTCGAGCCGTCAACGTTGCAGTGTAAACTCCACTCAGTCGCCTCGATCAACAGTTCTTCCTGAAGTTCGCCAACAACCAGTTCGTATGTTTGGCTTGTTTGTGGGCTTGTGTTGCAGCCTGTGATGCACTGTGGCATGTCACGGGACAGAAGCGCCGTTAAGGCTCTAAGGGGCTTAGCTGTGTGACTCTGAACTCCGGGCCGCACTGAGCTGCAGCCACGGATCATGAGCCCATGCAGTAAACAAAGTCTTGTGTGTTGGGACCGACAGATAGGCTTTATCAGGTTCCGCCAGCAGCACTGACTTGCGTTGGCCTCCTCGCACCACACGGCCTCGTGTCTCCTGCCCCTCCTTTCGTTTTGTCAATGGCCAGATCTGCTGTCACTGACCTGTCCAGATCACATTTCAGTCTCATTCCCTAACTATTTGTAAGGCTCACTTGAAAATATTGCATGTGATGAACATCATCAGAATTTTTTTTTTTGCTTGCTGGTAAGGTGAGGCTTCAATAATGAAATTGATGCCATCCAGCATTTAAGATGTGATGACTGGGTTTGCCTAGTGCTTTTTCCCCATGTGTGTCACTGAACAGAAATGCATTGATATTTACAAGGAACGCTAAAAATCTGCTTAATTAGGAACAGAAATACGTTGGTTAAGAGTTTTGTCCTAATTCAGTTTGTTTGCCCTTATTTCCATAGATTTCCATGTCTTAATTGTGAACTTCTGAACAGGATCATTTGGACTACTCATTCTCCATCACTGATTGTTTGTGGTAAGACCAAACAATATTACATCTTCTTATACCGTTTTTCAAGCCATCGCCAGTTTTACGAAACGAATTAGAAAAATAACCGAATTGCTATTTTTCCTCCTTAATATTGCGATTGCAATTGGATATACAAAGGTTGTACCCCGCCTGCTGCCAGAAGACAGGTGGGACAGGCTCCAGCGCGCCCATGACCCTCATAAGGATAATCGATTTGGATAATGGATATTATTTGGCACAAAATCAATGGACCTGTCTAGTTCCATACGTAAGACACATTGTCTTTGTGAAGCGTTGTATCTGGAATACCGTATTTTCCACACTAAAAGGCGCACTGGAGTATGAGGCGCACCTTTAATGAATGCCCTATTTTGTAATTTTTTTCATTTATTGGACGGACCTCATTATAAGACGCAATGTACAATGCATCCACTAGATGTAGCCACACTCAAGGAAATGCCAACAGAACACTACACCCTGATTTATATAGCAACGATCAGATGTTAGTAAAACTTATTTAACAAAGCAGTGACACAGTTCACTTAACCAACAGCAAGTAACATTGACTCGTTAACATTGAACTCTCTTGCCGCTGCTTTATTTCCGTGTTCAACTGCGAAACCGATCGCCTTAAGTCTGAACTCTGTGTTGGAAGCATGTCTCTAGCAAGGAGCCGTTTTGGGTTTGACATATTACCATAATGATTTTAAGGCATGCTGTGAGCTTTTAAGAAAATGGAAGGCTTTTAGGTGCGCCTATTTGTGCGGAAAATACGGTACTTTATTCTAATTGTATCGTGTGTTTGGAGGTTGCTTCTCCCGGAAAAGGGGATCCTCCGACCGATGGAAAAAATGTAAACATTGCTCGTCAATCTGGTGACCATTAGTTGTATTGCTGGCCAATGGGGGGTGGGGAAGAAAAAGCCATTTTATATCACAATAACGATATACCACGATATATATTCAAATATTTGATAAAAAAAATACACAACATATTATGACCGCTTCCATTTTCTCAATTTATTTTGAAGTAGGAATGCAACGATATCCAAAGTCATGATACAATATTATCACAATATGAACCTGGTGACATGATAATTATTAATAATAATACAATATTGTCAACCGTTTTTTTAACTTAATGGAAGAAAAAGCACAATATTATGTTTCTGCCCATAACAGCAGTGACAAAGAAATGCGGTTGGCCAATTGTTTTATTGTGAGGTGCTCCTATTGGCTCAGCAGCGCAAAATATGGTCTGTGTAGTTTACAATGCTCTGTTCGGCTGATAACACTAATCCATCCATCCATCCATTTTCTGATCCACTCATCCTCACAAGGGCCGCGGGGCGTGCTGGAGCCTATCCCAGCCATCTTCGGGCAGTGGGCCGAGGACACCCTGAACTGGTTGCCAGCTAGTAACCCTTAATATTGACTTGACTTGACTAATGCACACACACATTGTGAATGAAGTCAATTTGTGGAGGAACTCAAACGTAGGTGGCCAAAATATGCCTAATTCAAATGAAATTCCACTAATGAACTAACCACCCGAGGGTGCTGTAATTGCACGAATGGAAAATAACCCGGCCTATTTAACAGGTGGTGCTTTTAATATCGTGATATGATGACGACAATCTCGTGGCAATTTTAATATTGTGATATTGCCGTTATCATTACAACCCACTTTTACAGCGAGATTAAACAGATCTATCTATATGATATGAGAAATACATCCAGTCGTGCTGCTATCTAAAATGATTACCGTATTTTCACGACCATTCGGCGCACCGTATTGTTGGGCGCAGTCTCAGTAACGGGTGCTATTTCTGTATTTGACACATACACAAAACGCACTGTATTATTGGGCGCAGCCAGGCATGGTAAAATATACGCCAGCTTAAACATACGGCATGCATGCACGCACGCTAAAAACACGTTAGCTTGAAGCATACGGTAGCATGCATGCACGCTAAAACATACCAGGTATGTTAGCTTAAAGCATACGGTAGCAGCTAAAACATACGGACACACGCTAAAAACACGTTTTTAAAAAGGCAACGGAAGCAAAACTGAGTTCGGTTGAACTTTATTTAGCCATTTTACAATGTACTCACACGACTGGTACCTGCTAGGGGCGTGCCTTTAGCGTCCTCTTACACGCCCACCCTTCACTCATTGGCGACTGGTACCTGCTAGGGACGTGCCTTTAGCGTCCTCTTACACGCCCACCCTTCACTCATTGGCGCACTTCCGCATGCCTGTCGTCACTCACGTTCGCCTTTTCTCTTTATAAACAGCGTGTCGGCGAGACTTGCTCTCAGTCAGGCTTTGGAACTCAGCGCATACACTAGACGCTCCGCATTATAAGGCGTCCAGTCGATTTTGGAGAAAATTTAAGACTTAATGGCGCCTTATAGTCGTGAAAATACAGTGAATGTGAACAAAAGCAAAGTAGCCTACATATTTTTTCCCCCACAAATGTACACATCAGTCTAAAATAAAATGCATAATAGTAATGCTGCTGACAGAAATTTCTTAAAAATAAAATAAATAAGATGAGCTCCACTGTAAGATAATTTTGACCTGCAGAGTAGACTACGCACATGCCGTCTCCGCCATTCAATTATACGCAAAATTTTAAAATCTAGATTCACAATTATGCTGTTTTTTTGTGTTTTGGTGAAGCACAAAATGCAATTTTAGACTTGGAAAGCATTATGCTTAACAGTTTATTTTGTGCCTTGTGTAATTTTAAGTAGTGCCCAGTCCAGCATAACCATATAGATTCATTTATTTATTTATTTTTAAGTAGTAATTAGTAATTATGGGTTTGTTGTTAGTTCAATCTTTCTCAAGGTACCTTTCGTTATTTGGATTCACCCACCTTTTTTAATTTTCATGAACGATTAGATTTACTACTGCACAGTATGTCTGGGATGTATGATAACAACGTAATATGATTCACGTTCTTGTTGTTGTTGTTGTTCAGTCTGCCACCTGGGGGCAACTGTGTTGCAAAACAATTGGAAGTGAAAAACATTTGCCTGTCAATTCAAGTTGCACTGTCGTTCTTGCTACTTGCATTTTACAGTGGATGACAATGCAGGTGAAAAGTGACAAGAAACCCTTTACAATCACCTTCACGATATATATCGTCATATCGCCCAGCTCTACTTGGTTGTGTGATTACTACAGTTAATGCTAAATGCTATCTTGGTGGACCCGGTTCAACAGCTGCAAACAAGTCAATCCACTCAACATTATCCAGCCTTTTTCAGTCAGTCCCAGCGGCTACTGAAAGCTGGCTGTGTCATTTCCCTCTCGGTTGCACATTGTAACATTGGAAAAGTGCCACCAAAAATGCTGAGCTTGTGTTCGGTATGACCACAGCATTAGGCTAATAGGAACTAGCTGTCATTCCACGATGACAAAAACATAAAGACACCTGCTAGTGATTAAATGCAGATGAAAATGCAACCTTAAGAGGAAGGAATTTGAATTAAAGACGACAAACTGAAAAGCCGACATCCAGCCACACATAAGGCACTCTATCGATTTTTAAAAAAACGAAGGGATTTTAAATGCGTCTTATTGTCTGAAAAATGCGTTTTTTTTTAGGTTAGGCTTATGCCAAAAGAATGGCAACTGGACCTCAAATTCAGATGAAAGACAGTTGATCTACCTCACTCAGAGTTGTTAACTTGCTAACATTTTGACTGGCAACCTTTGAAAGATTCATTATGACAACTTCACAAAATTCAACCAAAAGTGCGGCATGTCCTAAGTCATATCACAACAACAATGTAAACAAATGTGTGCTTTATCACTTCATCTTTTCATGTCGCATAAAACTGTGATATGTAAACAAGTGGACTGCACTACTTAAGCAATGAATTGGTCGAGACACTATCTCTAGAAATACATGCAGAAATTAAAAAGTAAACATAAATTTGAATCATCGGCACCGCAATAAAGGTGGATGAAGACAAGCAATTGTTATTAATAAATGCACTTGTGACTTTGTTGCATCATACCACATTGAACATTATCAAAGATTTATATTCAGGTCATTGTCATTTCATTTTCGAAGTTAAAAAGACCACACCATAGTATTTCAAGTCTTCAGTCTTTCCAAAGTGTAAGCCAGTCAGTCGCCTTACAGTGTAAGACTCTTGTTGGTGAGTCGATCACATTTATTTGTGCCTCTGCTAATTTATTAAGTTAGCAAGTTTACGATATGTTTAATTAACAACAAAGTAAATCAGTTTCTAAGTTAAAATCACATTCCTTGTTTGATTCAAAACAAATATTGTCAAATACTTGAGCTGGAGCTTTTCCCACCTTACTTTTTTTTTTTTGCTTGAGAGGGGGGATACAACCTGGACGGATCACCTGTCAATCACAGGGCTGACACTCAGCCTGTATCCCACGGAGCGGCAAAGGTTTGCAAGTATTTGCAAGAGTAGAGGATGTTGGTTTTTCGTCAGGGTTCGTTCGAAGACGCAAACGGTCACCAACAGTTCTAATGGCTGCAAGCACTGTCTTGTTTCAAGGAACATCTGATGGCAAGAAAAACTGTTTGCGCCGATTTAAACTGTTGGTCAACGCCTGGTGACCTTGAACGAACCCTGACAAAAATAAAATAATAATATTTGGACTGTGCGCAAGCACTCACAAACCTTCGCTGCTCAGTGTGGTACGGGTTGTAAGATGACTGCAGGCGAATGCGACCCAAATCTGATTTTTTTTTTTGGCCTGTGTTGTTACATGGCTGTCTGAAGTGCTCAGTTCATTTTTTTTTTTTTTTTTTTTTTTTGCAATGTCACAAACACATTCTGTTCACATACTAAGTTGCATTTGTTTTCACAATGTGAACGAGGACATAAAAAGATCAGATTTAACACAAAAAAATCCCCCACCCATCTGAGTTGGTTCTCACGCCCTGCAATGTGAACGTGGCCATAAGGACAACCATTCCAATCATGATAATGTCCGCATGCACTATTATCCCATGTTAAGTCACTTTACACTCTTCCTTTGCCCTGTTGACCTGCATCAAAACATGATCCAATGAAGGAATACAAAACCTCCGTGAAGAGCTTGTCCTACGATACTGTCTGATTTCTTATTGTTTCTTCCATATTGCTTCATGATGTAATGTGTTTGCTTCACACAGGCTCCTCCAGGTCAGGCTTCCTCCCAGTTGGGTGACCCGCACCATGGTACTCTTCCTTCTCTTCACTGCTTTGTGGTAGATCCGGCATGCATTCTGTAGAATTGGAAACTCTATATTGAATTGAATTGAATTGAATTGAATACAACTTTATTGTCAAATGTGCTGTACAGCACAGATGAAATTTCTTCCCTCTCAACATAAAACAAGAGGAGCCGCTGCGGGTGTCCGCGCCGCCATCAAAAGAAAAGTTAACAAAAAAATGACAAAATAATACAAGACAACACATGAGACACAGACAATCGTGCAATCTTAACCACCTTCCTGCATACACTTTGTTGTCTGAAGCAGTTATTGATGAAAGAGGAGCGAATCAAAGTGTCCTTTTCACCAGTGGATCAAAGACGTCATGCTGCAATGTGCACACGCCTGCTACAAGCTAAGCTTGAAAGCAACAAGAAGCTGTCGCATCCATTAACGAAAAAGAGATTGGCTCTCTTCTCCTGTCTCATGTAAATCCGCTTCAATTCCAAGCCGTGACTCCTGGTTCCACATACGCATCGGCGCTCTATGCTGACGCTCCTTTCTTCTCATCGTCGGCTCCTCAATCCATGCATCCATCCAGCCGCAGACTGTCCATCAGCACTGACCTTTTCGCTGAACAAAGCGGGGCGGTGAAAATGCTGCCTACTTCAGGCGCAAGACACAAGCGCCCCGTGGATGTCCAGCAACGACAGTCAAATGGCGCCGACATTCCTCCCAATCAAAAAATGATTTCAAATACTTATCAGGAAGCAGACAGTTATGTCAGCTACTAATGAGTCAAAGGTTGCCTCAGGCTGTTGTCAAAGCAGGGCAACCTCCTATTTATTTATTTTCAGTTTGTTATCCTGTTCAGAATCAGAATCCTCTTAATTGGCCAAACACACAAAACACACACAAGGAATTGGTCTCTGGTTGTTTTAGACAGTGTTGTATTACAGCCTTACAGCAAGAAACTACAACAACAAAATGAACTTTTAGGATAGAACACAGAAGTACAGACAGTTTTTAAGCAATGTAAAGTGGCCAACAGTGCAGTAATTACGGTACATTGGCAATCGTCCAAATAGTGCGAGTGTCTTTGAATACTCTGAAGTGTCCAGTAGTGTAGATTAGTGACCAACATTTTATGCTGAGGCAGAAACACTGTCCATTATCTGACTGCCTTTTTGACTACTCTCATCTTTGTCTACACAATATTCTGACTCAACGAGGCAGCATAGATTATGCTAACAGGAGGACACCCCCCACCCACCCACATCTTTTTGTCCTTGAGAATGAACAGGCTTCTCCTCTGCATCTGTACATCAACAGGCAGCTAATTTGAAAAAGTGCACCAGATGGAACATTCAATTTACGTTTACATGCCATTGAGGAAGCATTCCTTAGATCAGGGGTGTCAAACACATTTTTGTCACGAGCCACGCTTGTTTTTTCCCTGTGCGCAGTGTTCAAATTATGCTTATCTAAATTTTTTGTAGTCTTTTTTGTAAATCAGCCAAAGTGGTTTGCAAGTTAGGTGAGTTGCAGCCGACACTCCAAACAGGATAAATACAACTTTGGAATGACTTTCTGTTTCAGTGCCAAGGTCAAGACACTTTGCAAGTATTAGATAACAAAATAGTCAGTCACATTTAGCTACGTCTTCAAAAATCAAGGCCAAAGAAAGTGGTGGAATAATGGTTCCCTTACCCTTCCAAATTACAGCTCTGGCCAAAGTAGTCTTAAGTAAGTCTTGTGACCCCCAACAGTTTGTGGACCAACTGTGAATGTATTTATCATTTTGTCTGCCAAGTGTTCTCTGTCAAGCCTTTCAAAAGCCATATCAAATCCCAATAAATATCTGAAAGAAGCTTGTGGCTGTTACCTTGATGTAAGTTCAGTAAGCGTAACAGGTCTTTTTGTGTGCAGGAGGAGGAGGGGCAGAAGAGCTCGGAGTGTATCCAGGCCAGTCAAATTTTCCCAAAGAAATCCCCTGTCCTGGAGGAAGAAAACATGCAGGTAAAGGCACCCCAGGTTAAGTCTACCCAGGTCAATCTGAAGACTAAAAGCCTGTAGAGCGTTGCTTTCTACTTGCTAAATAGTTAGAAGAGGAAGCTTCGAAGCCAAGTGGGACTCGTTTGGAGCCTTTCATCATGATTAGCGAACGGGGATTTTTGGTGCAAGTCTGAGCTCTAATTTTAATATATACGTATGTCGCAGGACCAGCCAAACTGGGAAAAAAAGTGTGACTTATAGTCTGAAAATAAAGGATTGGCATCATTTTTCCAATACTTTTAGACGGGAATGTTGAAGACATTTTATGGTTTTTGCAAATTACCAGAATACCCCTGATAGTAAAACAAAATTCCACTTGCATGAACCTTAGATGATTGAAATTAATTTTTCGGTGAGACACAAGTGTGGCAAAATTATAAAGCCAATCAAATGATTTATATGCTGTGCGCATGTCTTTGAAATGTTGAATCTCATGCTGTTGTTAGGTGCCCTTTCCTGAGCTGCATGGGGAGTTCACGGAGTATGTGGGGAGGGCAGAGGATGCCATCATTGCAATGTCCAACTACCGTCTACACATCAAGTTCAAACAGTCTGTTGTCAACGTAAGTACCTTTCGAAAAGTCATGGAGTTGATCAGATAGGTTGATAGTTGATGAGCAAACATGTAGCACACCTGGGTTTACATTTGTAAGTGTCCAAATAGAGTACTGCCATACTAGTGTTTTGTGAATGGATAGAGGCATTGTGGGGATGTTGGACCTCATTCACTGACCGTGCGTACGCACCAATTTGTGCGGCAAATGTTCGTACTGGAATTTGTGTGTATTCTGAAAACAAATTCAGAACATCTTCAGACCCTTGGTGGTAACAAATAATGACAAATCAACCTTTGAAAAAAAGTCAATCCCACACATTTTACCCAAAATGCACAATGTATTGAAACTGCAGTTATTTATAAAATCAATAATAATTTTAGCCTTAATAACTTGAATCGGCTAATTACTAATGGATTGACTTATATCCTAAATAACTCACAGACACCCCTTTCACTTTCTTGCCGTTCAAGTGCATGTATGTGCCTACACGCTGCATGAATACCTCCTCCACTGTAAAATTACTGCTTAAACAAAAAAGTTAACGCAAACACAACACTAAGACACAGTATGCAAAGACAGTCAACAGCGTGACGAGATGCAACAAGGGAAGTGCTGGGTGAGTCCGCGATGATGCGCAGCCAATCAACTCATGGGATAAATCCACTTGCGCTCTCATTTTGATTGATGTCGTGCCGGGAACCAATCATGCGCCTTGTTTGAGTGCCCGTGGCATGTAGTCAGTCAGTACAGTAAAGTACAGGCATGTACATAGCTTCTGAGTCATGTCGGCTCTATGTTCGGCATGCATGGAAACATCTCTCACGCATCAACATGAAACAACGTGTCTTTCCGCAATATGGCTGTACTTAAAATAAGTTTTTTGATTTTAGATTTACTTATTTATTTATGATGATGGGAATTTCTCCATTGTAAGACAACTAAAGGTTTTCTTATCTTATCTTATGAATACAGTATTTTGGAGAAACCCCTGAAGTATTGAACCTGCAAAACGTGAAGCATGAAGTGGCGAGGGATTACTGTATATTCTCTGCACTAGCGGTTTTAATGGCTGAAGTTGTGCCAGCGGGGATGTGTAACAGTCATGCTCTCCCTTGCTCTCATTTCAGCAGTTACAAAGGAAGCTCACTTTGTTGCCAATTCATGGCGACTTTGTACAATACATCCTCTTGTGCCACTACAAATGTGTATTTTGACATTTTAAACCGCTTTCATGTTTCTGCAACTCGAATGGCAAACGTTTTCAGTTCACTTCTCTGGCAGCATGCACATTTTATAAATATCGTCAGTGCTTGTTGTAGTGTTCAGAAAGTCTAAATAGAAGATAAGCAAACGTGCTACATTCAGATAACCCTTCTGCCTTCCCGCCAACTTGTCACGGCAGGAAAGTTGTGCAATGACCCGTTTTTCGAGTTTCACTTCTCCCTCGATATAGCAGGAAAACTAGTTCCCAATTATAGTCAGCAGAAGGCATCATAAAAACTAATGTTGAATTACTCAAGGTTCTGTTGAAGTGTTGTAAGATCAGCACTCAAATGTGGTGACATGGTTATTTAACACACACGTGAGGGTGTAACTCACCTTCACAGTCTTGCTACTGCTACAATAATATTATAATAAATATCTACTTCCCAACACTGTGAGATAAATGCATTTATATTAAATATATTTTTCCCCTTCCCGAAAAAACGTTTCAAAGATGTTTGTTTCTTTTTATGTGGTAACCTATCACGTGACCGAGAAGCACGCATTCGCCTAGGTCACGAGTGACATACTGTAGACTGATATAACAGTGTCCGGCAATTTTTCCAAATAAAACATCTTTCAGATTCCAAAATGAATCAAACGGAAGGAATGTAAGTTATTTGTTCTTTCTGTGCGTCCCCGCCGGGTGGGGACCCCTGCTCTAACGCGATAGTGATTTCGCGAGCGCTGGCGGCACGCAAAGCTCGCCGCCAGCGCTCTTTCATTCTGAATGGAGGACTCACTCTCATTCACTTGGCTGCTCCTCCGAGTCAGCGACTCGTCGTCTTCACTCTGCGTCTGAAGCCAGTTGGCAGCAGCTTGAAGCTGCCACAAGCCACTACTGTGGGACCAGGGAAGTGGTGATGCTCCGCTCTGGTGGTTAGAGACCTCTCATTCAAGCGAATGGGACCCAATGTGTGAAAGGAGTAGGGCTGTCACTGTGGAATTTTTTTACAAAAAATTATTCTGAACATTTTTCCATCGAGTAATCTGTTTCCTTTAAAGAGTGTTACAGAACATATTGTTTTCCTCAACTACTGTTAAGCAATTACAGTATTGTTATTTATTTGCTGTCTCTTAATAATAAAACTTAACACTTAACTAACATCACTCCAGAGGGAGTAATTTTGTACTCCTCAATCTTTTTGAAACGGATCCATTCATTGTTTTCCCAACTAAAAGTAGATGTTTACACATCTTATTTTCATGAAACAAATGATAATGAGTCTGCGCTCTTCAAAGACGACAAAATCACAGAATAATTACTTTTGAAAGGATGACTTCTGAGGATTTGGACAATTCTGAGTTGAACAATGTCTCTAAACAATTCGATTATTACAGTAGTTGTTGATTAAATTGTTAACCGTTTAGTTATCAACTTTTGACACCTTGAGAAAGAAGTCACACACAACTCTGTTGCAAAAATGAAAGTTTCACAGATGGCTGCTCTGACAGTGAGCGGTATATTGGTGGCTCCTCACTTTGTGACATATAGTGTGTGGACTCAGTCATTTTCTTCGATTAGGCAGTGTAAATCATGTGCAGCTATTCCTCAACTCTTCATCAAGATAGATAAGGGCCACCAAGCCCTGCCGCGAATAGTTCAAGTCTGAGAATAATTATTGAACCCCCACCCCCCACAACGAATAACTGAGATTTTAATTAAATATCGGCATGTAAGTTCCCCAATTTACTTTGCGAATGTTGAACCACAGATGTGTGGCCATTCACTGTACAGTAAAATGTACATTGAGAGAGTGAGAGGGAAAGAGATGTCCTGAAATTGGAGGAAATGATTGTCAAAGAATAATAGATGCTGAATGCCTCTAATGCCATAACAGACAATTTTTTTTTTTTTTTTTTTTGCTGTCCTTGTTGATTTGCTGAACTGATGTGGGCTGGCTTTTACCAGAAGCATCCATCTGTGTGTTTTATGTTGCTGTTTATTTGGCCCGCAGGTCTAGAGTATTTGGGGCCGTACTGATTTGTAGGTATCATGACCTACTGCCTCTTTGCTCACGTCAGACAGCCAATGTTCTATCACATATTTGGACCGTTTGGCAAAGTATGTGCATCACATGGCAGTCTCCCACGTGGGCAGCCGAAAGTGCGGGAAAAGAGCAAGTAGCCTCCGATTCTTGATGATGTCCAAATTAGCGATTTAGATTAGAGAGGTGACATTAAATTGTGGTTTCATGATGCAAAGTCAGCCGGAACGTGAAACCATTGCAGCCCTTTCTAGATGGTGAATAGTGACTAAACAAATCAATCGAGCACTGCTTACGTTATTTTTTTTCTGTCTTGTCCTGGATCAGAGTTGTTGTTGTGAGATGTCAGTAAGTATCAAACCGAAATGCACGGTGTGGGGTGGTTTTATGAAATATAGTGTCTACCTATAAGACTTTCTTATTGACCATGTTTAAGTCCAAGAGCTAAATTAAATGAGACGGTTGATGTGTGAGAACACTAACCATGCAAGTCTCGAACAATGCATTTACATCAACAAAGCCTCCATGAGACGGAAAGCCTGTCATCACAATGTAGCTGCTGAAACTTGGCCGACTGATGACTGGCCGTCGATCATGCATGAATCCAGACTGCATGCAAACAGCAGCCTGAGCCTGTTATGTGGCTGAAAAGTCGTCCTAGTAAATTAGCAAAGCTTATTTCAAAGCAGGCTAGGCATTTCCATAAAGTATTCAAAGCATGTGCTACAGCCAGTCCAACAATTGTGTATTACTGTATTCTAATTCTGGATGGCTCGAGGCTAAAATGGAAATCAAAACACAGTCTTGTTCAGGTGCTTTATTTGATTGCCTCCATACTTAAGTAGATTGTGTATTAACAGAGCTTTGGGGAAATGTGTGAAACATTCATGATAATGCTAAGTGACGACTAATCTATTCGTTTTTCAATTACAAGTGGGTGCATTACTTTGCAGCTCATTGTTTGCATGAAAGTCGTCTAATGTCATGACCTTGGCCAATGATGATGAATTAGTTGTAGGCGTTTCCCTATGTACACTTTCTGACTGCTTGTGTTTTTGCAGGTGCCTCTGCAGCTCATTGAGTGTGTGGAGTGTCGTGATATGTTCCAGCTGCATGTCACCTGTAAGGACTGTAAAGTTGTTAGGTAAGGCAAGAGGCGACACACCCATACGTGACCCAAAGCCAGTGTGAACAGCACCACTCCCTTCTCACAGGAATAGTTCACCATCTAGGGCTCTATTTGGCAAAATAAGTAGCATCTTTTTGGCGTTATCAACATCCAAGGCTAGTCGTCTGTGTAGTTATTCTGAAGATTACCAGAGCAGCAAACACTTCTGTTGTGCAGTAAAGAAACCAACTGAAAAGTTAGCTTTTTCTGTGTTTGAATTCCCAGGTGTCAGTTCTCCACTTTCGAGCAATGTCAGGAATGGCTGAAGCGTCTCAATGCAGTAGTGCGCCCCCCCTCTCGCTTGGAGGATCTCTTCTCATTCGCCTTTCACGCCTGGTGCATGGATGTGTACGCCGGAGAGAAGGAGCAGCACGGAGAGCTTTGCAGACCAGGTAGCCCAGATTTGAAACTGAAACCCTCCAATAACAGCACGCATCTAAGCACTCTCGCCATATCGGATTTTTCTGCTCTGAAGGTGAACATGTGACCTCCTGGTTCAAGAATGAGGTGGAGAGGATGGGCTTTGACACTCAAAATGCCTGGAGGATATCTGACATCAACAGCAAATTTAGGTGAAGGCAGCTTGCTTTACACATACCGTTCTGCTCCATTGATAAGCATGCCTTACTGATTCGAGCCTTTGCTTTCATTGGCGTACAGCGCAGATCAGCGTGCGAGAGACATTTTGTGGTGGTTGTTTTGTTCTCCACTGGTGCTGCACACAGGGCACAAAAAGGCTCAGCCCAGGATTAGATGTCTGTCGACCGAGCTTTTTGTTGAGCTTTCACGAATACATTTAGTCAGGTCCGATGCCTTCTTTTATGCTATGACTTTACCGCCTCTCTGTGTGCCCCTTGGTGTTGCCAGGCTTTGCCCCAGCTATCCCCAGCAGCTTCTTGTACCGGCCTGGATCACTGACAAGGAACTGGAAAATGTGGCAGCATTCCGTTCCTGGAAGAGGTTTCCTGCAGTGGTATATAGGTCAGTTGGTTTTGGTCCTCTTTAAATGGCAAACTTCACACTCTAGCTTCCTCTTCTGTGTACTGTGCTTATTGACTGTGTGCAGTCTCGAAGGCTGAGGTCAGTATTCATGTAGACCAGGGGTCCCCAACCGCCGGACCGCGGACCGGTACCGGTCTGCAGGGCATTTGATACCAGGCCGCACAGAAAGAACTTGCCTTATTTCCGTTTTATTTATTTCGGAATACGAAAGATGTTTTATTTTGAAAAATTACCGGATTCTCCGTTATATCCGTCTGTGTCACGTTTGACACACGTCAAGCCACGCTTCTCGGTCACGTGACCGATGACGCTCAAAAACAAAACGCTGAAGCCCGCAAAATGAGTAAAAAAGCTGCTTGGAGATCGCAAATGATGGCGGCCTTAAAAGTACGTTCGAGACAACTGGATTAAAGTTATGGCTGAATACTCTGAGATCACCACAATAGCACTGTTGCTATTTCCGACATCCTGCCTGTGTGAGGTGGGGAGTTTCTGCAGCAACGGCGACTAAAACAAACGTTGTATCGTATTTTGAAGGCATTAAACATTACCAGAGCGATAAGAGTGTTGCGACCAGATTAGACGCTCCTTGTGTTTATTATTATATTTCGAAAACACCACAGTTTTCATGCAGCTCATACCATATTATTTTGTTGTATTAATCCGCCACACCTTAAATGCCGGTCCCTGAAAATATTGTCTGACTTAAACCGATCCGTGGGGCAAAAAAGGTTGGGGACCCCTGATGTAGACAACTTTAAAAAGTTTCACCACCACCACCAAGAAGTGGAGATCACTTGGTTGAGAGTTGTGCAATTACTGGGGACTATATTTTACCTTGGTGTACTAATAATTATATTACAGTGAAACCCCTCTACGACGAAACCTTCATGGGCGAAAATACCCCCTAGTGTGAAAAAATTTTCATGCATGAAAGCCATTCCAACTTTTCTGCTCCCCCTACAACGAAAAGTCCCCCAGTTCCATTATACGAAATCTTTTTCTCTGCTCTTGCCTCGCAACGAGATTCACTACAACGTAAACAAGCCTTCCGCATGCCACAGCGACCTCTACTGCTTCGTTCGAAAAAGGCAACAGCAACCACCACACTGGTTTACACATGTGCAGTAGTACAGGAAGTATTTGTTTCAGACGCAGCATGAAAGTTGCATTGCTAAAATGGCGACAAAACGGACCTTTGCATACCAAGGAGTTAAGAAAAGAAAAGCTTTAACGCTTGAAGACAGGATAAAGATAATAAAAATGAAAGATGGAGGAAGAAAAATAAAAGACATTATGCAAGAAATTGATGTAAGTGAAAGTAAATCTGATGGTAAATTTCACAATTTCTTTCCCTTTTTTTTCCTTTCTACGCTGGCTATATGAAGTGTCAAATAAGCGTATGCTGATGCTTATGCACTATTGGAATAAAAATAAAAAGTACACAGATACGTTTTTTTGTGTGTGTTCATGTTTACGTCTGAGACCAAATTTGCTATAGTGAAAAGTCCCCCTTTGTGAAAAAAAAACATGATTTCGTTATAGAGGAATTTCACTGTACAGTAATAGAGCATTGATCAATTTGTGTTTTAGCTTCTTCCTTGCTCATATTCCTTTATTCATACCTTCAGGCACCTGAGCACAGGAGCTGTGATCGCCCGTTGCGGCCAGCCAGAGGTCAGCTGGTGGGGCTGGCGAAATGCAGATGATGAGCACTTAGTTCAGTCCATTGCCAAGGCCTGTGCAGTGGACAGCAGTTCTCACAAACACCTCCCCAATGGAACCTACGTCAACGGCTCCGAATTGCCTGATACTGACTTTGGTGAGGACTCACTCAGTCTGCCTGACAACTTTTTACTACTATTGAGACAGGAGGCAAAACAAACACACACACACACACACACACACACACACACACACACACACACACACAGACTTTTATCTGACGCGACACGGATTCCCCGACCTCTGAGGTAAATGAGTTTGTGGTAGGCAAGTTTGCGCAATCCAACTTGTCTGGGCCTGAATCAGCAGGCTCAAATGCATTTCAAAACCTTAGAGACTGATTTGGGACATTGACATTGTTACATTATAGGAGGCAAATTGGTTTTCTAAAGTATGTCCACCTCCCTGTTGTTGTCGCAATACACAAAATTTGACTTGATACCTGTCGTGAAATGATTTCACAGCAAAATTCGAAAACATCTGTAAAAAGCAGCGTAATAATAGCCGACGGCTTCAAATTCTTTTGATTTCTACTAATTCAAAACAATTTCAATAATGTATGATAACGTATGATAAATAGAAAGTCAGTACAGCAAACGCGACCTCGCTCACTCCGCCTTCATTCTGTGTTGCCGTAGTGTATTTGTGAGCTTGAAAGCGAATCTATTTTTAGCCTTGTGTCGTGGGACTAGAAAGTGTCCCGGTAAAAAAAACATAAAAACATACCTGGATTCTGAACAAAAAAACATGATAAAATGCCCTTTGAATTGATTTCGTTAAGTCTGCTTTCATGGAGGACTAGCGAATCTGAATATTTCCAACTGGGAAGTTGACATTCCAAGGATCTCAACAATTTTAAGTTAAACAAGGTCTCAAAACAATTAATCATCAAAGTAGTTGATTTAATTTGAGAATTTATTATTTGTCAATTAAATTTTTGAACCTCTAAAAGGATTGTCTTTAAACCACTGTATATAGTGTAGTAATTTTGTCAATCATAAAATAAATATTTCACCTTCTTAAGAACGTGCTGTGCACTTCTGCTGAAAATTTGTTATGGAAATCAAGCAACGTGTTTTTATCAACGACCAGAGGATTTTAGCTCGGCTAGTTTGGAGTTATTAAATTGTATTAACCATTCATTTTGTTCTCATTTATACAGTTCCCCCCCGTGTTTAATATATCCTGAATTATCCTGAGCTGTAATGCTGATGTGTTTATGACTGTATCAGAGTCCTCAATGACCAACAGCTCAGAAGTGGAGACAATGGCCATCCAGCCACACAAATTGCTGATTCTAGATGCCAGGTCCTACGCAGCCGCTGTTGCCAACAGGGCAAAGGGAGGAGGCTGTGAATGTCCTGGTAGGCCTCGTCTTTTTTCCGTGTACTGTGGATTTAGTAGCTCATTTTTCATCTTGATTTCAAGTTTTTGCTTTCCTAAATTTGACATTTTTATATGCCCCGTGTTAAAGAATACTATCCCAACTGTGAGGTGGTGTTCATGGGCATGGCCAACATCCACTCCATACGCAAGAGTTTCCAGTCGCTACGTTTCCTCTGCACACAGATGCCGGATCCAACAAAGTACGGTTGTCCTTGTCACATTTTTGTCACCCTATGGCGTAAAACCTCGAAACCCAACTTCATCTGCATATCTCAGCTCTGCTTCAATTTTGTCTCCAAATCTTCTGCCCTCTCAGAATCAGTCATACATTACTCCAGTAAGGATTTGAATTGGACTGAGATGTAGCCTATTTATGAAAATAATTTCAGGTTCAAAATAATTACATAAAAGCAATGCATTTTATTTTTAAAAAACTTAAATGCTACAAAAGTGCATCCCTGCTTTCTTGTGCCAGGTCTCCCACTAAGGTAGGCAGTAATTTTAGTTAGGTTATTTTTCTATTTCGTTCATGTTAGGGTCCATCGTGGCATGCGGTTGTGTGTGCGCGGTTATTTTTCTATTTCGTTCATGTTAGGGTCCATCATGGCTGTTGCTCATCATGGCATGCGGTTGTGTGTGCGCGCGCCGGACTTTGCGTTAAACGTGTCACTATACAACTCTAACCTGTGTAAATGTTGGATTAGACTGCACTAAGCTTTCTGCACTCACACACCTACGCCCAATGGATTGCATCTATACTAGAGTTGGTCCAGAAAGAATAAAGCCATATTGCGATGGGGGGAAAAAAGCTACAGAGTGAGACTCCACTTTCAATGGAAAAGATGCAATGCCATTTGGTCTTTTGAGGCCACAAAATACACTTTGGACAACGAGGAAATGTAGCGGACATGCTGCTTGTTGGCTCGGAGCCACGACCGCATGGACAGTGCCTGAAATAAATACACATTGTCCTCCTGCCTTTACGCACGTGATGAACAGAGAGTGCTGCTTTGGTTGGGTTATCGTTGTCTTAATATGTGCATGTGTTTGTTGATCTTAAAAATAAAAGTGGAGAAACTCTGCAAAGATGATGTGTCCTATGATGTCTTTGCTCTTGTCTGTTTGCCGGCAGCTGGCTATCTGCACTGGAGAGCACAAAGTGGTTGCAACACCTGTCCCTGCTGCTAAAGGCAGCCCTGCTGGTGGTCAATGCAGTGGACAGGGACCAAAGGCCTGTTCTGGTGCATTGCTCTGACGGCTGGGACCGGACACCTCAAATTGTTGCACTGTCCAAGCTGCTGCTTGACCCGTACTACCGCACCATAGAGGTACAACTGGAAATGCTATTCTCACTACAGAGAGGGCTCCATTTTTTTCCACTATCATATTCTGTTAAGACTAAACTCATTCATCTCAAGCAAAGTGTGTGTAGAAAGTTCCATTATATATGATCTGTGCATATCTTTGTGTAGGGCTTCCAAGTTTTGGTTGAGATGGACTGGTTGGACTTCGGCCACAAGTTTGCTGACCGATGTGGCCATGGTGAAAACTCAGAGGATGTTAATGAGCGCTGTCCTGTCTTCCTGCAATGGCTGGACTGTGTTCACCAGCTGCAGAGGCAATTTCCATGCTCCTTTGAGTTTAACGAGGCCTTCTTGGTGCGTATGTCAAACCGAATTATTCCAGTCATATTCCACAAATAGCTGGTTGAGTGTTGTGGAGATTCACTGAAGTCATTCATAAATTTTGGTTGATGGATTAAAATAATAAAAGTAAGAAAGATCTAAACACCTGATATATTTAGATATGTATTTAGCACTTCGGTGGCCCCCGCTCTTGTCATTCCTGATGTGTGGTCGCAAGTCTCAACATATGTATAGATAGAATTGTGTGTGTGTATGCAGGTGAAGCTGGTGCAACATGCATACTCCTGTCTCTTCGGCACTTTCCTGGGTAACAGCGGCAAAGAGAGGGAAGACCGACATGTTCAAGAGAGGACATGCTCAGTGTGGTCCCTGCTGAGACCTGCCAACCGCACACTAAGGAACATGCTGTACTCCTCACACTCTGAGACTGTACGTACACTACGTGGCACACTCCTTAGTGTACAGCACTGTCTTTTGGGAGAAGTACAGCCTTTTTTTCCCCACAAAAATCAGATTTTTGATTTTAGTCTTTTTTTTTTTTTAAATGCGCTTGAAGAAAAAGCAAATGTCAGTGACATTTTTCCAAAATTATTATATAGTTTTCCACCCCTACTATATTGTGCTTTATTTGTCATGTTACTAGCATTTTCCCCCCGTGCATTAACTACAGAAGCAACTACAGATATATTATCCATCTATTTTCTTGCGCTTACCCGGGGTCGGGTCACGGGGGCTGCAGTTTGAGCAAGGATTCCTAGACTTCCCTCTCCCCTTTTTTTTAGTCTAGATCTTCTGGGAGAATACCAAAGCGATCCCAAGCTAGCCAGTAGACAGAGTCTCTCCAGCGTGTCCTGGGTTGTCACCGGGGCCTCCTCCTAGCAGGACGTGCCCGGAGCACCTCAACCGAGAAGCGTCCAGCAGGCATCGTAACCAGATGCCTGAGCCACCTCATATGGCTCCTCTCAACGTGGCTTGACTCAGAGTCCATCCCAGATGACCGAGCATTTCGTCACGATTATTTCCATTTCTACCCAGCCGTAACTATTCATTGGTTTTTGCAGGTTCTCCACCCAGTGTGTCATGTGCGCAATCTGATGCTATGGACCGCAGTCTACCTGCCCAGCTCCTCCCCTACCACCCCTTCTGAAGATTCCTGTGCGCCATATCCTTTGCCTGGCAGCAACTCCGAGGAGGCACCTCTGGGCAGGTGAGCCTGGCACGCTGGAAACAGAACCCCCCACCCCACTTCCTATCTCATGTAAGACAAACTCCAGTCGAGGGCTCCCGAAGCCGACACCTCTTCTTTGCACATTTTGCTCTCGTGAGGCCGTCGCACTCACACACTGTGTGATTATTTCATGTCTTTTGACAGCTGTGGTGCCATCAGGAAAAAGCAACAGGGATTTATTCCGAATGTCATACTATTAACTTGTTTCTTAACCAAATATTGGATCACTCTTGAACATTTTTATGAATATACATTACTAGTATAAAGCGCCACTGGAGACTTTTACTTTTCAACTACTACAATCTTCATAAGGTGCCATTTTTTTAGATGTTTTGCACAGTGCATGTCCCATATACACTTAGTGGGGGTATGCCTTTAGCGCCCACCCTTCCCACTTAAACGTCCACATGCTGTCGCCAGTTACGTCTGCCTTTGCTCCAAATAAGCAACATGTCGGCAAAACATCAGTCAGTCCCCTCATCGAAGTCACACAACAGCATTCACGGATTTTGGAACTTTGTGCATACACATGGCGACCTGCGTTATTAGGCGCCCCATCCATTTTGGAGAAAATTTAAGACTTTTATGTGGGTCTTATGGTTGTGAAAATACAAAATATTTTTTCTTGAGATGTCAGAGTTAGTGGACAGACCCCAAGAACTTTAAAGCTTGGATTTTTACTTTGCATTTTCAATAATTTAGAGTAGGAATAAATGTTTTGTCTTTTATGACACTTTTTTTGTTGCTAGCTTCTGATAGTAATGGGTTTCATGGTGTACGAACTTTTATGTGGATTAAAACAAGTTTCATCAGGAATGTTCATGTGCAGTTGTGTTCTAAAAATCTTTTCTTTGCATGTTTCCCTTTTAGATGTACGAAGACACGCTCCTTCGATAATTTGCCAAGTGCTTGTGAGCTGGGAAGTTCACTGGCTCCTAACCGCCGCTCCAGCGACCCAAGCCTCAATGAGAAGTGGCAGGACCACCGGCGCTCTCTGGACCTCAACATGGCAGTCGGGCCAGATGAAGGTGGAGACCAGGATCATGATGTGCAGTGTAATGGATTAGGCCTTTACGCAAACAGAATAGACTCTGAGCTGGATGCCAGCCCGGATCCCCAGCAGTCATACTCTGAGTTGGCTGAGGCAGCCTTCATGCACTCTGCAACAACTCAAGAGGAAGCTGAGGAGGCGGAACTGTCTGTGGCGGTAGGTGTGGCCGCGGGCCAGATGGAGAACATTCTTCAAGAAGCTACTAAGGAGGACATGGAAGCAGATGCTCAGAGAGTTGGAAGTGCTGCTGTCACCCACGTCATTAACGCAGCTGTTGTGGAGGAGGAGACGGGCTCAAGAACTGATGCTCTTGATCATGATAATGATGTTGATGGTGATCACTCTGTCAACAAGAATGAGATACATGAAGTGCTGGCTAATGGTCACTATTTGGAAAATGGTTGTGCAGAGGCTGAAGAGAATCCTGATTCTTCTGCTCTTCCTGCACCGACAGCAGAAGAGGTGCAGCACCTGAGAGATGAAGAGGCCCAAACACTCGAACATCTGACGACAAAGCAGGCTCTGGAGAATTGTTCTGTACAGCTGGAACATGCTCATGAATACCTTGACTCAAGTTCAGGCGAGCCAAAGCCACCTGCAGCTCAAAGAACTCTGATGAACGGCTTTGCTCACCAGGCACCTGAGGAAACTGAAGGCGATGAGGAAAATTGCCCTCCTTGTGACCCTGACAGAGGTTTGTCAGAGTTAGGGGAACAGGCAGAGAAGAGGGCCTCACTGATGGAAAGCTCCACAGAGACTTTAACAGAGGAGGTCTGCGGCAGGTTTGAACTCCCCGCACAGCCTCCTGTCTGTCAGAGCCGTCAGGCCTGCAGCAATGGCAAGGGCCCCCCGCCTCCCTCCAGGAAGGACAAAGTGCTGGAGACCGACGAACACAGCTTTATCAGAACTTTGAACGGGGGCAGCAAGCGACCCTCTGTCAGTGCCTTTCAGTATGCAAGTGCTGACCTCACACGCGACGGACTTTGTAACAGTGACAGTTCTGACGGGGAACCTTGCGGAGGACCTCACTGGGTCAAAGCTAATGGCGAGCGGACCCTGCTGAGCCGTCAGGTGTCCTTGGCAAGTTGCAACTCCCTAATTCTTCACCACAGAGGCAGCTGCTCGCAACAACGTTGGTGCCACGCCCAACTGGGCCGGCCCGCTCTCAGCCCAGAGCAGCCGTCGCGCAGCCACCTGGATGACGACGGGCTGATGCTGCACACAGATGTCATCCAGCAAAGACTTAGGCAGATTGAAGCTGGGCACCAGATCGAAGTGGAGACGCTGAAGAAGCAGGTACAGGAGCTGTGGAATCGCCTGGAAAATCAGCAGCACGCCAGCTCCTATCGGGTCAACGGAAACGGGGGAGATGAACTGGTAAGAAGCTAGTGCTTGGACCATCAAGCGGTACCTGACTCGTTAAAAAGACTGAAGTCTCTTTCTCACAGACCTTGATAACAGACTCGGAATACAACATGGACCCCAACTGTCTGTCACGCTGCAGCACAGAGCTGTTCTCCGAAGCCAGCTGGGAGCAGGTGGACAAGCAGGACACTGAGGTGGGTCTCACCACGTTTGTTTTTGGACTAGCACAGCTCATCAAGTCTCTTTCTTACTCTTACTTTATCAAATGTTTGGGTTCTATTCCTGAAACCAGCTGCCCACCGAGCGACATGACTGAACTACTCAGTTGCATCGCACAGTGTGGATGGTTTTTCAACTCCAGTTAACCTCTGTTTATCGCTGGGGATCCATTCCAGACTGACGTGTAAAAATTTGCGACACAGGATAGGGAGACCACTGAAATAAATAAATAAATTATTAATAGGAATACCCTTCCTGCACATTTTAAACATACAGTCATACCTCGGTTTTCGACCATAATCCGTTCCAGAAGGCTGTTCGAAAACCGATTTGTTCGAAAACCGAAACCACGCTCTTTAAAAAAAAAAAAATCTTTATTGAACACGTCTGCTCACAATGGAACGCTACACGAGGAAGCGTCACTTCCTCGTCTACCTGAGGAAGCGTCACTTCCTCATGTAAGGAAGGCAAGAGGAGTCAAGTGACGCATTCAAGTGCGCTCAGTTTGTTCGAGAACTGAAATTCGGTCGTCATCCGAGGCATAAAAAAACTCTAAATTTTTGGTCGAAAACTGATTTGGTCGAGAACAGAGACGTTTGAAAACCGAGGTTTGACTGTATTAAACTTAATACACACCCGCAAACTTATTAAAACAATTTTTTTAAAAGTCTAATTTAGCAATTATTCTCACTTTCTCACTGTCAATATCTGAGAGACTTTGTTTAACACAATCTTTAGGAAATGAAAATAAACCTTACGCTTGCATAGTTCTCCAAAAAGGTTCTTGCCATTTCTGATTCCCAGTTGAAGTAAGTTTTTGGAATTACGAACTGGCGAAATTGTAAGTTTTAAGTGTTAGATGATGTTAACGAACTGAACAGATTGTGAAAAATTTGACCAAGAAAGACAAATACTTTCTTGCAGCTGGTCACTGCAATTACATGTTGTGTATTAAACCAAACCACATAACTGTCTTAATCATCTAGCGTAATGGGAACATTTTTTGGTAAATGCCGAAGATGGACTCACGAAACGTGCAGACATATCGCTGATATTTGAACACACGCTGTAGCAACATACACAGAAGGAACATTCAGCTACACTCGCTGGCATATGTTCTTCTTCCTCTGAAAAAAAACAACTACTATTACTACAGCTTAGTTAGACAGCCTTGTTTTTGTTACACCACACTCTATGTTTAAACTACGGCCACAAATGGCCCCTCATCCATTTTTCAGTGGCCCGTGGCATATCTTAAAAATGACATTTAGCATGGCCCACGAGTAGTTTGAAAAAAGGGGGGTGTGGAGGTTGGCAGAGTGAGAAAGTAGGGTGTCAAAAAAGTACCGTATTTTCACAACCATATGACACACAAGTCTCAAATTTTCTCCAAAATGGACGGGGCGCCAAATAATGCGGTTGACTTGTGATTGCAATGAGTTCCAAAATCAGTGAATGCTCTTGTGCGACTTAGATGGTGTTGTGCTGACGCATTGCTGGTACAGAGGAAAGGCAGACGTAACTGATGACAGCAATGTGGACGTTAAAGTGGGAAGAGTGGGCGTTAAAGCGGACGCTAAAAGCATGCCCCCAGTAGGTGTTTATATATAGTACATCCATTGTGCAAAACAACATCCCAAAAATGGCACCTATGAAGAAACACAGTTTAAACTGCAAGCTATCAGTGACGCGGAGGACCATGGGAATCGAGCAGCCGTGAGAGAATTCAAGATCAATTTATCCATGGTGCTTGGTGCTTTCATTTTATTGAAAAGGCACCATCTGTCCATCCGGGTAAGGATGGACAGAGGTGCAGCAACATCCGCCAGACCACAAGGAAAAGCTGGCCATCTTCTGCTTCTACTGCACCCAAAAATTAAACACTTGTCAGACCCCACTGTTATCGCTGCTCTGTTAAAATATCTTCATCACTTCCTGGGAGACTTAACTTACTGGGAAACTTTCTCTGCCTCTTCCTGCTGTTAATTATGGAGCATCTCTCTCAGTGGAGCTCAGTGCTGCCTGGCATGCTGTGTCCCAAAATGCTACCATAACTTTGACTGTCAACTGTAATTTGTGCAGTTTTTCAGTCCTGTCTAGTTCAATCGCGTTGGTGTGCGGTCAGTGTACCGGTAGCTAAATTCCTTCAGCTCTATTTTTGTCAATAGAAAGAAAATTTGGTGTGCGTCTTTTCAGGTTACCCGCTGGTACCCTGATCATTTGGCTGCCCAGTGTTACGGCTGTGAGAGCAGGTTCTGGCTCGCCACCAGGAAGCATCACTGCAGGTAAACACAGAGAAGGACAAAGCAATAATAAATAAAGCAAACCTATTACAATAAAAACACCGTTCAAAATAACTGGTAGTGAATTTCGTTTTCAAGGAATGTACATTTTTTTTATATGTTAGTCTAATATGCAAAGTTGCTCCTCCAGCAGGGCACCAGAAATGTTTCATTTACCTTTATGCAGTGTTCATGAAAAATAAGTGTCGCAAACTGCAGTAATATTTTCTGCATGTATTACAGTTGGCCACCCGTTTTAGGACTACTTAGTGTAATCTCTAAAGCGGGGTCATAATTGCCAGTGGTGCCAGGAAGGGACCATGAGGCCATTCATGTTTGACTTACCTAATTTTGACTTGAGTGCAATGCTGAGGGGTGGGTGGAGCTGGCTAAAAGACAGGGAACTCTTTTACTTTTGCACTGTGTATCCCTCCGGAGGAATTTACTCGGGATAGTGCGCGCAGTATAACCTTATTGCAAGAGTTACTGAATTGACTGGTAATTTATTTTTACAAAGTTATGCCATACTGCATGTGTAGGTGCCACTTCTTCGTTGGGTCAGCTTCTTCTGATTCGTGTCTGCAGTCGGAAGTTGAGCGGCCGTGGGACTCGGCTGCACTCAAAACATGCTTTTGTGCTCAAACTCTGCAGATGCTTTTAATTGTGGCACAAATCCAATGCCACACTGTAGTCCCTGCCTACAACATGCACAATGCCGGGGTCGGAGTTTAAACAAATTAATCAGTCATTTTTTATTCTTCATGTGTCTATTGCTATCCGTATTGATAATAAATTATCAGCCAGCCTAACCCTTATGTGTGGACTGACCAATAGTGTAGACTTTTGAAAGAGTATTACATTTCCTAAATTTTGTCAGGAGCTTTCAGCCCGACGCCAGCTATTTATGATTTACATTGGATTGAATTGCATTAGAAATGTATTTAAAGCTCCTCAAATACAAATTACTCAACTTGGAATAAATAAGACATTTTTGTGGGAGAGTTTCTTTTCTGAGACAGATGTGGGATGTTGTTGTTATTGTTCTTTGGTTGCATTATAATACTTTTAAAAGCTAAAAAAAAAATGTCCCCGTGGTTAAACCCATGTAGTGAAATCAAGTCTACATGACCAACACAATGAAATTACCAAAAATTGCTTCAACAACTCAATCCTTAGCATTACAAGTGTAGGTTTAATATGCTCACATTTGACTAGTGATAAGCTTTCTTTGAAAACGCTGAGTGACCTTAAAAATAACAAGGTAATATTTTTTGTACGCGCTGTTTTACTACGAATTAGACTCTTGTTGTCACATGGTTCTTTTCAAGGTGAGCATCAGTTTCATTGAGATCGTGTCCTCCCCTCCATTTTACCATCGTGAACTTTGGTGCAAAGGCACAGTGGAATCCATGCACACTGTGCTGGACACAATGTCTTGACACCGATTCAAAATCATTTGATGTGCCAAAACTTTCCATGTTGTCTTTGAAAGTCTGTGGCAGGCGGTTGATCCATGAGGCACGTTGTACTTGTAGTGTGTCATTGTTGTCCTCCCTGTTCAGGCAGCTCTTCTCTATTGTCTACCTTTCTCCTCTACAGTGGCAGGGAGCCTGTCCAGGAGGTCTGGTGAGATCCGGCTCCTCTGCCCCACCCCCCTCCCCTCCCCACCTCACTCTACCCTAGCCTGGCATCGCACACCTTCCCTTCTACAGTGAACCCCCATTTATCGCAGGGAATACATTCCACACCCACCCACAGCCAAATCAAACAACTTTTTAGTTTTACCCCGCTCACAGGCCTTCAACTAATTTAAATGTATTGAAACAAATGTCAATTTATAAAAACAAACGTTTCAAAATTATTCCCTAAGCCATCACGTCACTTAACATCGCGGCTCACCTGTTGTCTGGGTATGGCAAAATGGCAGAATAATAAAAACAGCTGAATATTAATCGGAATGCAAAGTTAAAAGTGACACAGAACATATTATTGTGGGAAATCTTTTTGTCTTGACTTCCCCATTAATGGTTAGCAGAAATGACTCTAGCTATTATGATACATTAATCATAATCCCTCCAAAAAATGCTACTTGAACACACATGCAGCAGTTTCACAACAAAAGATTAAACCATTGCATGCTTAAACACTGAAATGGTAAACCAAACCATGCAGTGCAACATTATTCACATGTCTTCTCTTTGCTTTGCTCTGTGGGAAAGACTGCTGCTTTGTTAGGGTCCTTTTCTGCTCCTCGTCTCTTCTCTTACTTGCGCTGCATCTACATCCACTCGAGTTCAGTGCTACCCACTACGTGGTACTATACTGGAGGCTGAATTCAGACTTTGCTGTATTGTATCGAGTACTATAAAATCCATTCATCCATCCATTGTCTGAGTCGCTCTGATCCTCACGAGGCTCGCAGGCGTGCTGGAGCCTATCCCAGCTGACTCCTGACGGAAGGCGGAGGCCAGAGCCGGAATCGAACCCTGCACCTCTGCACTGTGAGGCCGGCGTGCGAACCAGGATACAGTCAAATCAGTAAAATATTTTTCAAAGTGCCTCATTATAGTATACGTAAGGAGATGTTTTGGAAATAACTTGCTCTTCAACTTTCAACCCTGTCACGCAAATATCAAACAAATGTGACGTCTTTCAAGTCGTTCTTTTTTTTTTCATGTTTGAAAAGCATTTTATTACTCAGATATGAAAACAAGGTGACATCCTGCAAACATGCAAACTCCACACAGGAAGGTCGGAGCCCGGATTCAAATCCTGGACCCCTGCACTATGAGGTGGATGTGCTAACCAGTTAAACACCATGCCGCCCCTAGAAGTACTATAAAGACCCATTTAAAAAAAACTGTCACTTAAAAATCACCGATACAATGGCGATGCAAAAGATGAACGGGGGTTCACTGTAGTCCCGATCAGTCCCTCACCCTTCTCCCTCCACCCCTCACTGCATCCGTTTGCCCTTTTATTCTGTCCTTGTGTGCAGTTCCCAAGAGAAAGCGATTTGAGTGTGATTGCTGCGGGGACATTTTTATTCATTGGCTGTGAGTGTGAGCAGTTTTGCTATCCATGAGCTGTGATTGGCTGTGGGCTGCCACTGTCCCTCCACCACCATCGTTATTGCGGACACCCTGGCGGCATGCTGCCCCAACCTGCCACTCAGCCAGCAGTGGTGCTGTGCTCTAACCTTACTAACCCCTGCATTGGGGTGCAATAATCAGGAGAGCAAAATAGGTGTTAAGTCGCGCCAAGCGGAACGGCCAAGAGCTCCAGCGTGAGCCTGGTCTTCCATCGGGACCTCAGCATGTCAAAACTTTTCCAATTTGCCGCCATGTGTTTTATCGGCTTCCAATGTATAGGAGACAAAATATCACTTAGTGAGTATTGAATGGCATCCGCTAGCCTGGCGTGTGGAGGTGAAGCATCAGGATCACCACTGAGGTTCACCCGCTAAACAGTTAAGAGGACCCTTCAGGCTTGATGCAATTATGTCAGCTCAAAGTCTACTGTAAAATCTCGTACCCCTGTCTAATACCCCCCCCCCCCAAAAATCATCCTTAAAAAGCAGTTGGGTTTTTTTTCCCCTCTGTACTTGTGTATTATATGGGTCTCTAGTTTGCTAGCATCCTTTATTATGTTGACCAACAGTTTTTTGTTGTTTTTTTGAGTGTGAATGATATTTTGATTTCTAAGTAATAATGGGCTTCTGAAGCAGAAAATGGCATCCGTTTTATTTTTTTAATTGGCTGTAATTTTAGAGAGATTGATATTTTGGACAGTGAGATTATTTCAGGATATCAAAAATGCTCTTCGTTTATTCTCCAATAAAAGTCAAACAAGCTTGTTTACTGCCAACATTGACAAATTTGATGACAGTTTGCTTGATTTTCACCTGGAACATGATTTGCATATTGCTGTCTGTCATGAGATCGCATTAAAAAAAAAAAGAAGAAATAATACCATATGGACATTGTTAGACAAATACAGCTCCAAAGTTGTAACATAAAGAGGATACCAGTGTCAAAATGTATGTATTTTTAACACTTTTGTTAAATATATGATTGAAGATCTCAAAAACGAGAGCCAATTTGGAATAAAACAAGTCCGTTTGCAGATTCAGCAACACCAAAATACCCTACAACCTTTGAAAGTTTCTTGGCACCAAAATATTTGTTGACCAGTGATACTCGAATGAATAATATGATTGGGTAATGATTCAAAACATGCCACTAAAGTGTAATTGCTTTTAAATCCAGGTTAAAAACTATGCACATTTCCCACACCTGTAATTAAGGTCTTGCAAAGCCTTTGGAAATCAGGTTTTCCAAAAATTAATGTCTGGCCAAGTGCTTTTATGTTTAGATAATGAACTTTTTAAAACTAAATGTCAACTGTGCTTAGCAGCACACTATTTTCATCTGTAGAAACATTTATAGGAAATGAGATCTTGGGACAACTTTTGTGATCAGTAGGAACGGCAACTGTCACGCTGTCAGCATCAAATTGTGCAGTCATACTGTATGTGCGTTCTAAACTGCTTTTGAAAAATAATCCGCCAGCTCTCGCCGTCTTGCTCACTTAGCATCGCTAAATGCTGCCAACTGGTGCCGTTATACAATGTCAATGTAATGAAGTACCGTATTTTCCGCACGATGGTGGGCTTTGGAGTATAAGACACACCTTCGATGAATGGCCTATTTTAAAGCTGTTTTCATATATAGGGCCCACCGCTTTATAAGGCGCATAGAATAGAAGCTACAATACTGGCTGCTGTTGCGTTATGCATCCACTAGATGGAGCTATGCTCAAGGAAATACAATACAACACTGCTTTATTTATTTGGAGCTTTCACAACCGCTGCAGCTGTAACAAAGTGCTTTACAGATCATCTAAAATACTACATCCAAGAAATCAGAATACCAAACCGTATCATATATAAGGTGTATCGGATTATAAGGCGCACTGTCGGCTTTTGAGAAAATTGAATGCTTTTGGAGCTTTCACAACCGCTGCAGCTGTAACAAAGTGCTTTACAGAACATCTAAAATACTACATCCAAGAAATCAGAATACTAAACTGTATCATATATAAGGTGCATCGGATTATAAGGCGCACTGTCGGCTTTTGAGAAAATTGAATGCTTTTAGGTGGGCCTTATAGCACGCGAACTACGGTTGTCTTTTTAGTGTCATTAATTAGCGATTGAACTTTCTCAGGGCGACGTGCTGTTGATGTTGGTGGCAACAGTTTGTGAAATGCTGCAACTACAGCGACTCGAAAAAGCAGTCAAATCAGCCATGAGGCATTCAGGTAGTTTAGTTGAAAAGATTTTATTTGGAAGTTGGCCTCACAATGTTGGCTGCGTGTTCCGTCATGGATGGGTTTGTGAAATGCTGCAACTACAGCGACTCGAAAAACAGTCAAATCAGCCACGAGGCATTCATGTAGTTTAGTTGAAAAGATTTTATTTGGAAGTTGCCCTATCAATGTTGGCTGCGTGTTCCGTCATGGATGACATGAACAATTGTTGCTGCTGCTGGCTTGACTAATTTCGCCCACGGTGCATATGCAAGCAATTTTCTTTTGAAACAAGGTACTTTATAATACATAGATTCGTAACATAACACATTAAATATAATGTTGCTTTGAAAGTACGCCTTTTAGTTACATTTTGGTACATGTAAACGTTAAACTATTTGATTTATTCTTTAATTTTTTTAAATTTTTTTTCACTATGAATCCATGTATAATATGGTGGGACGATTTTGTATAATTTTATACGTGAAAAAACATGCGTCTCATGGGATTTTGTGGTAGATCTAAGCATCGCTCCTTTGAAATTCAGCTCTGAGTCTGGATTTACACTGTAGGTCTGAGTGCACAAATTAAAATTGAATGCCCATATCTGAGTTCATTTTGGGGGTGTTTTCTAAACATATTTACATGTGAAGGGAGGCATTCCATGTCTCACAAACTTGAGTAAACCCCTCCCATTTTTGTAAATATCGTATCTTTTCATGGGACAGCACAGCAGTTTAGACACTGTGTTAGCTACATTGAGGGCACAGTAAATTTTTGTACGTAAACTGAGGCAAAGTGTAATTTCTTCAGTGATGGCCATTTTTTTCCAGTCATTTACATCTATTAAAAATGCCTTTGAGAAATAAACCAACGGCTCTATTGAACACTGACAACAGGCACCAGACATCGTCAGCGTCATGAAGTAAGTCGTTTTTTTTTTTTTTTTACCCCTCCCATTTTTGTAAATATTGTATCTTTTCATGGGACAGCACAGCAGTTTAGACACTGTGTTAGCTACATTGAGGGCACAGTAAATTTTTGTACGTAAACTGAGGCAAAGTGTAATTTCTTCAGTGATGGCCATTTTTTTCCAGTCATTTACATCTATTAAAAATGCCTTTGAGAAATAAACCAACGGCTCTATTGAACACTGACAACAGGCGCCATACATCGTCAGCGTCATGAAGTTTTTTTTTTTTTTTGTTTTTTTTTGTTTGTTTTTTTTTTTAGCCCCATTTATTAGTGATAGAAAGTTATTTAAACTCATTCACTCCCAAAGACGTTTTTAAACGTCTTTTCAGACTTGGTCTAGAATTGGCTGGTACTGAATGAATTAAGAGCAAGCATGTTTCGTTGACATCAGTAGCAAGTTTGTGACAACCCAAACAGTCTGAAAGACATGTGAAGTCAGAAGCTACGAAGTGTTATTTGCTGCAAACAACTTCATAACAAAAGCTTACCAAGGCTCGATGTCCATATATTACTGGGTAAAGTAATTTGGGGTTTTTTATGTTGTCCTTATCGCATTGGTGGCGTGTTGCCGTCATACATATCATGAACCATTGTTGCAGACGTTATCTGGACTACTTCTTCTGGACAGTGTGCATGTACATCAGCAGGTACTCGAGGCAGAAAAATTTGTATATATGGCTCAGTAGTGCCCCTTACAAAGTTTTATGAACCAGCATCGGTTGTATGTTTTAACAAGATGTACTAAAAGTTAAAGGCATACGTAACAGCCCAAAGACCTACAAACGGTCTCTTGTAGCCATATGTTTAACCTGACTGGAAGTTCACCATTTTATAGGGGTTACATTAAAAAAAAAAAAAACTCCTCCTCCAAATTTTATCCATTTGCCTTGAAACTCTGGCTGCTTCATCTAAAAATATTCAAAATATAAAATAACAGCAAAGCTGTTTATTTCATCCAACACCGATGCCATGGCCAAACGCTGTTTGCTCGAAAAATGAAACGGATTTTGATGGTCTTAACATTTGCGGTGACATATAAAACTACACATCACGCTCGGCCAATGAATCACGATTTTATGCGTTTATTTTGCAGTTTAAAAAAATGACTTAATTGCGCCCTCTGCATATTTTTAGCCAAACAGCCCTGGTTGAACATTTCACCAAGATCTTCCTATAGTTGGAGGCAAATGTAACAGCCCAAGACCTACAGAAAGTCTTTGGAGACCGATTCCAACCTCAACAGGATGTTGGCTATTTTAATTTCCTTTCATATTTTGGCACTTTATAGAGGTCATATTTTATCAACGTAGCTTTTAATCTGATGATGTACTTCATTTTCCAAAATTCCAATTCCAGTGTGCGAAAATCCCAATGTGTCAGTACCCCAACCTTGCCAGGTCTATGAGGGCCCTTTATGCCTACTCACAGCTCTGGTGTTTCCTTTGTGATTTATTAATCCTATATTCATTTCTTACTATCAGTAAGTAATAAGTTGAGTTCTGCTGTGATTCGTTGTCCAATTAAGACCTCTGAGACGTTTTGAGGCGTAGTTTAATTTTGAAGTGGCTGATGGACCCAACATTAATTCAAACATGGAATCTTAGGCCACAATTTAAGTGTGTGTTTATTATTGCAGTTGTAACATACACTGCTATGGAACTTGATATATAAGAGCGATATTTTAGTATTACATGAGACGGGCCTTAATCGATGCGCCGATAGAATGTTTGAGAAGCCTCCACTCCAGTCATGAAGCTCATGAAATTCCAGAGTCACAGATCATCAGCAGTTCTGTAGGAAATGATCCAATTGTATTTGTGTGAAAACGATGTGCTGTTTATTACCAATCTATCTTTGCTAAACTATCTATGCCAGCCGTGTATGCTGACAGGAAAAGCGATAAAAATCCTCTTCCGTTAAATGACGGAATGTCCATTAACCTTAACCTGTTGCCACTGATGTGGAAGGTGCATAATGTGTGTGTATGCTGAGAATCCAGCGCTGACCGTTGTTGCCCCCCCTGCCACAGGAACTGCGGTAATGTGTTCTGCGCCAGCTGCTGCGACCAGAAAATCCCGGTGCCGAGCCAGCAGTTGTTCGAGCCCAGCCGTGTGTGCAAGAACTGTTATGGCAGCCTCCGGCTCAGCTCGTCGCCTCTGGACAAACCCATCGCAGCCAGCTCCAACTGAGCCTCGGGGAGGAGGCGGATGTTGGCGTAAAGGAGGGCACCACCACCACAACAGAATGTCCCGTAGACTGTGTGTGTGTATGTGTGTGTATGTGCTGCAGAAGTGGACCGGAACGTGTCATTGCGGTGGCACGATTGCTCGGCGCGCTTAGCTTTGCAAAGAGGGGGCGTGTTGGAGCAAGTCCCTCGTCGGCCACACGGTGGCGTCGGCGAGCTCAGTGGCCGCGCACCGAGGAGCGAGAATGGACTTCCTGGTGCCTCGGACCGGGAGGAAACGGGAGTCCTGCCGCATGTTCTTTAGTCGAGGGGCTTCAATCCACTTCAATCATGACCCCCCCCCCCACACC
>NW_017805783.1:1077868-1084301 GCF_001891065.2 Hippocampus comes | reverse complement strand
GGCTTCAATCCACTTCAATCATGGCCCCCCCCACCCCCACCCACACCCCCACCCACGCCGCTTTTGCACACTTCCCGTCTTCTGGGCCCCGCTTGGACTTGTTTTTGGTTGCTGCTGGGTGCTCAAGAGAAGAATGTGGTGTGAATTGTGTTAGAATCTTCAAAATGATGAATTGATTGGCACACCGTTCACAGTCAGAGCTCTGGAAATCAAGTCAAAATGTCCTGTCGTCGATTTGGAATCGAGACTCGCGGGCAGGACATGTTGAGTGGATCATTCATGATTTGGACTGCCTTTGAAAACAACTTCAATGAAAGATGATCATCCACTCGGCCTTAACTGGCCTCGTTATCGGCAGCGGACTCAATTAACAAAAGTACCACTGAAGTCATTTCCTCCCCGTCAAATAAGCACCTATGGATGAAGATGAAGGATCTTGTGCGATCACAGCGGTCTGTCCCACTCCGTTAAGGCACCGGGCGCGCACCTCTGAATGGACAAGCTGAAGACAGCATTTTGATTTTCCTACTTTTGACTCGGAGCTCACAGAATGGTCCTCGCTGCCTGTCAAGTCATTCAATGACCTCCTCGTGCACATGGTCATTATTTTGTAAAAAAAAAAAAAAAATAGAATACAATAATATATTCAGATACAGCTATAGCATTTAAGTACAAAGGTTTAGAAACAGAATAGTTTCTCACTGAATTAGTCACCAAAAAACGTTTTTTTTTTCTTTTTTCTTTTGGCAGTGACAGAAATGTCCCTTTATATGTATGATAGAAGCGCAGGGTGTCCTGTTTGGATGCTGTAGTATTTGATTTTTTTTTGGGGGGGGGGGTTCTCTTTTTTTAAATGAGGTGATTTTATTTATTTTGTTTAAAGAGTGTTTTGGATTCTGACAATTCAGCTGCCACGTGATAATCAGTGTCGATGTGCTTGTGGTGGTGCAGTGACAAGTCTATGCACGCATGCACACACAGAACAGAGGTCCAAAAAGAGCAACATCAATTCAAACGCAAAGCCCCTCCACACACACACACACACACACACTCTCACTCACTCACTCACTCACACACTCTCCATTCACTTACAAACACTACCTCTACTTACTAGACACTCATGACGCACACTTGTTTATAGTTGCTTTGAGATTTTGGCTTTCAGGGCTCCCTTTGTCAAGCGCGCCTTGTTCCTCAATTATGACCTTTGTTATTATGACGCAAATGGCTGGATAGATGATCATATTGAGTCTTTCACTCATATTCTGTTCGCAAGACAGTAAAGATGAACAAAACGAAGGACTATCACTGAAAACAAGTCTTGCTTTTTTTTTTTTTTTTTTTGGTCAACGCAGCCGCTGCTGAGTTAATCGTGCCCCTTAATGGCTGTGACGGTCCCCTTCCTCTTCACGATTGTCCACTGCATTAAAGGTAGAGCCGTGCGGGTTTAATGGGAGTTGACCGGTGTACTCATCCGTCATTTAAGTCATGCTGTTGGCCTCAGCTCATTATTATAACCGAGTGGTGTAAGATCTCATGTGACACACACACAGCAGACGTCTCACGAAGCATCAATGACAATGATGTGAGGAGGCACCGGTTTGCCCGACATCCGCAAACCAGTGCCACACCCGGGACCAAAACAAAGCTGTTGTCAGTACTCAAGCCTGACAGGATGGCCGATACGTTTGCCGCGACGGTCACTTGCTCAGCAACTTTTCGTCTTGTATTTTTCACAAGCTCCGTTTCAGGGGTCTCTGCAACAGCCCAGCAATCACGTGTGAGAGCAATTGTGTGTGTGCACATGAGAATGTAACAAGCATTAGTGGGTGTGTGCGTGCCTGCGCATCTTTTTTTCCCCTGGTAGAGATGGGTGCCAAGCTGTTCTATTTCAGATCTCACAAAGGGATCACTTGTGCTTCTGTTGGGGTTTCCCCTCACCTGTTTCCCTCCTGTTGGAAAAGCACTTTGAAGCTGTTTGTCAGGCGAGTTTGTAGCTGTACATAGAGCCATTTCCTGTAATTGCAAGTGCTCCTTGTTCATCGGATTTTTTTTTCCCTCCCATGAGCGTTTCATTGTTGTAGAATTTAAGGAGAAATAAACTAGACGAACCAGCCGTGTTTTGTGTGTGTGTGTGAGACCTGCTCTGAAAAGATGCCAGGGAGAAAGCGGGCTTCAATCATGTTTTAATGATGTCTTGTGCAGATATCTAAAAATCAGGAAAATCCTTTGTTAGCGTTAACATCCTCTAATTATTGAACGCAGGTTTTGACAGAAAATAACAAGCAGGAGAAAGAATCAAGCTGCTGTAAATAGTGCATGTCATGCTTACTGATGAGGTGGTCACACAGGCACTAAAGAAACAACACCATTGACATCCACGACATGTCGCAGCACACACGGACGGGATGCTGTGGACCAACAAGAGCAAGTTGAGGCAGCACTCTGAGCTTTGGAAACAACACAAGACAACATTGTTTTCAATGAAGCACTTCTATATGCAGCGAGTGGATAGCAAAGGAGATACAGTCACAAAAGAGAACCTCACGTTTGCCGTGGAAAACAAACCAAACCAAAAAAAGTTTTTACATCCTGTTCAAATCCAGTTGATTCGTGTGCAAATTGCTTTGACCTCTCCCTCACGACCATGAATGCAAGGAACTGATATTGATGGCGTGAGGCTCCCTGCAACTATCTATAGAAATTCTCATTTTACCAAAAAAATAGACATGGCTGTACTGGCCAACTTTTCCCTTTTATAAAAACTCCGAACACTATTTACAATTACGCCAACGATCCATTATAAAATAGATGCTCCACGCGTTTTCCCTGCCACCGATTCAACTGTGGAATACGCTTCCCCGCCTCCAAAAAGCACATCTCGGGTTTGTATTGTCAAAAGATGATGTGTGACTGTGTTACAGGCAATATGGCCGCCTGTCAGTCAAGTGTGAGTCACTGGCCTGTCCAAAAGGAGCGCTGGCGCCCTTTCACACGGACGACTGATCCCATACCTGCAAAGATAAATGACATGCAAAGGAAAAAAGGGAGGGGCAGTGTGCTGGACATGACTGGGCTTGGGTTTCCGTGATGGTACACTACTCATCAAAATTAGGGATAATGGTTGACATTGTCTAAAAATAAATGAATGCGCATTAACTTCGGTAAGTCAAATTTATTTTACCTCTAATGCCCAAATGCCCAAAAGGGAGAACCGTGGAGTGCGGGGTGTTAAATGTATCAAATCTTTTTGCAAGACTTTCTGTTTTCACAGACAAGTTGTCAGATTTCAAATTAGGCCACTGACATTTTTTAGTTTAGGAATGACTCGGATAGTGATTGATCCAAAACATGGCTAAAAACGGATGTAAGTCCGATGTCTCGGAATGTTTTTATATGAGAGGCTACTTATGCTTTACTGTCTTTGTGTTTTAATCAGGCATATAGTAATTATGGATGTTCCATAATTTTTCATTTCATTTTGACTGTTGGTGTGACAGTTCATCAATCCATTTTCAACACCCTTATCCTGAACAGGGGCGTCATTGATGTTGGAGTGGAGCCTATGTCAGTGGACTTCGGACGGAAGGCGGACTAGACCCTGAACTGGTCAGCGGTCAGTCGCGAGGCACATATTGAGATGAACCATTCACACCCACATTTTATATGCGGGTCAGGCGAGTGTACCACGACCCCATCATGACTATTCTGTTACTTTTCATTTGTTTTTTGGGCAGTTTTGAAAATGTTTCATTTTAGTTTCTTTTTTTGTATTAGTGTTTTGATTATGGAATATTTGTCAGATGACCCTTATCCTGCAATAAGAACCTGCATGTTGATCAGACAATAATAGAAGTGACAAAGGCAACAGTACCTTGTTAACAGGAGCCAGCTGCGTGCGCACCGACCCAGCAATGAGTCGGTTGTTGTCCCCGAATCGTCCGGGAGATCTCTCCCTGCGGCTGTCCAGCACCCTGCCGGGTGACTTCTCCCTGTCCAAGGGGCGGGCCGGAGACTTGTCGCGCCGGAACTCAGTGCGTCCCTCTCGATAGCGGTGAGGGGTGCTCGGCTCTCGATGCAGGCCGTCGTGACTGCCGGGGCCTGACGTCAAGCGCTTGGTGATGTGCTCCGAGTAGGTGGGAGGGCCTCGCTTGCTGGGACTCCTGGAGACGTGCGGCAAAGGCCAAGGGTCATCGGGTTGTGTACAACAGTGATTTGGGGTTTAGGATACTGACTCTACATGGAGGAGAAAAAGGCTTGGATGAAGTGTGGGCCTTCTGAGTTCTCAGAGTTATTATTTTTTTTTTTTTGGATCCACTTTGTGCAATGCAGACCAGTGCCTGCGTATACTCTCAGTCATGCAGGCCATTCCATTATCAGGACATGGAATCGATCAAAAGTGGATTGTTGTGGCTGTGTTAGAAGACGTTTCGCCTGACATTTGGACAGCCCGATATCAGTGGAATGTCTAATTTGTTGCTTTAGCCGTCAGGTGCTTAATAATGTGCACTACTGAAATGCACTTTCCACATAACATTAAATTGCATATTTTTGTTTTAAACTTTTTTTTTTAAAGAAACTGAAAGTTACTTTGGTGTGACTTGTCTCAAAATGACCAGGTCCCTCATGGGGTCTCCCTCCTCCAAGTCGGAGCCGATGACAAAGCAATTGAATTTTGCAAGATAACACTTGCAATTCGTGTTAATGAGCAACAGATGGCACCATTGCTCTGTCAAAACCAAACATGCACTTTGGAATCGGTGAGGCCACTTTCGGCTTTAGCTTCTCCCAACATGATTTGATGGCTTACACTTAAAAGGGGACATCTGACAGAAAATGACTTTTGAATTGCTTGTATTTGAATGTGGAATTAAAGAATCAAATCAGACTTTTAACAGCCTAGATCTGAAAAAGTGTATGTGAGCTTGCCGCTCTGCGGTCCCACACCACTGTGGCATCCCATCCATCCATTTTCTGATCCGCTTTATCCTCACAAGGGTCGCGGGGGGTGCTTGGAGCCTATCCCAGCCGTCTTCGGGCAGTTGGCGGGGGACACCCTGAACTGGTTGCCAGCCAAGTTACCAGTGAGGCAAATGTACATATATAACACTACAAGATCCAAAGCCACTTTCAAGCAATGGCCAGAGTCCAACTGTGGTTAAATTAGTCAGTGGTGGGGTTTTTTTTTGCGGTTGAAATGGTAAGAAAAGCTGCATTGAGTTTGAGAACTGAGTAATCCTGATTCATGGCATTCGCTTCCGATAAGCGCCAAATGCTCGATTGCTTGGTCGCTTTTTTAAATTCAAAGCTTCAAGTGCAGCAATCAGTTACTCGTCGTCATGGAAACAAAACCCATAGCGCCATTGGCACATGAGTACGTTGGCGGGCGTGGGGTGGTAGGAGGGCTGGCTTAGTTGCACAAGACAGGCCGTCCTGCTAAATCGGTCGAACTTCAGCAAGACAAAATAAGTTTGTAAAACGGGCGATTCTTGATTCTGAGGATGTTTTGGCGAAACTGTGTCACACGCTCACACATGTGATGTAAAATGTTTCTCGACAATTGAGGAGGAGCTGACCCTCTGCTGGAGCCGGTCCTCTGCAGCTCTCCCGACTCTCGGATAAGGCTCCCCTTACAGCAGATGACCCGCAGCTTGTTCTGGTAGGACGAAGCCAAATAAATGGCTCCAGAGGAGATGGCTGGGCCCAGATAGCGAGGGCTGGGGATGTCCAGGTGGGCCAGCACTGAAGGACTGATAACACAAAAGGTCGGGACATGAGGGTCCAACATGAACTTTCGGGTCATTTCATAAATGTGATACGGTGGCCAGTGATACTCACCCCAAAGCAGCGTGACCCTGAACCTCGATGACATCCAGAGAGTTGAAGTAGGTGACAAATAGGTAGGGCTCTCTGTAGGCTGCATCACAAAACACAAGCAGTCCAAGGGATTGGATTGACTTCATGCATGATAACAATAAAAATGATGTGGCTTCATAAAGCGTATTCACCAAAGGACAAAGGCAGTCGACTCCACTTAATGTCCTCAGTGCGGCTCTTTCGTCCATACGTGTCCACAAACACGCCAAACTCTGCAAGACGAAGACATGCAAGAATGAATGTTCACTTGAGAGTTTCATTTGCATGACCAATGAAGTCATGAACAGGGTCTCGTCCAATGCCATTTAAAAATCATGCAATTATGATGTCAGTACAAGAGGTGGGCATTCCATCAATACTTACGGAAGATCAGTTAATCCGTCACTGACGACGCCCATTTTGCTGACGACTGACAGAAACACGCCCTGTTGGTATCGTCTGTGTTTGTTGATGGGGGTTTCATAGAGAGGACTGCGTCGATTATACAGTGTGAGCGTGTGTGTGTGTGTGTGTGTGTGTGTGTGTGTGTGTGTGTGTGTGTGTGTGTGTGTGTGTG
>NW_017805783.1:1019584-1077728 GCF_001891065.2 Hippocampus comes | reverse complement strand
CGTGTGTGTGTGTGTGTATTTAGTGTTGGTTGTGTGTGTGTGTGTGTGTGGAGGTGAAGGCAAGGTGGCATTAAGGTTAGTAGATTTGACTTTCCGAAGAGGCCTTACGCCAACGAGCATGGACAATAGTAGGAGTGCGCTACTTGGATTGAATTTTCCCTTTTGGCACAATACAGAGGTGCATTCTGCTTCAGCTAAGCCATTTTAAACTTTACATGGAAACTTTTTGGCATTTTAGAAGCGAAACCAGCTGCAGGCACCCACTAGCGTGCTCCTGCTGACTGTGCTTTTACAGTTCAATGGATTGGCAGATAAATGTCAGTGAAGTGTGTGTGTGTGTGTGTGTGTGTGTGTGTGTGTGTGTGTGTGTGTGTGTGTGTGTGTGTGTTTCTAGCAGTACTTCAGTGAAAAGTGTACTATAGCGCTCACTTTTAATAATATTAGTAATAATAATACATTTCATTTTGAAAGCGCTTTTCATCATACTCATAGACACTTTACAAGAGTTTAAAACACGGGATAAAATGTACACTTTAAAGTCAAGCATAAATGATTTAAAACATACACATTTAGAAGAAGAAAAACAAAGCAGAAATGGGTAAAAGAGATTAAAAGGTGTTAAAAGCATTGCGGAACAGGTGAGTTTTAAGAAATGATTTGAAGGATTGGAGGTCAGTACAGTTGCCGATGTTTTATGGTAGAGAGATCCAGAGGGTGGGGGCGGCGACAAAGAAGGCTCGGTCCCCCCAGGTTCTGAGCGGAGGTTGCAGGAAGGAGTGTATGGTTGAAGAAGGTCGGAGAGGTAGGAGGGGGCCTGATTGTGAAGGGCTTGATAGGTAAGTAGAAGGAGTTTAAACTGGATAGTGCGGGTGTGGTGAGAAGGCGAGCGGCGGCATTCTGGATGTATCGTAGTTTATTGAGGCGTTTGGAGGTTGTACCGGAGAGGATGCTATTGCAGTAGTTAAGGCGGGTGATGAAGGTGTGGATGAGGGTTTGAGCGACATTGAAAGAAAGTGACGGGCGGAGGCGAGAAATGTTTTTAAGGTGGAAGAAAGCAGTTTTGGTGATTTGGGTGATGTGTTGGTCGAAAGAGAGATTTTTATCAAAAAGGACACCAAGGTTGCGACAGTGAGAGGAGAGGAACAGGGTGGAGTTGTCCCTAGTGAGGTTCAAGTTGGAGGCTGTTTGGGTGATAATTACAATGACAATGGTTAAAGTGTGTCGTGACCGCTTATTTAATTTTCTTGACTTTGTGGATTTTTTTTTTGGGGCTCACTGTCCCACACTTTCAAACAAACAAAAGAAGGGATTCAGTGGATGCTTTTTGTCCCCCGTCTGTGCGCGCTTACCATGAAAGCACAGAAGGTACTCCTCCTTCTGCATGCTGCTGGCCACCTGCATGATGGCGATGGGGAAGCTGTGGGATGAGGCAGCAAACACTGCTGAGGCCAGCGACATGTCGTTCTTGTCCAGGAACTCTGCGGCACACCAAACACATGACACGTCTTAAAAAAGATGGCGACTTTTCAAACATTGTTTGAAAGACTCATGCGTACAGAATAATTCAAATTGAATTGATCTTGGGCTTGTGATTATTTTAACAAAACCAAGACAACATCACAAATCAATCGGAAGAAAACCACAAGATCGCATTTGACATCATTAAACATGAGCAGCACGGTGTTGTCACTGTTGGGATTTTGGCTCAGCCCCTTCCAGTTTCGATTGGCTGGTTTCCTTGACGACGGCGGAGTGGCCAAAAAGCAGATCTGTTTTAATACCTATTTTGACGGAAAAGGCCATTAACCACTAAAATTTGTTTCCTCCGCCATCTACGGTGCTCCCAAAGAAACAGAATTGGAAGCCCAACCCCCAACTGCTTGAGCAGAAAGCCCACATTTCAAAAGAGAGACAAAGACTGCAATTTAAGCAAGACATGGCGGTCTGAATATCCTAATTTCTTTTCATTCTAACACATAAAAGTAATTTGAGCAGATTTCCTCCAAGCGTGTATCAAGCTGGTAGTCCTCTGCTTTAATCGGAACTCAAGAAGTAGCTATCAGTTTCAAAAAGGTCGGTGAGCCCTGGATGAGAAGTTTTTCAAATTCATCGATTCCAATGTATCGGAAATACGAGCAGGTGAAAAAGGAATTCCTGATGTGCACACCTTCAAGTACAAATTGCTTCATCTCGATCTCGTAGAACTTGTTGGTGCCAAGGATGATGCTGTAGCTTGTCAGGTGGATGCAGCTGCAAGGCTCCAGAGTTTCAATTTCCTATGAAATGAAGATTTTTTTTGTTGTTGTTGTGGTTTAAATTCCAGAATTATACAGTTGCACCATGAGAGCGTCAGAGCGATATTGCAGATCTGCTCCAAAATATAAGTCTGTGTGAAATCCACAAGTGAAATGTTACAGCTGAAGGCTAAGACTCGACTAAGTTGAGGTGATGAAGTGTCACTCAGATGTCGAACTATCTTCTGGATTCAGCGGGATAAAATGATAGATTGGCACAACAAATTGTAACCTGATTTGACTTGCTTTGAGATACTGAGATAGCTATCAAACAATTAGATCCAAATGATCGTGAAAGGCTCCGTTTTCAGGACGTAAATTCGTGGCTACACGGGCCTTATCTGTCTAAAGGCGGTTAAGGTCATTTTCAAGACAGACAATCGCAGGCCAATGGATCTGTGAGAGCGAGGGCTGCTCTGCTGTGGGAGTGGTCATAGCCGACTTCATGGCAGAGAGTCTCAACATCTGCTCTGTGAAGCGGGCTTTTGGATGACCGATAGTTGGTGTGAACCTAGAGCCCAATTAGACACACATTTTCTATTTTTTTCCAATTATGAAGAAAATCATTTTGTTTTATTGGTGTGGTGGAACACGATGAATAAGAGTACCAGAAATTGTTTAGTATAAGTTCATAAAAATCATATCAATGTAGAGTGCAGTGTGGATACAGAAGCCAGGGATCACATTTCACCTTGCGAATGCAATATTTGCTGAGATTGTCATTGTAACGTAGAATGGTGATCTTGTTCGGCATTGCGGCACAAATGCAGGAGCCGTTGTCTATCTGTGAAGACAACACAAACACATGCACGTCCTCAACTGTCTCCGGTCACATTTTTCCAGTGTATGCGCTCATTACTCGAACAAAGACGTACTCTGCCGGCAGCAAACAGATGGCATCCTTTCACCGTCTCAAAGATGTACGGAGCCAGCTCGGACTGGCTGGGCAGGTGGCACTGGCTCAATGACTGTTTTACTCTCTTGATCTCCACCAGGCACAAGGCCCTCTCGTCCCCTGCAGCACACATCGCGGTGTTGAGCGCGTGGCACTCACTCGTCCATGCAGCTGTGAGAAGAGGCTCAGTTCTCACCAACAATCATCAGCAGTTTCTCCATCTCCTTGATGATGTGGATCTGAAAGACCGAGCCCAGGCCTGGAATATGGGTCAGTGAGTTCTTGATCACGTTGAGGGCATACAGACCTTCCTCCGAGCCCACCAAGACTATCTGCGGGCACAGTCAAGCGCATAAGGATTTAATACACAACATGTGACCATATAGTCGACATGTGAGACAATTATGGTACCTGGTCTGTAAGTGGAAGAGTGCAGTTGATATCAAGCCTGTCGTCTCCTTCCAGCTTTAGGAGAGAGTTACCAAGGAGCTTCTAAAATCAAGAAGACATTGACGGTCAACGGGGTCACTCGCTCAACATGAGCTCAGGGAGGCGCAACGGGACGAACGCAATGCCTGCAGAGGTGTGTGCAAGTGAGGATAGGTCGGCAGTCACATGCAGTTTGAATCTGTCTCGATTTGAAAGTTTGCATTCTTCAATATGGACTTTTTACCGTACATTTAACGGCTGGATATAACAGACCTATGCAGTCTGACAAGATCTCAGTTCAAAGTTACATCAAAACTGCCTTTAAAGAGAGAAAAATGCTACATTTTTCTATTGCCCCCCCCCCCCCACACACTTATGTCAAGGTAAAGTATCTCAATTATGCCCGGAGGTCTGTCTGATATAAAACCAGCAGTAAAACAAATAATGTACGTCCATCACAACATTCAGAACTTTCATTGTGGGAAGTTGTGCTTAGCAGATTTGCAAATACTGCACTGTACAACCAAAAGTGACAAGAGCTCAGATCGCTGCAGTTTACAATGGAAAACCAACGTGAGTGTAATTGCTGCCATCTTTGTTTTCAAATAGCTTACCTTTATTTTGAAAGTATTATACCGGAAATCGCTTGTCGTTGCGGCATTTGCCGTGCAGGCTTTGTCTCATCATTCCTCCTTGTTTTGACAAAGCCAAGTGAATTTCCAAAGTTAATATAATAAGTATGTTGAAGCATCACCTTTTTTACTATAAGAATGATCTCTGGCAGAAGACTGCCGTTGGTTGAAAAAGCAGGCCAACGTGGTTAGTACTATTTCGCATTTATTAGTTTAGACGCAAAGCTATCTTTGTCCTAAGTTTAATATTGTGTTTTATATTTCTGAACTTTTCGTTTTACGGAGCGTTCCGGCGTGTTGCTGTGCAATAAACATCTAAAAAAGGAAATGGAGTATCGCATCCAATCAATGGGCCGCATAGTGAGGATCTGACCTACATTTACTGAGCAACATCACGCTAATTTTAATGATGATGCTGCGCTTCCTTCATTTATAAAGTGATGCATTTTAATCATTGTGTATACATGCCACTCAGACTACCAGGAAGTCAACCTAAACAAAATATTACCAAAAACATGCAACAGGAGTGAAATTCGGGGAAGTTCTCAACGTAGGAGCGATTTATTATGCCCGGAGGTCTGTCTGATATAAAACCAGCAGTAAAACAAATAATGTACGTCCATCACAACATTCAGAACTTTCATTGTGGGAAGTTGTGCTTAGCAGATTTGCAAATACTGCACTGTACAACCAAAAGTGACAAGAGCTCAGATCGCTGCAGTTTACAATGGAAAACCAACGTGAGTGTAATTGCTGCCATCTTTGTTTTCAAATAGCTTACCTTTATTTTGAAAGTATTATACCGGAAATCGCTTGTCGTTGCGGCATTTGCCGTGCAGGCTTTGTCTCATCATTCCTCCTTGTTTTGACAAAGCCAAGTGAATTTCCAAAGTTAATATAATAAGTATGTTGAAGCATCACCTTTTTTACTATAAGAATGATCTCTGGCAGAAGACTGCCGTTGGTTGAAAAAGCAGGCCAACGTGGTTAGTACTATTTCGCATTTATTAGTTTAGACGCAAAGCTATCTTTGTCCTAAGTTTAATATTGTGTTTTATATTTCTGAACTTTTCGTTTTACGGAGCGTTCCGGCGTGTTGCTGTGCAATAAACATCTAAAAAAGGAAATGGAGTATCGCACCCAATCAATGGGCCGCATAGTGAGGATCTGACCTACATTTACTGAGCAACATCACGCTAATTTTAATGATGATGCTGCGCTTCCTTCATTTATAAAGTGATGCATTTTAATCATTGTGTATACATGCCACTCAGACTACCAGGAAGTCAACCTAAACAAAATATTACCAAAAACATGCAACAGGAGTGAAATTCGGGGAAGTTCTCAACGTAGGAGCGATTTTTTTTTTTCTTCCAGTTGGATCAGAATGATGTGGTTTTCACAAGAAATGCGTGCTGCAGTGATAGGACAAGTGAACATGAGGGGCATCTCAGTGGGGCAGGTGGCAGCTTGGGTGGGAGTGGAGGTGGATTAGCCAGGTGTGAATGTCAGGAAGTCTTGTGTTTGCACTTTTTTACCTGGACCAGAAAAGATAGAACCATTTGTCTTTTGGACACAGCAGCCTATGTGCGCAACGATACTCAATGAAATGGGTAAAATCCAACAAATCAATAAAACATGCCCATATAATGAGGCGGGATGGAAACGCAACAAACGGGGTTGGGAAAGATAAAGCAAGGGGAAAAAAAAGAATGAGGGAGAGAGACGGAAAAGAAGATGACAATTAACGACAGAGAAAAGTGAACCATGAGTTCATCCAAAAAGACAAAAGGTTAAAAACGAGAGTCAGTTCACTCTCCTGAATAACCCAGATAGTAGCGATCACATCCAGAAAAGAGACCACTATCACAAGCCAGCCGAGTGCAGAGATACTCACTGCGTCCGCCTCAGCCTTCTCCCGAGAGATTCGCCCCCCGGCGATGACAGATTCCATGACTGCCACCCAGCGCTGCTTGTCTGGGAAACTGGGAGCCATAAAGTAAACGGACTGTCCAGGCCAGCAAGGGGTGTGACAACGAGCCTCCAGCTTCAGGACATATGGAACATCTGAAGGACAACAATCGATGAGTTAAATTAATGAATACTTGACTTGTTATGAAGGATAATATAGTTGACAAAACTAACAAAATAACACAAATTAAAGTTGGGGAAAAAATATTTACCTGAACAAAATAAAAATAGTTCAAAACTAACTGAGACGAGAGCTTACGATTATAAAACTGTAACTACAATTATAGCAAAAATGTCCTTTATTTACCTCTTTTCAATATCATAGAAGTATTTAGGGTTTGTTTTAAATGTATTTATTTTGGTATTGCTGTGCATCTGTAGAAGAAGGAAAGTCCGTTGTTTGAGAATTCTGGTTTACTTGATTACACAATACAGTTCTTTCATCTTGCACTCAATAAATGTTCCAACTAACACAAAAACGAGTCAAAACTAAATTAAAACAAACAAACAAAAAATAAGCACTAACAAACTTTGCTATGAAAATGAATGAAAACGGGAATTTCAAAAAAACAACACGAAATAAAAGCTAGTATGAAAAATCACAACTTGTTACAACCATGTTCCTTATGTAAATGTGTTTGGTGTTATTTATTTGAAGAATTACGTGACACCTGATTTAGCTGTGTTGGGGAGCTCAGTGGCCCCGACCGCTCCGTGAACTTCGACCTCTCCATCAGATATGCACAAGTCGAACTCCTCCAGTGGCTTCGTTGAATCTGAGTTAAAACACAAGGTGCCACGTTCAGGCAGAGTGAAAAAAAACCTTCAGCTTTCAAAAGCTAAGTGGTGTTCAGGTGAACACTCAAGTAACCTTCTCTGGGTTCGCTCTCGAAGATGGACACTTTAGTCCCATCAAGGACCACGTATTTCCTCTCCCAGCCTTGGCCTCGCTTTCCATTTCTGCAAAAGCAGTAGCACAATGTTGAAACAGGCCACCAGTTTTTCCATTAACACCTTCCTCACACATGTATCGGATAGCTGGCATTTGTCAAACAAGCGTATTTTTTAAGACCAACACTTTCCACACAAAAAATGTTTGTCGGCATGTGAGTGCAGCATTGGGGCGAGCTTCAAACTGAAGCATTTCAAAGAGTTGAATTTGTTGCACTGTCCGTTTTTAGTCAGCACCCTTACACCAACCTCCGTCTGTATAAATCGCGCACAGCATTCATCGCTGACCCTGATCCTATCCCGCACATCGGTGAGTGAGTGAGTGAGTTGACCTGGGCTGCTTCATCCATCCTTCCAGGTGCATGTGCCCGCTGGCGTCTTTGAGCTGCTGGCCCGAAGAGTTGCCCTTCTCCCGACACGAGCCTTCGGAAAGATGCAGAGAGCAATCGCTCGACATGCCGCACGTCGCTGGAAGGCACGGGGAGCATTTTGGATGGCACAGAGCGTGACATTCTGAGGGAGGGAAAATATCACAAGAACAGCAATGGCATACAAAGTTGTGGCTCCTCAACGCAAATGAGCATTTATGAAATAGTGATATAAACCCTATATTATTTTATATGTGCCACATTGTCTTGAATATATATTTTTTTGTTTTTGCGTAGGTATCAATTAAAGTGACTCAGATATAATTATAAGGACCATTATAAGGTAAATATACCATTCTAAAAAACATTGCATTATGGCGTAAGACTGTTGAACTGTACTCCACATATATTTATCGATATTAGATAGCTACTATCAAACCTTTTTCATGGGTCGGGAAATTACTCAAAGGATTCAACATCTCACTTTTCAACTTCATGTTCAATTTCAATGTAGTAGTTTACACGATCATATGAACAAAAAAAGTACTGCACCAGTCATACTCCAAAATGCTGTGTCACTGTGGATTTTGAACAGACTGGGTTCATAATTTGTTTGACCTAGAAGACAGGATTGAAGTTTGGATTTGGGCAGGCTGAAGAGCTGAAGCGGCTCACCTACTCTGACTGTTGTGTCGTGAAGTTGAATTAAACATGGCGCCTGGATGGCTCTGGGGGTTATACTGCAGACTTTGGACACGGGAGGTGGGGTTCAGATTCTGGTCAGGGTGAATGGGTGAATGGCCCCCAAGGAAAATACCACTTGCTGGTTTGTTTCAGGAGGGACATCCATCCATCCATCCATCCATCCATTTTCTAATCGGCTTATCCTCACAAGGGTCGCGAGCCTATCACAGTGTAAAAACTTTGCCAAACATTGTGTGAGTGACTTGCTGTGCATCCCTGCCAGGGGTAAGTTGCTTCTCCCTCGAAGAAAACATTGGTAATAAACTTTGTATTATTTTTAACAAAAGCTATATACTGATAATCTGGTAAGCCATTTCTTGATAACTTTAACTCATTGGTAAGGGTAGTTGTTATCGCTTGTTGGATCAAAATCTTGACTCAATATGCTGAGCAGGGTTACAACAATTTGGGATTTTTCACTAGTTAGTTTTTACTTTTGTTTAGTTTTTTTTTTAAATTCTGTTATTTTTAAACATGTTTTTAGAGCAGGTTTGTAAAATTCTTTGTTTAAGTTTAGTTTTTAATAGTTTTAGAATTAGTTTTAGTTTTTCGATATATGGAGTATTTGGTGAGTGCAAGATGAAAAAAAAAAGAAAATGTCACTAAATATTAATTTAATAAAGTAAAATGCTGAAAGGACTGGTTTGACCTTCCTACTTCTGTATCGCAATACGGCAATTCCGAAACAGATATATTTAAAATGAACCCCAAAAGCTCAAGTACTGTATGATATTACGGTAAATGAAAAAGACAAAAACGAAGGGCATTTTTGCAAAAATTATAGACTAGTTCATTTTATAGATGTAAGATGTAGTTTCAGTTAGATTTCACTTCATAAAAAAAAAAAAAGGTTCATTCTTACCAAAAATATTTTTTTCCAAATTTACTTTTAGTTATTTCATTAGTTTTTGTGAACTAACCTTTGTGCTGGGTCAAATCCTCAACCCAGCACCGGGGACAGCTCCTTTTGGACAAAGAGCTGGGTTAGCTATTTCGCACCATTTGGGTTGCTTTTGACACAGTAGTTTTAAGAACATAGTTTTGTTATGATGTTACGCACCGCCATGTTTGGAGATCGACACATTTTGTTTTGTGCCTCTTGAGTGTTTATATATCGAAGAAAATAGAATAGAGAACCATCCCGATCTCACTCGCCAACCTGGCGGACAAATACTGCTCACGTGAAAGAAAACTATCTGTTGCATAACTGGCACTCACCGAGACAGGTGGCGGCTTGTCGACCGAAGTGCACAGTATCCAGGCAAACGGTACACTTGGCGGCGCGCATGTTGAGTCCCACTGTGAAGCGGTGAGCGGTGTGGTGGTGTGCCCTCTCCCTCTCTCTTTCCCTCTGACTGTCTTTCATTCGCCGGCTATATTCTGAATACAATAAGGGCCGTACCGTCAGAGAGCAGGGCCCTTCATTTCAGTCATATCTTGTTCTATCAAACCCTCGATACATCATGCCATACCAACTATGAAATCGGTTTAAAAAAAAGTGGTTTCAAATGATGTTGAGGACAAGAGCAGCTGAAAACTGAAACTGAAGTCTAAATGGCTAAATTCATCCTTGTGCTTGTGACGACTGGCTGGTGCACTTAAAGGCATTATGCAGTCAATAGTAAGATTTTACTCGAAGTTTGCATACCTTGGTCAGCATATAAGAGTAAAATCACTCAAAACAGTATGACAAAAAAAAACTATTTCACTGCAGCTTCACCTCGAAGTTTGCATACCTTGGTCAGCATATAAGAGTCAAATCACTCAAAACAGTATGACAATAAAAAAAATATTTCACTGCAGCTTCACTTTTTTTTGCTTTACCTGAAAGTCCGTTTGTGTCTTTGTGTTTGCAACATTAAGCCAGCCACTTCTCAAGCCAGCCATCTTAATCGATGCAACTTTGACTTCATATCCAGTAATTTGCCCAATGAGGTGACTGAATAATACCTTTAGATTGGGATTCCTTATGTGACACAAAGTTTTGTGCCTTTCAAGCACAAGTGGGATTGTAATGGGTGGATAAACACTGTGGAGTTCCGCAAATCAGACTGCCTAAGCTTCAGCAACCAAGATAACAATGCGGCAGATTTCGAAAGCTGTGCACTGCAAAACTGCAAATGTACTTTTGGCCTGCTGGGATGTGCCACATTGTAGGCATGCACAACTTTGAAAAATCTGGCTTCTTGAGGGATGGGTGAGGCAAAGGGAGACAAGGGAGAAGAGACCAAACTGCAGGTGTCATGAGTTTGGGGAAACTTACTTTCAAATGTGACCCTCCTCCTTTCTGCAAGGTGTGTGAAAGAGAAAGGATCATAAGAGAGCATTTTTTTGTGTCGGATTATATTTGTGTGCAGGAAAGGGCCGGGATATTTTGAATATGGCGTCGTACTCCCATAGTGGCTTTTTGAACAAAGATGTCATCATCTTCTGACTCACCCTCAGGCGTTGCAACCTCCTTCCTGCGACCCGAGTTGGATGGCACCAGGCTTGGTGGGACTTGTTGGTGATCGGGAGACTTCACCATGGCAGACATCATCATCTGTTGTCGTGCCGCCGCTGGGTTTGCGGAGCTGCTATGATCCTTGTATTGCAGCGCTGGGATGGAAATCGCTTGTTCATAACATTGCTCATCCTGGAGCAGAAAAGTATCTGGCTGCTATTATTTGCGTGTTGGCTCGCCTCTTTGCTCTGATGAGCATGAAAATAATCCTGTTAGTTTTAGTTGCTACGGCAACAGTGTGGCGCAAAAAGAAACGACCTCAACGTCTAATGGACTTTTTGTGCTCTTCCAAAACTAGAGATGATGAACCGTTCCTACCTTCTTCTCTGAGAGATCGCAGTTCGGCTCTCATTTTCTGAAGTGCATCCTCAAGCTCAGAGCAGCGAGTTCGCTCTTTGTCCAGGGCTACCTTCATATCACTGTACTGCAGGGGAACTGGCTGGATGGAGGACACGGGCGAGACCTGACCCTGACTTTGTCCCTGGGCTTGGGCCTGTGCCTGAGCAGCCATGGCAGCCAACAGGTCCTCTCGCCGACGCCCAAAAAGACCCTGGAAGGATAAACACAGCAAAAGGGAAAGTAAAATGAGAACAGAGAGCAGGTTTTGTCTACGCTTTGATTCTTAGTATACGTATGCGTGTGATTGTGTGTGGGTCTAGGGGAGTGCAATGTATTTATATATTTTTTATGTTTTTATATTTCACGACGCACTTGGGGGTGGAGGCTCCTGCAGAATTTCGTTGTAACAAGTGTGCAATGACAAAGTATTCATTCATTCATACGTTGTTGTTGCTGTGCAGAGAAGTTAGTGGGAGTTTTAATGACCACTTATGCGTGACTTCATCATCCATTGTTGCCTCCGGATTTCACTTTTATAATTAAGTAATTTCCAGCTCTCCGCATAGTCATTTAAAATATGTTCTTTTGCATACAAAATCAGACCGAAAAGATAAGGTAGAACAATGAAAAACAAAAGAAAAAGACATTTCCTGTCTATGCAACTGAAGTAGAACCGACAAAATATCGTGAATGTGTTTCATGCCTGTGGCTGCACATTTCTTTACCTTGCATTATCTGCACTCATAGTTGGCATGTAGAAAGAGTCACAACTTCACATTACAACATGTAACTTTCTTTCCGAATCAGCCCAGATAGGATTGATAGGATTTTGATTTCAAGGATGTTTTATACACCAAGTATAATCTTCAGATACAAACCCAATTCCAATGAGATTTGGCATTGTGCTGAACAAAAATAAATGTAATGATTTGAAAATCATGTTCAACCTAGACACTACAAAGACAAGATATTTAATGTTCAAACTGATAAACTTTATTGTTATTAGCAAATAATCATAAGCATAGAATTTTACGGCTGCGCCACATTCCAAAAAAGCCTGGAACGGGTCATGTTTACCACAGTGTTACATCACCTTTTCTTTTCACAATATTCAATAAACATTTGGGAACTGGGGAGAGTAATTGTTGAAGCTTTACAGGTGGAATTATTTCCCATTCTTGCTTGATGTACAGCATCAGCTGTTCCAACAGTCTGGGGTATTATCCGCTGCATAATTCTCAATGGGCGACAGGTCTGGACTGCAGGTAAACCAGTCTCATACCTGCACTCTTTTACGAAAAAGCAATGCTCTTTTAACAAAACAGAATGTGGTTTGGCATTGTCTTGCTGAAATAAGCGGGGATATCCATTTAAAGACGTTACTTGAATGGCAACATATGTTTCTTCAAAACCTGTCTGTTCCTTTCAGCATGAATGGTGACCTCCCGAATGAGTAAGTTGCTGATGCCATTGGCACTAACACGGCCCCATACTATCACAGACGCTGGCTTTTGAACTTTGCATCCATAACAGTCCGGATGGTTCTTTTCTTCTTTGGCCTGGAGGACACAACGTCCACAAGTTCCAAAACAATTTGAATTGTGGATTCTCAACTCAACTGCATTTATAGAGCACTGTAAAACAACCACCGTTGTATACAAAGTGCTGTACATGGAGCAAAAAATAATTCATACAACAATCATACATGAAATTAATAACAAAGACAGTAGAAAGCACCAAAATAGTAAAACTAAAAATCAAGTCTCATGCTGAGTCAAAAGCCAAAGAATAAAAATGAGTTTTAAGATGAGTTTTAAGGAAGGGGGCTTGCCTAACCTTCAGTGGGAGGTCGTTCCAAGGAGAGGGACTTGCAACTTGTCAGACCACTGAACACTTTTCCACTTTGCATCAGTCCATCATCGGGCCCAGAGAAGTTTTTTTGTTGAGAAATGGCTTTTGGTTTGCACAGAAGAGTTTTAAGTTGCACTTAACGGGTGATGTAGTGCCAAACTGTAGTTGTGGTGACATTAGCTTTCTGAAGTGGGCCCATGTGGTGATATCCTTTACATACTGATGTTGGTTTTTGGTGCAGTGCCGCCTGAGGGATCGAAGGTCACCGGCAGAGTTTTCAGCCTTGCGCCTTACAAGTAGTGATGTCTCTGAAACTTCTGATGATATTATGGAGCATAGATGACATTTTATTTGTTCAACACAACATCCCAACTTCATTGGAATTGGGTTTGTATTTTAGAAAAAGTGGAAAACAAGGTTCACGTAAACCTTTTCTAAATTTTCTTTGTTCCAAGAATATAAAGTTACAATAACTAAGTAGTCCCCCAGATGTAAGACTTCACAGAGGTACCTCTGAATTTGGGTTACATGCCATCCGGAGGCAACATAACAACAACGTGGAACACGGTGAAAACAAATTTGACACCCCTACACATAAAATGATGTTTCGAAGAGTCTTCTCGCAACATAAAAATGAACATTTGTAGACATCGTTCAAGTGACTATGAAATGTCATCTGACCTTTTTCTTCTTTGAGCCACCATGGGCCTGGGCTTGGAGAAAGTCTATGAGCTTGGTCTGCTGGGTGATAGTCCCCTCCATTTTCACCTTCTCATGGGAGTACACAGCCTGCAGGTGGAGCTAAGTGAACATCACTACTGCCGTGAATTTCTCCTCAAATACTTGGCTTCATACAGAGAAATAATGCAAAATGTGGGCAAGGCCCAGCGATGGAATGTATGTGTGTGACACTCAACATGCTTTTGACGTTCAAATAAAAGAACATAATAGAAACCATATTATAATGCTACAATGAGCTGTGCTGTAGTCACAGCAGCCGATAACAATACCGGTAATGATCATAAAAACAGGGATAATGTGAAAAAAGAGTGGGGTGACGACTTTGGTTGGTTATTCCGTATTGTCTGGTTTGCCTTTTTCATTCCGATAGCAATGCTAGTACAAATCACAAAATAATTTGTGACTTATTATGAAACTGAACACAGTAAAATTCCAACCAGAGTATAGGAAGCAGCAAAAATTCAAAGTTTTCCTGCCACTCATGCTGTTGTTTAAGATTTCAGTTGCTATGTATTGCCATGTGTATCTCATCTATAGAATTAGTAGCGCTTGCCGATAACCAAATGTATTAGCGCCGTCACTGTTCCTTTAAGCAATCAGATTTCCAATTCATCCTCAATCTGAACACATTATGCCATTTAATATTGAGAGATGTGAAATGTATTCAATTGACAGTTTATTTGGCGAAATACTGATTCTGAACTGCGCCACATGTTCATGGTGCCAGTTGCCATTTGTTTTGTTTCGTATCAACGGTTTCTATAATTGCGACCTGAAATTGGAGGTATTAAGAAGTGGATTCAGTTTGGCAAGTCCCCTCTGAACGTTTTGGATCCCAAAGGCCAAATGTATATACACATTCATTTTGCAAAAGAATCACTAATCTGTATTAGATGCAAGAGACATTGAAAGAAAGAAAAACAACTCAAAATGCTGGCTCTGGTGCCCCTCGTATGAACACTTTTCAGTCTAATTCACTGAATGGTGACCACAACCTTAGCCGAAGATATGCACGTTAATGTAGCATAGGATTTATGTACAATAGACATGCAGATGTAGTTTCCAGTACAGTAAGAGTGTGTACATGTAGCAGCACCTGGATGTTCTCCAGCTGATATTCCAGGTCAGTTCTTTCAGTTTTCAGCAGGTCAGTCTGGTCCAGGGCATCTTGCAGGCCCTGGGTCAGACGAAAGATATGTGCCTTCTGAGCATCCATCTGCTGCTGAAGCTTCTCTTGCTACAAAAGAACAACGGATGAGATGGCACATAATCAGATTCCAATACCTTTAACATACTTTAGCATTCAGCCCAAGGACGCTACAAACTTCCAAGTGAATTTTGTGGCTATTTTGTCATATGTTGATTGTGTAATGATGTCATCAATTATCCCTGATAATGTGTGAAAACACTGAATGGACCTCATCCAACAGCCGCTGTTTCAGATCTCTCTCACTCTCCAATTTTTGCTGCAAACTACGCGCATTCATCTCCAGCATGGCATGCTTCTTCTCCAAATCGTTCAACTAAACGATAGAAAACAGGATGCGGTCACTGCAACATACGCAAACCACGGAGGCTATTCGATACTTGTGCTTCAGGGCAAAAACACTCACGGTGTCTGCAAGGCTCTCAGCTTTGAGTTTCTGGTCTTTGAGAATCTGCTGCAGTGCCAACATCTCAGCTTTGTGCTCCTTAACGGCCTGTTCCACAGCCTGACGAGACTCAGTGCTGCGCTGCTCAGCACGTAGTCTGAAGGACAGAACAAAAACTTTTGTTTTTCTTTGTGTTTGAGACATGCTTTTATTGCTCAACTGTGGTATATTCCGAAAGAAGTTACCAATCAATGTTCCAGCTAAGCCACACAAATCACATGAACATTGTAACGTCTGTTTCTTGTGTGAGGGTGTTTTGTGTAGCAAATTCCCCTTGCCTTGACGAGCCCACATTTTTATACATAAAGCACATACTGTTTGGATGCAGAAGACCAAGAGATGATCCTTTGAGAGAGTAAGCCCAAGAGATGATCCTTTGAGAGAGTAAGCCTTTTGCATCCAGTGAGTGTAGGTGGAGGCAAGCAACGACAATAATAGCAAACGCAACCTACCGATGTATACGGTCACTTATTATTCTTTCTGAATATGTAACAGGTATTGTGATTACATAAGATCATGGCCTATTGAAACTGGTATGACAAACTAAACCTATTTTGAAAATAATTGATCCACTGAACAAGTTTTCATATTCTTCCCACTTCTGTGTGTTTTAAAGGAAAACAGTGTTCAAAATGGTCAGAGAATATCATTAAATCTTGAGTGCATTGTGTCGATTAAAGCCAGCGTGTTTTCTATTAACCTGTTCTGTTTTTCAGTGTCCAGCATTCTTTGCACCTCCCTCGTCCGCCTCTCAGCCTGGTTCTTCTCCTCTTCTAGTGTTGCCCTCCAGGCATCCCACTGTCTCTCCTTCTCCAGCAGTTCATCATTTAATGTCTCAAGTTCCAGGACTTGCTCCTCCAACATCGTGCACGTGGTCTTCAGTGTTTCGAGATTCTGAATAAAAGTGAAGGGTTAGGGTAGATGATGCATGTACTTTGATTTATTTCTTCGCAAAGATAGTGCTGAATTTTGATTGACATTGTCAGAAAGGCGTACAATGCGGGTCTGCTGCGCGCGCCGATCAGACGTACCCACAAAATAAATATTGTACTCTAAAGTTTTTTTCACCTAAAAGCCGCACATACTTAAACTGCACGGTATTACCCCATCTTGTGTGCAAAAAGTTTCAAGTCACTAAAGTTGAGAATACTTGAAAAATTGAGATGTAAAAAGTGCCAAACTTACCATAGGAAATAAACACGTGAAAAGACTACAAAGTACGTAACACAGAAGCCAATGGCCGCAAAAAAAAAAAAAAGTTGCATTATCAGCGTAGTGGGGCCTATCCCAGCTGTCTTCCAGCAGTAGGCTGGGGACACCCTGAACCGGTTGCTAGCCAATCGCAGGGCACACAGAGACGAACAACGATCCGTGCTCACACTCACAGCTCAGGACAGTTTTTGAGTGTTCAATCAGTCTGCCATGCATGTTTTTGGAATATGGGAGGAAACCAGACTACCCTGAGAAAACCCACGCAGGCCCGGTCAGAACATGCAAACTCCACACAGGGAGGCCAGAGCTGGAATCGAACCCGGTATCTCTGCATTGTGAGGTCGACGCGCTAACCACCCGACCACCAGGCCGTTTGAACCAACTACAAAAGGGAAGTGTGAGGTGGAACCTGTCACACAGTGAAGCTGACTCTTTGCCCTAACATGTCATGACTTCTTCCTCCCTCAATCAGTGCATGCCTTCTTGAGTTGGGGGAAATAACTGTTTTGGGCACTTCTCAGTCAGTGAAAAGGGTGTCAAAGGAGTTCACCAATGACATTTTCAGTGGGCATTAAGACTTTTAGGGAGGATCAGATGTCACAACTGGGACCGATGCCACTCAAGTAGTAAAAAATATTTTAAAAACTGCTGACACAGATGAGTTTGTCTCTAACAGCATACAAAGCATCAAACTGAATTATAAACCCTTGCAAATATCATTTGGTTTTATAAGATGAAGAGCAGAGTCTGCTTGGGAAACAAACTAAACAGAGACAAGGAGATAGGAAAGTTGTCCAGCTGAAGGAATCAAGTCCAGCTGTTGCCATGCTGATCCTGATTTCTGCCGTGATCACATCAAAAATATGTATGCAGTTCCATCCACATGATCATTTTTCAAGATTATCCAACAGAATGTTGGAGGCATTTTTCCATATTAAACTTTTTTTTTTTGTTTTTAAATAACCGGGCACCAGACCTAAAATAAATGCTCAACAAATACAAATGCCTCAAGTCCTTGAACATGTAGGAACCAAACTGCCGTGATAAACGTTCTGAAATAGCTGCGGGGTGTCTTAAATTACACATTTTGACACAGGACATTTTTCTTTTTGCATCACACGGCCTACACAAAGAGCCGATCTTAAATGTTGGGAGATAAATATAGCCTGTGCTGGTCTTGCAGCATCACCACAGCTCTCTGAAGTCCAACGCTTCCACAGCTGACACGACCTGGGAGTGATGAGGATGACACATTCCGCCCTCCCACACACCACCGCATCCCTCGTCTATTCCTTCCAATGCTGGTTACACAACCGGCAGGACCGAGAGCGCTACTGGACGCCCACACGCATCCTCCCACTGGAGCAGAGCACACATCGCACAGCCTCCCCGCTCTCTTGCCGCTCGGCTCCAACCAGAATATTACACATTAGAATACAGAATTATTCAGAGAGATTCTGCTGCCAGATTTACACTTTGCAGTGTCAGAGCTGGGAGAGATGTCTTGGTCTCCTGTCACAGGTTGTGCAGGATATCACATAATGCATGTTAGTGAAAACCCAGCGTCTGACTGGCTATGAGTGGGAGGTGGGAAGAAAAAGCAGACTGAACTGAAAAACTATCGCTGGCTGATATAAATACATCCACACATTTTGTTTTGGAGAACAGGGTGGAATTTGGTGCAGAACGTTCAAACCAAGCAGACTAAAATGTTGCTTGACAGCGAGCTATGAAACTGTTTATGCAATTATTGTATTTTGCATTAGAGGATGTGGGTGGGATGCTCGAAAAAAATGGTGTGAAATCTCACAAAAACTGCTTTCAATTAAATCCCAGGAGGTGTGCACAGCAAAATAACAGCAGCACATTAGTACGTGAACACAAACAAAACTAAAAGTTTTGAAAATTGGTGTTCTGTATTTCACTGTCAACAAGAAATGGTATACTGTCCAGTTAAAATGTGTCTCACGTGTAAGGAGCACGCGTTTGGGCGATAAGCAGCCCAAATGAGCACTTGTTTGCATTGCACCCCTGTGAAATTTCCCAAATTTGCCTTCTGAGATACCAAACAGATTATTTTCTTGTTACGAATGACATTTTCTTGGGGAATTGGGAGGGGAGGAGGTTTGATTGGCCAAGGAGGGGCCACCAGGTGCCCTAATTGTAGAGTGATGGTGTGAAGCACCAGAGGTTGCATCTTCCTCACTGGGAAAAAATACATAAATATTTTTAAAATAAGTCTTTATATTAAGATGAGATTCTACAGGCAGTGGTCAAGTCCGCCTTTACCAACAGGCTTGCCTAGGCTGTAGCCTTGGGGTCCACCATATCAAAATCCATCCATCCATCCGTTTTCTCACGCTTATCTGCGGTCATACCGCGGGGGCAGCAGCTTTAGCAGGGAAGCCCGGTATCAAAATTTTATATATATATATATATATATATATATATATATATATATTTATTTATTTTTCTGTCAGCCCGTCAATCACTTAACATTCTGAATTGACCAACCCGGAGGCGATTCTGTCGGGCGCTCGGTCCGTAACTATAGTGTGAGCCAAGAGAAGGTTTTTCAGAAGTCTTAATAGCTTCATGTTATTTTGCCACTTGTTGACCTTTCTGTAAATTACTTCGCCGTGACACCACTTCACGAAGACTCCCGCTCTATGGCGCCAATCTTCATGCCAATGGGCCTATCGGAAGGCATTACATTCCACATCATTCTGCCATTTGTTTATTCACCAGTCAATCATATTGCGGCATCCACAGACAAATCACACACCCATACAATACACGACAACAATTTTCAGCCAATCCTGATGTGGAGAAAAAGCTCCGAACATCACGTGACCTCATCCCCACGTGCATATGTTTACGCACGGTAGCAGCAGTGCCAGGCGCAGGATTTATGATTGAGAGCAGTGATAAAATTAGAGTTTAGCAGTCAACATTTCATCAACATCTCACTTGAATTGAATATGAATAGGACAAAATGAGATACATACAAGATAGACAGTTTGGAAATGACAGCTCCCTATCAAGTGCCAGGGATGTTTTTTACAATTATTTGACATGGCAGATGGGGAGAACTACACTGGTGTATTCTTGTAATCAATCGCTGAGATCGAGCGCACCGGATTGGGCAGCAAGCAGCGCTGGGGGCTGCCGACCGGAGGACCGGAACGCTGGCTCTATGACCTGAAGAATGCTCATACCTTCTTTTTTCCCCTCTTGTTGTGACATTTTGGTGCACAGCAGCTGTCCACCATTGTCAAAATGTGGCTTTTTTTCTCAAATGACATGCACGTTTTTTTTACCCTGCCAAAATGGAATTGTTTACAATTAGCGCAATGCATTGTGGGATGCAGGTCATTAACATCCAGAGCTCTATGGATATGTGTGTGCTCATTTGGTTTCAGTAGTAGTTTGTTACATCAGTGCAATACTATAAAAGTATATTTTTTATTCATGGAAGTGACTGGAAAAAAATGCACTACTGCTTCCTATAACATTGGCTTTATCTACGCAGTCGAAGACCAAATTCCAGTCTGTCCTCCCAGATGACAACTCTCACACCAACAGGGTGGTCTTTACAGTATCAGAGACTATCTCAAGAATTTAGGGAAAACAAAGAATAGACCGGCCTCGCAATAATCCTGACCTAAACGTAATTGAACAAGTGTAAAATTGCCAAAATGTCCTTTTCCCTATTTGCTTCAATTTTCCAACCCACCTATGAATGCCGAACATTAAATCATTGAAGAAGATTAACATTTTGGCTAAATCTACAAGGTTGAAATAAAATGATTCAGTTGTGCTGCTCATTACTCACACTCTGTATTTTTTTGTTTGTTTGCTTTTTTTTTTTTTTTTTACTGTTCCACAATACAAACTTGTACCATACCACTTTCAGGCACCCTTCATCGAGGTGCCAACCACAGGGCAAAAGTACGCAAAGGATGGAGTTTGCAGTTCAATGATCAAAAAAACTAAATGCACCTCTCAAAATGTGTCTGATTGAAATGAACAGCAACCTTCCAAAAGTCAGAACACAAAAAAGGCTCCCATTGGCATCCTTTATTGAATTTGTCATCGAACTTCTTCACAAGTGAAAATAAAAGCCAGATGAAGGTTTATCGATCTTAGCTGTAACGTGACAACTAAAATGAATTGTGACCTGCCTTGTAAAGTGGAACGGTGGCATTTTGCTAAAACTTACAATTCAAATGAAAACTACTGAACACATTATTCTTAAATATGTAATGTGTGCACAGCAGTCAAAATGTATTCTATAATTGCACAGCAAACCGCAAAGGGATTACCGCTACAGAGAAACCAACTAGCAATACAAGACAGCCAGCAGCTCACCTGTTTTTGGTTGTTAAGATGCATCTCACGGTCAGCCACCTCTCGACGTAGTTGGTCCACATCCTGGCTGAGCTGCAGGCGGTCCTCTCGCTCGTCAGATGCGTCATCCAGCTGCTTAGACAGGTAGAAGTTCTGGCGGTTCAGCTCAGCATTCTCCTGAGTCAGTGAGGTCAGCTGTTCCTCCAGGTCGGTGATCACCTGTGGAAAGTTAGTGACACAAAAACACGCAGAGGAACCACTTCTAAGCTGTCTTCGGGTTTTAAGTTAGAAATATCATCGCCTGATAGCCATCATAATTTCATGGGCTAATCATGTCTTTCTACTCTAATCACGCATACTCGCGACGCTTGCTCTTGAGTCTGATGAGGGGGCATGTGAACAACTCCCCCTCCATTGTCAGCTCTCAGGAGAACATGAACCGTGCGTAGATTCAAGGGTTGGGGGAAGGGCATCAGGAGCAAATCTTTTATGCGCATAAATGAGTTGTTGCGCTTCGACTCAGAAAATCTTTTCCCCTCAGGCAGCAGACTGACAGCAGAATCTGAATACTTGAGTCTTGGTGCAAAAGTCAACAGTGGACGCCGTGATGATCTGCAGAGTCTCCACATGTCTGTCATTCAAGTACCTTGCCCTGCCACACGGCCTCGCCAGTGCCGATTGCGTACTACTAAAAACTGGCTGTGGAAGCTGCGATAATACAGAGATTAACAGTAAAAAGAGAAAGAAAGTTTCTGATTTGTTGTTTCTTTCATGGCATTAGATTTGGAGGCTACGCAGCATCCGGAGCAGGAACACCAAGCTGAGGAATAGCTTCTGTCCGGAGGCTGTTGGACTATCAAATACAGTGGAGGCGCACCAGACCCATTGTGGATCTCCATTTGGTGCCTAAGCAGCTGAACTTGATTTGGGGTTCATCAGAGGCACTTTAAATGGTGGCAGGCATGTACGGACTCCGCTTTAACATGGGTTTAAATGTGATTGATTCATTCTGAACACAGACACATCTTCAGTTATAAGAGGGTGTGCACATTTGTACAACCACATTCTATAATTTGTTTATTTTTACTTGCCCTCTAAAATATTTATTTTTTGTTTGCTTTAATTGCATTATCCAGGTTATAGATCCCATTAATGGGGGATAAAGCTTTGGAAATGCATCCGAATAGGACCGTCTAGTCCTTTTTATATCCACTGTACTGTCGTACTATATACACATAAACATACACAACAATAAGTCAGTAACCTTGATGAGTAGATGACAGCCAGTATATTCATGCAAAGACTAAAACATATTGTGCTGCTTACCGCACAGCTGTCCCTCAAAGCATCATACTTCCGTTGTATCTCATCTCTGTGTGCCTGACAGATTCGACAATCGAGACAGTCACATTTCAGCCAATGAGTAACATGGCATCAAAAAAATGTCCTCCTTTCCCATTCATGTCTCACTCTGAGCACAGTGATCTCCTCCTCAGCCTCCGCAGTGGTCTCCTCGAGCTCAGTCTTGGCATGTTGCAGCTGGCTCTCCAAAGCGCGGCGAGCCGCCTGGAGGTTGGTGATCTGGGCTTCGCGCTCCTGCAATGACAGGGTCACCTCTGTCACCTGCCGCTTGATCTCCAGCTTCTGCTCTTCGTGCTCCAGTCCAATCTAAGAATACAGATGGAGGGAGAATCCACATTCAGGGAGGAGCATGATGTTATATTGAAATGGGATTCGCTGGATTACCTTGAATAATTACTGTGACTTTAGAACTATTCTCAAGATCTTAGTAAGTCATTAAACATCAGTAATGTAACGGTAAAGGCACCGGTGGTGGAAAAAGAACTTTTTTTGCAGCTTGCCATGTGCCGAGTGTCTTCTTCTTGAAACTGCTCCCAGTGCTCGGTTCAAATGGGATAAAGCCAATGCTGGGTAATTTAAACCCAACACATTAGGTTGAGGATTTGAGCCAGCACGTTGACACCAACCAGAGATAAAAATGACCCAGCCTGATGTGTTAAAGCAACCAAGAAATGGGTTAATAGTGTCGCTGTTGTCAAAAATAATACTAATTTTTTACCAACAAAAACAACCCAATATTTTTAGTGTACATAAAAGCTCTATCCAGCTATCTATCTAGTTAGCTAGCTATGGCCACAATATATCAATTTTTCACTCATTCATTCTTCAAACTGTGGCAAATCTTCACAGTCACTAAGATTCAAGCTTATCCACTGCAAAATATACAGTAAAAGCTGATGATACAGAATTTCAATATGAACCTCTCTGAGCCTGTTTTCCAGCTCCAAAACCCGACTCTTGTGCGTATGCTCTTGGTGGCTTGTTTTTTCTAGATGCTCCTCAAGTTTGGCATTCTGGGCTTCCAACTTCCCAGCCTGAGACTCCAAGTAGAACTTCTGCTGGCGGAGCTCTGAGATCATCTCTTCCTGGGCTTTCCTGCCATTACAACACATCCAAAGGTGTAAAACGCTCAGTAAAAGGTGCACACAATCTAGAAATAAAATGCTCAAAACAGCATACATAGACGAGGGAAATGGGCAGCAATCACTACTTACATATTTTTCTGGGTGTAAATGCTGCTGTTGGCTGCTAGTTTGTTGGCCTCAGACAGCTCAGCAATTCTCTGCTCCAGGCTGTTCATCTTAGACTCCATTGCGTTTATGGTCTGGATGAAAATGATTACCAGTAGAACTTGAAATAATAACTGGGAGGCAAAGATTTATAGTGCAGACCTAGGTATTGGGCTGTTTTGTGCCTCTAAAATGAAGAAACCCAGATCATCTAAACAAGAAATCTATGTCAGTTTGATAAATGTGAAAATATGGCCGAAATAGTGTCACTTCCAAGCTGGTCAGCTCTTACCGCCTTCTGTTCACTGATGATGCTGCACTTCTCGCGAACCTCCTCCTCATATTTGCTCTGACTGGACTCCAGCATTTCTTTATCAGCCATGTCCGCCTTCATTTGAGACTCCAGCACCTGCCGGGCAACCCACAAAACCAGTACGGTATATCACTTAACGGGACAAAGGATGGTGAGAAGATGTACACCTACAGCTCAGGTGACAAAAGCTACACTTGCTAACATTAGGCATGCATTCTATTATTATTGTTGTTTTCATTGCACAGTGAGTATATATTAGTTTATTTAACCTTAATCTTATCTTCATAGAGCTTCTCCTTCTGTTTGAGATGTGTTTCCATCCTCTGTGCTGTGGCTTGGGAATCTCGCAGACTTTCCTCAAGCTCCTACACAAAAGTAATGCACTTTGTATTAGACCAGTGGTTCTTAACCTTGTTGGAGGTACCGAACCCAACTAGTTCATATGCACATTCACCGAATCCTTTATTCCTCATTAGTGAAAAATAAAAACGTGATTTTTTTTTTTTTTTTACAAATTCAAGACAGAAAAAAAACACATTTATCAAAAACAGAAAAAACTAAATAAAATTTCAAGACATAAGTATATATATTTTTAAATTGTGCACAAAATGAACCAGCCAGTGATGGCCGTGTCATAACTGATTGACATGTTGAGTCAGGTGTGCCTTAACCTTTATGGCCGAGGCTCCGTCGAACCCCCGAGACCGATTCACCGAACCCAGGTTCAGAACCAATGTATTAGACAGTGCACATTATCGCAAAACACCGGTAAAGGCTAACTCATTTTGTATTGTCGTTACAAAATTCCCATCTTATATCTCGATGCATCCATTTTCTACAATGCTTATACTCTTTAGCATTGCAGGTCAGCTGGAGCATATCAATCAAAGGGCACATAGCGTATAGACAAACAACTCATCACGTTCACTTTCTGAAAGGATGCCATGCAAACTTGAACCTTTTCTCGACAAATGTAACAAAAACAATCTCACAGCTCCTCTGATTATTTTAGAGATGAAAGATGGGTTACCAGAATTTTATCTGCCATCTGCTGAATTTGCTGGCCCTTGCTCTGGATGTCATCCTTCATTTTGGTCTCGCGGCGTTCAACAATCTCAAGCCTTTTCACCTGGTTCTCCAGTGTCTTTCGACCATCCTGCACACGCCCACACAAGTGCAAACATCATTTCATGTTTTGGGCATGATGGTTCAGGCAATATGGATGCATTCTTAAGTGTACAATATCACCCTATGAACCTGCTCTAAGAGTAAAGTTTAAACAACATTATCAGAAAATTGTAACTGGATTGCTTGATATTGAATACAAGCCACGGCATTTCATTTGCAACTTCTATGGAACAGCAAGCCTACACTCCTCTGGAGAAGTGTTGGAACAGTGAGACTAAGTAATTTATTTTAACGGAAAACCAAAAAGATTTGGGCTTGCCATCCAACAGTGATGAATATGAGACAAGGGATCAACATTTCAATTATTTCCAGGTGCTGTACTTACATTTGAATTGGATAAACAACAAATGTGCTCAACCTATGACACACTGCCAGCATTAAATTTGAGCATTTTTTGTTTTGTGTATGTTTTTCAAGGATTTCACGACAGCCTCTTTCTGTTTTTTGGTGTGTGGACTCCTCTTCATCATGTAAAATTGACCTGGCCAGTCGAAAATGTCCCCATTCCTTGTCCTGGTTAACCCCTTTGTTGTTTTGGCAGTGTTAGGCATGTTCAAAAAAAGTAAGTACTGTAGTTATAGTAACAAATGTCTTCAGTTGCAGCACGAGTGTTGCGTGAAACTGGAAACCCATGAGCACGCAAATGTGAGCGTTAAAATGAGCAGAGCTATTGTGAGCTGATTAAACACTCACAAGCAGTAAGGAGCACACACTTTTGCTCATTATACTCTCCATAACTAAGAAGTAATTTTTTCCCAATGCCATGCTCGCTCATAGTTCAAGAAACAAAATTCACACATAGCCAGAACCAACAATCAACACATCCGCAGCACGCGCAGAACCAAGTCTAAATAAAAAGCAAAGTTTAGTTGAGCTTAATTTACCACATCGTGCCGTTTTCATTTTTTTTTTTCATGCCTTTTGGCCATTAACTTGACTTGTATCTGATGCACTGATTTGCAGCCAATACTGATATAGGTGGCATATTCATTCAACTCATATCCAAAAAGCATGGAAGTGTGGAGCTGACAATGTAGAGGTAAACATTTTGCTGGACAAATACGTTTGAATGTACTTGCAAGAACATTCGAAAATATTGAAATACATTTGAACATACTCGCAAGTATATTCGAACGCAGCCCGGCAAGCTACACCCACTAAGAAAGTGGGTCCGGAAAGCCTTCCCCCCACTGTGGCTGGGCCCCGGTTCAAGACCATGCGTTCAATCAAATTCGTTAATTTGCTGTGATGTATCCTGTGTGTGCAACATCACGGTTGGAGATGAAAGTCTGTCCTCATTCTAAGTGACGCGTGGGACAGACAATAATTTGTTTACATTCAGGATTTTTCCATAATGCCACAGGATATACGAAGTCAATAATCCGTGGCATTATGGAAAACAATGCCAAACGGAAAATGCACTGCAGTCAAAAATGAAAAACAAAACCCCCCAAAAATTACAAATAAAAAATGTTTTCCTGACTTCTGAACATGTAGTTATGAGTGCGTTCAAACGTATTTGCCAGCCGCATTTTTTTACTCCACATTGGCAGCTCCACGCCTACATAGAAAAGCACTATTAGACAAAAATCTAGTAAATCGCCACAATTGTGAGCACTGCTTTTTGACTTTAGCTTTGTTCATTTCCTCCACCCTGAATGTGTTGAGAAAAGATTCCATACACATTATGCATTCCATTTGATGAAACCATGACTGAGAATTGTACAGTAAACAATGAGATCCCAGCCATTTTGTATACCTATTCTAGTGCGGATGGTGACGACTTTGTTAATCAGTATCTGAAGAAATGTTATTACCATCTGCAGACGATTGACATCTCAAAATTGTGACGTGCTTTTAGTGCAAATGTATTCTTTCTTTGAATAAGCAATGGAAATGGACACACCTGGGCAACAAAGAAACAACAGTCAACGGCATACTTCAATATTTTGGCTCATGAAAAATGGGTAGTTAAATATAAGGTTTTCTAACCAAAGTATCAAAATCCCTTGTAAATATATGGCTCTTAATTCCCAAATGGAATCTCTTGTCTCATATTCACATTTTAAATTAAGACCTAAATGTTTGCACTTTACAGTTAAAATAAAGAATTGGCCTTAGAGTTCAAATATTTTGGAGGGGAGTGATGCTGCGGTGCTTAACAGATAAACAAGCCAGTTCTGGTGTTTTTTATTCAGTACTGCAAAATAATATGGTATGATTTATAAAAAAAAAAAAAAAAAAAGAAAGAAAACCTGTTGAAGTCAACACCCACAGGGAGCGCTATACTGGAGGTTTTTTTTTTTCTTTTTTTTCTGTACCTCAGTCTCACGGAGACGTCTTCGCAGACTGTCATTGGAGTCCTCCTTGTTCTGTAGCCTCTCGAGATCTCGTTCCATGCGCTCTTTGGCCATCTTCATACTTTGAAGATGGTCTGTAGCTTCAGAACTGGATTTTAATGCCTAGGAATTGATGTTCAATGTCAATTAATTTTGGTTCCTAATGGTGATTACAGTTCTTTCATCTGAAATAATGTTATCATATTTCACATAATAACTACAAAAAAATTCCAGGGACATTTTGAATGGGCCTGCTAATATTTGTGAAGAATGTGTGATGAGTTGTGCTTGCCCAGTGGAACTATTTTAGACCTTGGCGTCAACAAAAAAGAAAGTCTTTGCTCAGTACGTCAGACATTTGCATGTACTGTGTTGTGTCCATTTTGAGATCTAATCATCTGGAAAGACAGTGATAATTTGGATTTTCTTTCAAACATATCGTCACCACAACCTTAAAAGAGTTACATTTAGTCCCACAATGATTATGTTTTGTTTTCTTGCTCATCACAACGCTCTCAAATTCTGTTCTCCAGCCTATCTGTTTGGAGTGTAGGTGTGACATTCCAGTGGATGAAACAACTACAATCCAGGTGGAAGGTGGTTTCCAAAGTGCCCACTTCACAAATCTGTGACCTCCTTGGCCAACTTTATATCATCCGCCAGTTGAGGTCTACTTCCATTTTTTGTATAAATGTACTTTATGCACCTCAAACTGCTGCGGGACTCAAGAAAAACTTTGGCTTCTTCCGCCATGTCAACATCTATCAAAGCACCTCTTGCACGTGGCGCTTCAAGGGAATGAGAGGCTTGCCCCAAATCAAGCCTTTTTTTTTTTGTGCCACACGGAATCATCTTGCATGAGACTGCAAACCCCCCCTCCTAAAAAAAAGTAGTCTACAGCCCACCTCCTTGCAGACTTACATTGCGCCTCGCACCAGAATTGCAATGGGCACGAAAATAGAGCCCAAACAAACAAAGATGTGGGGAGCTATAAGTTGCAGGTCAGTACAAGGATCAAAACAGGTGGACTAGCAAATGGTTCAAAATATTAACTGCCCTTGGACCCCAATAGTAAAATAAATAAATAGATAAAATGGACTGAAGCATCTTTTTTTTTCAACACACAACAAAACAACTATACAGTTTATCCACACCTTCTTAAATTAAATGTTACAGTATGTGCAGAAAGTACTGTAGTGAAGGCCAGTGTGAGGGGGTGGTAAAGTTTATGTTGAGTGGCAGTCGTTAGTTCAGTTTATATATTGCATGTACTGTATCTATTCTTCTAATACAGATACTCATGCTAGTCTCATCGAGCGACACATGACAAAAGACACCAGCAAATTATTCCGATAGGAATCAAATGAAAACCTGATTTTCGTTAGCCGTGTGGATGTAAAATATGCTGGATGGTCAAACCATTTGGAAGGGTGTTGAGTTGGAATATTTGCTGTGTCTGGAGAAGGAGACCATTCAGAAGATCATTTCCAATTGGGGGAGCTTTTTGATTTCAAAAATGGGCCAAATCTGACATGAAGGCCACATTATAAGGGAAAGAATGACATCACAGATGATGAACAAAACTTTTATATGCTTATCAGAAAGACAATCGGGTTGTTTTCTTTCTTTTATCCAAGCGTGCACAGTTATATGAATTATTCATTTCCAAACAAGGATTTTCTACCTTGGCAAGCTTCTCTTGAAGATCATGGAGCTTTGCCTGCTGCTCTGAATTGGTCTAAAACCAAAATCACAGTTAAAAATATGTACCGTAGATTATTTGACTTTCTTCTGAAACTAGTCGAAATAGTCCAGTACTGTGAATAGACTCAATAAAATACCTTTTCCAGCTTGGTGATGAGCTCATCTGCTTCCGCTTTTCCTTGCTCTTTGGCCTGTGAACAAATAAATATAGAAGTGTCAGTGAGCTTGCCTTCAAATAATGCTTGGAAAAAAAAAAAAAAAAGATGCCCAAATCTACAGGCATGATAAAAAAGGCCCGATCTGAAAATGAAACACCTTCTGCAATCGATGCTGATAGTCTCCAGCCTTCCTCTTCAATTCTTCACTGTTCTGCCGAGACTCTTTCAACTCTGCCTCATACAGGTCGCTGCGACGACGAGCAGCTGACAGGTCCTCCTCCAGTTGTCGGATGGAAACTCGCATCTCCTCCAACTGGGCATGATATTCCTGTGAAGAAACCAAATCATTCTCTCAAACAAATTTTGAAAGATTTATGGAAAAGGGGGCGGGCCAGTGAGTGGTCTGGTGGTTAGCGCGTCGACCTCACAGTGCAGAGGTACCGGGTTCGATTCCAGCTCCGTCCTCCCTGTGTGGAGTTTGCATGTTCTCCCCTGCCTGCATGGGTTTTCTCCGGTTACTCCGGTTTCCTCCCACATTCCAAAAACATGCACCATAGGTTAATGGACCACTCGAAATTGTCCCTAGGTGTGAGTGTGAGCGCGGATGGTTGTTCGTCTATGTGTGCCCTGCGATTGGCTGGCAACCGGTTCAGGGTGTCCCCCAACTATTGCCCGAAGACAGCTGGGATAGGCTCCAGCACGCCCCGCGACCCTAGTGAGGATAAAGCGGTTCAGAAAATGGATGGATAAACGGATGGATGGAAAAGGGGGGCAGGGTGTTCCAAGTACAAGGTGATTAAATTCAGTCGAGTGTTAGTGCTCCAATCAGGTTGCTTATAAAATATCAAGAAATTAATATAGTTATACTTGTGTAACTACCACATGAAATGGAAGTGGAAAAGGGCTCACTGTTTGTCCCAGTATTTCTTGACCTGATTCCAGCTGGGAAAAAAAAAAAAAGTTCTTGTTCGACACTACTGTATCATTCATGTGAGCAGATGCATACATAAGTGATGCTGCTGACTACGTTCAAACTGCATAGGATGAAAAGACAGTAGAAATCCTTGAATTCAAGGCTGTTTGTGTCAGACAATTTGGTAGGAAGCACTGTTGGGAGTAAGTAGGAAGTGCCATAGTCACTTCATTTACCTGTCTGTCAAAAGGTGATTGGTTACAGCCTTGCTCTAATTACAAGAAGAGCATCCGCCTTATCAGGTTACATGGCACGTCTGTACATTCATCCGTCTAATAAAAAGTAACATCTCCTGACTCAGAGGCTCAGTATGGAACAGGGCGAGTAAAGCTAGCCAGGGCCGCAGATAAAATTGCTTAAAGCGTTGGGGAGGGGAATCAACTTAAGGAAGAGAATAAATATTAGGCCTAGGTTCAATGATAATGTTCCCCCTTAAAGGTCCTATTGGTAGCCATTAGTACGATCTGAATCTGAACCCGAGAACATGACACCAGATTGATGTTTGCGCTACTTGATGTCATATTTAAATACTATTGTCCCTTCCTGTCATCACACTCCTCCTACTTGTTTCCTGTGGGCATGTATCTTAAGCAATGGCATTTGATCAACCACACTTGCTCATACACAGAATGACAGTCAGTCAAAGCAAACAATACGACTCACACGTTACGGACCTGCTAAATATGCCCGGAATGACACCACGGTGGGTTTTGCATATGTCACAGAGATTCATGGCTTGAGTGAATACTGCTATTTTTTTTTTAATTTGAATCAATCATCACTATTTACTGTTGATCCAATACTGCACGGCTTCTGCATGAAAATGCTAAACGCTGGCGTGCGTGGGAGACAGATGCTATTCAAGATGAAAAGCTGAATTTAGCTGGTGTAAATGGCGGTCGAAGAGCCCCCCCCCCCCCAATGTGTACATGGAGCAAGGTAGCACTTTTATGAACAGAGGATTTGACTCATATATTTGAAGATGCAAATTATGGTTTGTTTCAAGAGGGTTTGATGGAATATCCCATCTTGTTCGGTCACAGTTTTACTGCGGATGTGACACTTATCACCACCCACAAAATAATTAAGAGCACACGTTTAGTCCACGTTGTTGAAGAGAACCCAGAAATTAGCAAGAAGCAGTCCCTTTTTGTTCCTCAAAATCTGACACTATTGGGGGAAAGGGTTAAGATTGGCATTCTACCTCCAAATGAGCAGCCGAAATAAATTCCCTCCAGTAGTAATCCCTCAAACATGTCGTAACGAAAAAGAAATGGCAGCGAGGAAAATCATATAACCTCCAAACAGCTTCAAATGCCCTAACCTCCTGCATAGAGGCCTCACGCAGTTTTCGACTAGCACGACATATGATTTGAGTCGTAGCATTTAGATCATCACCACTTTATCGACTTAGAATCGCAAAACACAGTCAGATGCAGGTGTGGGTTTAATCAGTTACTGTATGTCTTGAACGCCTCGTCGTAGCGGCAAGAAAACGTCTTCCCACCATTTGTTCCTTCTTTGGCAAAGGCGGAGCAACTCCACCTGCATACACAGTGGTATCGTGCGGATTACCAACACCAGAGGACAAGGAAGTATTTAACCCCCGGATCCAAGAACAGTTTTAGCACTTGGAGTCACTCCCACGCATCCCAAAGTTAACCTCTTTCTCTGTTAAGCAAAACCATTCCATTTTTACATCAGAAAATGACATGACACTTGACCTTTGAGTGATTCCTATTCAATGCCGGTCAGACACAATATACAGTATATCAGCAACAATTTTAAAGATATCAACAAATTCAAAAAATTTGTCATTTGTACACATGACAAGACTTTGGGTAAATGTCTCAATAGCAGAACAAATGTTGCAAATAATCCGCTTTGGCGGCAAATATAGCGGTATATGTACAGCACAATAGATCAAACGCGATGCACACTGTCACTCAAATGGGAATATCTCGTCTGATTTCTGGATGAAGATGTGGTTGAAAATTCTGTTTCTGAAAGAGTCTGAACTAAGACCCAGCATCTCATCACGATCAGCCTGCCCACTGCATCAGCGCTCTCTTCACTCGTAGGTATAGGGCTCTCGTCACCATAGCAACCATTGCACAATGTATTCAGTGCTTGGTAACCAGCGCTGGAGTTCGAAGGGAAAAAAAAAGGGGTGCTTTTTCGAAAATAAATAAAATAAATTATGAAATAGTAGGGATTTCTTTATCCTCCTACAGTGTCAGTGTGAGAACTAAATTTCTGCTCTCACTGGTCAAGAGATATATAAACCCTGCATACTGTGACAGTGAAAAGTCGCAGACATAATCAATGTACAGTGTAACGTAGAGTGATGTTTTATAAGATCGGCACACTCAATTGGCCAAGCGTAAATAATTGATGCAATATGTGACACAATTTGGAAAAAGTCGATTTTCAGTTGTTATTCCATTCCAACCTTCAAAAAGTCGTCTTCAGCCAAATTCATTGAACAATTCACTTCATTCCTTCTGTCACGATCAGAATTACGGTATCAATAAGAACCCCATAACAGCACATGCACCATGTTTGAGCAAGGATGTCGTCCGTTTTGCATCATGAGCTGCTCCTGTCCTTCTGCAATCTCCCCACCCCCCATCTCTCTGATACACGCATTCCTTGGTTTCATGTCTAAACCTGTGCATTGTTTGTGGTTGACATGTTCTTGAAACTCTCTGTATTTACATTCATGGAGGTATCTCGTCATCATAAATTTTGACAATGATACCCGCATACCAAGGATTCTGTGATCACTAACTTGAATTGTCTTACTGTTGGAGTCACTGCAAAAACTAATTCAACACTTTTGGGTGGCAAAGAAAATGGCCATGTCCGGCGCCCCGATGGTCCAGTGGTTAGCACGTCGACCTCACAGTGCAGAGGCCGTGGGTTCAATCCCAGCTCCAGCCTCTGCATGGGTTTTCTCCGGATACTCCGGTTTCCTCCCACATTCCAAAAACATGCATGGCAGGGTGATTGAACACTCAAAAGAGTGTGAGTGTGAGCGCGGATGGTTGTTCGCCTGTGTGTGCCCTGCGATTAGCTGGCACCTGGTTCAGGGTGTCTCCCGCCTACTGCCCGAAGACGGCTGAGTTAGGCTCCAGCATGTCCCACGACCCTTGTGAGGATAAAGCGGTTCAGAAAGGGGATGGATGGAAAATGGCCATGTGAGTCATCTTACATCAACCAACTAGAGTCTGTTTTTCCACTTCTTGAAGTCAAAGCAGCAAGAAACACAAATCAACAGCAATTCAATGTGCTGGCAGATCGAATTCAGAATTTAGTCTCCATGAGCTCCGGACTTCAGGCAGGCATTGACACATTTTCCAAATGCTCGTGAAAATGCAGTCGATCTGCATAAAATGACTGTAAAAATGTTGCAAAATCTGAGTTTGAAAAGTCTCCAATTTAGTCACATCTTCTCAGTTTGATTTCAAATCTCCAAAAGCTTCTGGATCTTAATGTATCTCAAACCCTCCATCGCATAAATGTTGACAACATGACCGGATAGTACACTTCCATCTGTTACCTGTTCTTTGATCTCCTGAAGCTTGTTACTCTGCTCCCGGATGTCGTGGAGGAGCTGTAATGCTTTGTCATCCTCCTGCGTGACCTCCATACGAGCTTGTTCCAGACTACGCTTCAGACTCTGAAAGCAAAATCGAGAATGTCAGACATAAATACATAAGATAAAGAGCATTTCTCAAAGGCCTGCACTCATTGTAATAAACAAAATTACTCTATGCCTGTGCAGTTGGTGTCAGTGCCACTGTATCTACATACACTGCATTCTGTAATGTAGGTGGCGAGGTCCTGTTCGAGGATAGTCCTTTGAGTCTCTGAGGCTTTCAACTCGATGTCCTTCTGCTGCAGTACTGACTCGAGGTCAGACATCTTCCTTTGTACAAGTAAGATCTCCTGCTCAACCTGGACATAAGAAAATGACACTCAAACAATCCATCATGAGACTTTTACCACATTTGATGATTTAGGCTCCCACAGGTTCCCACTGTTATATTAAAACCACACTAACGGCAATTCCAAAGACTTCTTTGTAGGAGGCGCGTATATTGAACAATATTACACCATTTTGTCCATGAAGTTAATTGTGCCTATCAAATACTTAAAAGCTGGTGAACTGTTTCAATCATACCAAGGTCAACGGAAGTGTAGTTAGAATGCCAATCAGTCCGATGCCTTAGAAGGGGTTAAATCCGGAAGTTTAGTCATTATCAGAGGTGGGTTGGTACCCACCTCTGATAATGACTAAACTGCATTACATTTACTGCTTTACAATTATTTCAGTAACTTTAGGGATAAATTGTACTTGCCAGAGTAACAGATGAAACAGTACTTTTACTCCAATACATTTAAATACATTTCGTTTGGTACTTTTACATTTATTGATTCATTATTTGTGCAAAATTGCACCGAGCAACATTGACACAGTGCGCCTTTATCGCTGATCATTTTCAAGCCACAACCTTTTGAGATCGCATAATCAAAACCGAATGTTTGACTGAGGTAACAACTCTGGCACCTGAAGAGTTAAGCCAATGTTTGCATTTTAAGTGTATGAAACGTAACGGTTACATACGCAAAAATTAATATTTAAATCTTGTCACTGAAAATGCGCTACATTTTTAAGCAAAGGGATGAAGTTGAGACCTTGAGGCCTCACAGTTTTCTTGAGTGCGGACTGAACTGTCAAGAAGAGACACCACAAGACAGTGTATGGTTTTACCAATTTATTAATTGGGATCGATTGATCATGTTGGCACCGTACAACCCTTTTCAGCATCGCACAAATTGGATGTCTTACTTTTACATTTGCATGACCTCGAATACCTCCAAATTAGATGAGATACTGTATTTCGGTATTAAAAAGTATTTTGGGGGCGGGGGGGTCAAAGATGAACCATCCCACCATGCCTGTGAGAAACATCAAAGTACAGTGCTGCATGAAAATCATCAGCTTGAAAACGAGGGATTCCACTGTACGTCATATCTAAAAATAAAAGTGCAGAAAATCCACTTTAACCAGGCAGAGCGCATTTTTCTGAGAGGACCTCAAGCGGACCTGGTGTGACATGATCACACAAAAACAGGGTCAGGAATAATGGCGGGACCTGGTCCATTCCAGCAGACTAAACTGTGGTTTGTAGCGCATCTTCGGTACCCAGTTGTTGATTTAATTGTCTAGGTCACAGAACATTCCGCTATCCTGGTGTGCTTTAGATGCTACTTGGATCAATACTGTAAATTCCTTATTGACCTTTTTTCTGTCAACACAGAATCCATCCCAGCAAGCTGAAGGAATACACTGACTTAAGAAAATGCCACAGAAAGCAGGCGTTCTCTTTCTTTGATGACCCTCCGATGAAGAATGCAAAAAGAATTTTAAAATATGTTTCCATTTATTTTTTATATTATTTTATTTTTTGTTTATGTTCGTTGTTGTCAGACAACGTTTGAATTTGCATATATATTTATTTTTATTTGTTTGTGCTCCTGAAAAAAAATAAACATCCAAAATTACTCAATATTTACGAAGTACTTGAGTATTTTTTTTTCATTTAATACTTATTTACTCTTAGTCCAGTAATTATTTAGTAGAATACTTTTTACTTTTACTTGAGCCCTATTATTCAAAAGGAACGGTACTCTTGAGTACAATTTTTTGCTACCCTACTCAACTGTGTTTAGTAGATAAAGTTTTTATGTCACCGGAAAATTGCGTTCTCTGAGAATAACAAGCATAGACACAATACCTGTGACATGTGTCCAGCAATTCTGACAGTTTTGTTTCAAGATGGTCCCAAAGGGGCTGCTGTAATGGACAACTGGTTGTTGTTGTCACTGTTCTGATGGAGAGAAAGATGAGAGACATGAACACAAAAGGAGAAACATGTGGAATAAGTCACCTGGACTACAAAGGCCTGTTTAGAGGCTTTCATGATACAAAAACATTTATCCATCCATTTTCCGATCCGCTTTATCCTCACAATTGTCGCGGGGGGTGCTGGAGCCTATCCCAGCTGTCTTTTGGCAGTCGGCGGGATACACCCTGAACTGGTGGCCAGCCAATCGCAAACCACACAGAGACGAACAACCATCCGCGCTCACACTCACACGTAGGGACAATTTAGAGTGGTGCAGGGTTCGATTCCGGCTGCGGCCTTCCTCCTCTCCCTTTGCCTACGTGGGTTTTCTCCGGGTAGTCTGGTTTCCTCCCTCATTCTAAAAACATGGAAGACAGGTTAATAGAAGACTCTAAATTGTCCCTAGGTGTGACTTGGTATTCATCTATGTGTGCTCTGCAATTAGCTGGCAACGAGTTCTGCCCGATGACAGCTGTGATAGGCTCCAGCATGCCCACGACCCTGGTGAGACTAAGCAGATTGGAAAATGGATGGATGGATGAAATTAAGGAGAACAACCACCCAATCAATGCTTTGTGGCTGTTTTCTTCAAGTGGAACTGAAACCTCAGTCTAGGTGAAGGGAATTATGAACACTTCCAAATACCAAATAATATTGTGTTCAAGCTTCCACGAGAAAGCTGAATATGAAAAGGAATCTCACTTTTCTGCTTGACCACCGCACAACACTGCAAAAAAGGATTTAGATTACCAGTCGATTAGTACAGGGGTCCCAAACCGCCGGTCCGCGGACCGGTACCGGTCCGCCGGGCATTTGGTACCGGGCCGCACAGAACGAACTTGACTTAATTCCGTTTTATTTCGGAATACGAAAGATGTTTTATTTTGAAAAACTACCGGATTCTCCATTACATCCGTCTGTGTTACGCTTGACAAGCGTCAAGCCACGCTTCTCCTTCACGTGACCGATTACTTCAAAACAAAACGCATGCAGCAACGGCGACGAAAACAAAATTACGAAGTAGACTGGACATAAACCACACACTTGAGGTGTCATTGTTTCCTATTACCCCGAGATGGGCCGTCTGGTTGCAGAAAATCAAGCTCGGTGCTGTGGTGAGTCGTCATTTTCATGCACTTTGAATTTGCGTTGTATCGTATTTTGAAGGCATTAAACATTGCCATCGCGATCGGAGTGTTGTGGCCAGATTAGACGCTCCTTGTGTTTATTATTATATTTCGAAAACGCCACAGTTTTCATGCAGCTCATACCATACCATTGGATCGTAGTGTTGCGGTCAGATTAGACGCTCCTTGTGTTTATTATTATATTTCGAAAACGGCACAGTTTTCATGCAGCTCATACCATATTATTTTGTTGTATTATTTCCGCCACACATTAAATGCCGGTCCCTGAAAATATTGTCTGACATAAACCGGTCCGTGGGGCAAAAAAGGTTGGGGGCCCCTGGATTAGTACATGCTGAAATTAAGTAAAGTGACTTGCTTTACCAGAAGACTTTTGACATTTTGTGCGGCCCAGCCTGAACCCAGACCTGAATCCACTTGAAATTGTGTAATTCATCTGAAGCATGCAACACATGGTAGAGTGGCTTTCCTTGAAACCTGACAGATTTGGAGCACATATGCAAGGAAAAGTGGGCAAATGTTGCCAATTCAAGATGTGCCCTGCTGATAGACTCTTTCCCCGTAAGACTGTAAAAGTAAAAGTAAAAAAAAAAAAGAAAAGGTGCCTTTAAGAAATTATTGCATAATTTAGGCCTGTAATGCCTATTTATGCACCTAAAATATTCCACTATTCAGGATTGACACCAGAAACAGAATATGTACAACAAAGCCATTTTGTTCAGACAAAATTTATTTTCGAATGATTAGTTAATTGATGTTAAGAAACCCTTCAAATAATTACATCAGTCAAATTGTCATCATTAGTTAGTCATGCTTGTATGCTGTAGGAGATCCTTTTTGAGTCGGCCTATTTTTAGCTCCGAACTGCTAGAAATAGGTTGCTCATGTTGATGTAACTGTGTTTTCCACCACCACTGGATATATTTAGCAGAATGCGTGATCAAGAGCAAGGCAGAGGAAATCTTGAACAGAATATTAAAAGCGCTCGCTCCCCACCCACTTCTCCCAACTGGAACAGGCTGATCTTAGTCTTCAGTACAAGCGCATTGTGGAAATGGACTGAGAAGGTTGTTCTCGGTGTTGCTGGCTGTTCCAAAGCACATTGCTTTCCGATTTTAACGGCGTTCTTTGAGCGCATGTGTTCAGTCTTCTGTGCGCCGTCTGTGACCAGCAGGAGATAAACAACATGCGGTCCACAAGATCACAGGCAGTGGCCTCCGTGTCAAAAAAAAAAAGACTACATGCACTTTGTAGATTAAAAACAACAACCAAAAAAAAAATCACTTCTACTTCTTCTGTGAATAATTTCCCACAAATGTGGCTGCTGTAACAGTGTAACTCAGGAAGCATTCGGAGGCAGGGCGACCAGCAACACTGCTCAGGATGTGCGAGGTATGTCAGAAAAACATGCTTGCACATCTGCAAAACATTTTGACTGACACTTAAAAAACCCTTTCTGCTGCACATTTCTGTAATGCATCTGTGATGATTTCAGGGGGTGTGCTTCCACGCAGACTCCAGTGTTAATTGTCTGACCATGATGATATACTCTCTACGTGCATGCTCCCACCCGCAGTTCATTGCCAACAGAAAGATTAAATGACCTGTTCACTATGCAATGTCTAATACCCTTGTAATCAGACTCTGATTATAAGGGCAGCTAAAAATGATGAATCCTCAATGTGCCACAACGTAGATGTTGGACAAGAGCGCTTAGCTCAAAAGGTGTTTGATGGTGACAAGGGTTGCGATGGGTGCCTCAGGCAATATCTGAATGGACCTTGCTTTTTTTTTTCAATTCTATTGGAACAGAAAACGACCCCAAACTGTTCCAATAAAGTTAGAAGCCTTGTCCAAGCTGTCTTGGTAAGATGGGGAATTATCACAAACCACTCTTTGAATATTTGATAAAGATGTTTCTCTCATTACGTAACACTTCAAAGAGGTAGGAAATGTAATTGCTGATAATTGATGATTCAAACTATCATCACATTGAAGGCTTGCCTGACATGCAAACACCTTTTATCGTTTGGTGTGTGCGTGCGTATGTGTGTGTGTGTGTGTGTATATATATATATATATATATATCAGTGGCGGACCCTCAGGGCCAGCAAGGCCTTCTCTGCTGGCCTAAACATTCTCAGAAAAGTAAATTTACTTTTCTGAGAATGTTTAGGCCAGCAGAGAAGGCCTTGCTGGCCCTGAGGGTCCGCCACTGATATATATATATATATATATATATCAGTGGCGGACCCTCAGGGCCAGCAAGGCCTTCTCTGCTGGCCTAAACATTCTCAGAAAAGTAAATTTACTTTTCTGAGAATAACATTAATTTGTTATTTTATTTTCATAAATATGTAAACAAAATTATTCTCTGTATTCTTTACGTCATATTATTTCCACTTAGTCGAGTGGCTTTCAATGTTATTTAAAATAACATTGAAAGCCCCTCGACTAAGTGGAAATAATATGACGTAAAGAATACAGAGAATAATTTTGTTTACATATTTATGAAAATAAAATAACAAATTAATGTTATTCTCAGAAAAGTAAATTTACTTTTCTGAGAATAACATTAATTTGTTATTTTATTTTCATAAATATGTAAACAAAATTATTCTCTGTATTCTTTACGTCATATTATTTCCACTTAGTCGAGTGGCTTTCAATGTTATTTAAAATAACATTGAAAGCCCCTCGACTAAGTGGAAATAATATGACGTAAAGAATACAGAGAATAATTTTGTTTACATATTTATGAAAATAAAATAACAAATTAATGTTATTCTCAGAAAAGTAAATTTACTTTTCTGAGAATAACATTAATTTGTTATTTTATTTTCATAAATATGTAAACAAAATTATTCTCTGTATTCTTTACGTCATATTATTTCCACTTAGTCGAGTGGCTTTCAATGTTATTTAAAATAACATTGAAAGCCCCTCGACTAAGTGGAAATAATATGACGTAAAGAATACAGAGAATAATTTTGTTTACATATTTATGAAAATAAAATAACAAATTAATGTTATTCTCAGAAAAGTAAATTTACTTTTCTGAGAATGTTTAGGCCAGCAGAGAAGGCCTTGCTGGCCCTGAGGGTCCGCCACTGATATATATATATATATATATATACACACTGTATATATGGTGAGTGGTTAGCGCGTCGACCTCACAGTGCAGAGGTCATGGTTTCGATCGGGTACTCCGGTTTCCTCCCACATTCCAAAAACATGCATGGCAGGCAGATTGAACACTCAAAATTGTCCCTAGGTGTGAGTGTGAGCGCGGATGGTTGTTTGTCTCTGTGTGCCCTGCGATTGGCTGGCAACTGGTTCAGGTTGTCCCCCGCCTACTCCCCGAAGACAGCTGGGATAGGCTCCACCATCCCACATCGATAATGGATGGATGAAAAAAAAAATTATATTATATATATATATACACACACACACATACACACCGTGTGTGTGTGTGTGTGTGTGTGTGTGTGTGTGTGTGTGTGTGTGTGTGTGTGTGTGTGTATGTGCAGAAACGGCTCCTCAAACATAGAACAACAGAGCAAAAATGTTCACCATAACCACCGATCTGGAGGTCTTTTTGGAAGGTTGAATAATGTGTTGGCGTATGAGTCAGAGATGAGGAGGAGGAGGAAAGTGGAAAAGGGAAAAGGGTTGCAATCCAGTCTGCTGTGTGGTCCAAGTCCTACATTGCTGTTTGGGGTGTAGAGGCAACAGTCGATCAAAGAATACACTCGTTTACACCGACGGCGCCCAAAGGCTATGCTAACAGCTCCCCTGTTGGATACTCAAGTATGATCTTTCACTTCACCCTCTGCATATCATCTAGGGCAGATCTGAAATGGACTTTATTTACTCATTATTTGCAAATCAATAACCATGCTTGAAATCATCCCCCAGACATAAATGTCCACAGACATAAATATCCTAGATACCAAAAGCCTGCGCAGCCCTGATCAAATGCCAGGGTGGTGCAATTTATAAGAACAGAAAGAAAAAAAAAACTTTAAATATTTTTTTGTCCGATAACTTGCGCGAAGCAAGTGAAAAAAAGAAGAACTCTTGTCGAGAGGAGAAGTAAAAATAAGTCACTCAGACAATATGGTTGCACAAGTGCACATGCCCTCTTCTAACTTGGGATGGGGATGGGTTCAGAATTATCCAAACACATTGAAACTCCTGTTAAATGGGGCTCAGCACACAGCTGTCACCACTTCAAGTGCCTCTCATTAACCCAAAATAATGTTCAGATGTTCTGGTATGCTTTTTATAACTATTTTTTCATTTCTAGCATCCATCCATTTTCTAATCCGCTAATCCTCACAAGGTTCACGGGCGGGCTGTCTTTGGGTACACTGAACTGGCGGCCAGCCAATCACAGGGCACACAAAGACAAACAACTATCCGTGCTCACACTCACACCTGGGGACAATTTGGAGTGTTCCATTAACCTGTAACGCATGTTTTTGTCATGTGGGAGGAAACCGGAGTGCCCGGAGAAAACACACACAGGCATGGGGAGAACATGCAAACTCCACACAGGAAGGCTGGAGCCGGCATCGAACCCTGCACCTCTATGTACAGCCGACCACTGTGCCACAATCATTTCTAGCAAAGGCTGAAAATTCATGCAAACGCTGATCCCAAATTGTTCACGGTGGAGTATAAAGGGAAATGGGGAAAGAAAAATAAATTGTATGTCTGTGTGCGTTTTATTAATATTTTTGTGTTTAGTGTACACTGCAACCTCAGCATCCTATCAGTTTTACTTTTACAAAAAAGTAATTTTAAAAATTTCATTTAAAAACAGACGGTCACGTTTAACCTACAGTGGCGCGTGACCTCCATCAACGGAAGTTGTTTGCGGTCAGTGGTCTGCAATTCCAACTTACGATCAGAGCCGTTGCAATATCTCTTTTTTTCCAGTTTGTTTCATCCGCAATTGACCGATGACACTGGCAAAGAATTGGAATATGGAGCACCAGGAGAAGCTTTTTAAAACGGTACACGTGAGCTACAATAGTGATGTTCCTGCATTTAACACAGCAAAAGTGCGTCCCATGCCTCAGGTCACCCACTAAGGCAGGAGGTGATTTCCTTTTCACAAACTCACAAACTCTGGTATCTACTTTATTTTTCTGTTTCGTTCATGTTACGGGCCGTGATGGCTGTTGCTCATCATGGCATGCGCTGTAAACGGTCGATCGCCAAGATTGGTTGGCCTGAAAAGTAAATGTTTGGTCAAAAAAGGTTGGGCACCACTGTTGTAAAAAAAAATGCTGGGGTCAACTCCACCTTTAATGCAGCTTGCATCCCACATGAGCGAATCTATTTATGATTTGGGTCGTAGAAGTAAAACTTGGTTTTCAACACTCGGGTTTGAGCTGTTTTATGAAGCCTATGTGCATCTGCAGATTAAGCCTGCTCAGATGAGAGGTAAAACGTTTCAGAAAAGAGTCGGTTGTGAGTGGTTCAATGCCCTGTGAGTGCTGAGCTTCCATATATGATGGGAAATATTTTTAAATGATTTATCTTGATCTCATTTGTCTATATGACAAAAACCTGGCAGTCAATAGACTTTTTGCATCCACTGTATTTAATACAGTCACTTAACTTAATTGCAAATTGGCATGTTTTGTCAGTCCTCTAACAGCAAGCCGGGAGAAATTAACTCTTTACTGCCATAACAAGGTTGCGGAGATATGTTTGTTCGCTTGACTGTATTTGTGTGCGTGTGTGTTTTGAGTTTTTGTAGAATTACACTCACCAACCTCTTCATTGATATTCAGTGATGCTGTGCAGTTCTATAGCATTTCAAAGTTTATATGATAATAAAGGGGGGAAAAAAACACAGACCCCGCCCCTCTGTCAAATTGCAAACTGAACATTGTTGTGTCAAATCCCATTAGAGTGTGCTGATGAACCTAATCAAGTGGCCCATATTGTACTGACACAACCATCATAAATTCCAATGGAAAACAGGACAGGTGTTGAATTCCAAAAAAGGCTCTCGGGGGGGTGGGGACACTTGAGAACATGGAATGTTCTCTTCTCTTCTCTTCCATCTAACTCAACAAATATAATCTGAAGGTATTGTCATTTGTGATCCTGCTGAATAAGCATCAGAGAAGCAGCAAGCTATCTCCCCCCACCCCTCCCAAACCTGCTGTTACCATAGAGATTCCTCCAACCACAGTCTTCAGCTTGTCACTTTTTCCTTCAGACTTTGCAAGCCTAACCGAATAAGTGAGCAGACTGACTTCACCGTGTAATAGGCAGAGTCCGTAGTTACTTCATATCAAAACTTCTACGGTCTTGTCATTGATGGGTGTAACGTGAAATCAACCTGACAGTAGAGGCAGTCTAAATGCCACCGCCGGGAGTGAGGGCAATCTGCTCATGGGTATGCAACAGTAAGCTGAGCAGTGAGCTGAGACGCGAAGTGAGACAAAGCATCGCAGTCGTGACCAAAAGGAGAGTTCACTCTTCAAACAACAGGGCTGCTCTGCTGCAACAACACTATGTGGTCATTAAAGAGTGGTGTCAGGCAATCGAGACAGCATGCCGGGATGGTCAACGAGACAATGCTCTGCAGCTAAATCCATTGATCCGATTCTGCTTTCAACTGCCTATTTTAAGTAAAACAGCATGGCACTTACTCAGGACTGCTGCAGCTGAAATCTTTTACCCGGGTGCTCCTTAAAGACGGTACCTCCTCATCCGGTACAACCGTTCATATGGGGTCACTGTCAGAAGCCACCAGCTAGACTGAGAGCTTCGCTGGTTCATCAAATTTGTGGATGTCATCCTCAATGAGGAGAGAGAAGAGAGGAGAGAGTGAGCTCGACTCCCGAGCGCGGTTTACAGGGAGACCGAGAGGAGGAGAGGGTGGGGAGGGGGTGTGGGGGGTAGCATCATGTGGAAATGCAGCAGATCTGTGATCACACAGCGGTGGCTCTCCCTCTCTCTTCTGTATCAGTCTCACCCTTTACCACTCCCACTACCACCACCACCCCCGCTCTAAACTATTTGGTCGCGCTCCATGCTGCGGCAGCTGTCACTAATCATATTCATGTATGCAGCTTGAAATGCTGAGCCATACGCTGAGCCAACAGCGAGCACCCAGTCGTTGCAAACTAATGTAAGCTGTCAAAATTACAGTAGTTTTTAGGCAGCAGCGATGCAGTAACAGACTGTAATTTTCTATATTAAGTGACTGCATCTGTAATTTTAAGTATAATACTGGAAATAAATATCCAGTTAGTTGCTGTATTTTTGAGAACTGAATACAGTATGTTACTGCTGCCTGTAAAATATTGTAATTTATGATGATACAGTAAAATACTGTAATTATTATGTTTTTTTACAACAAGTAGCTGTATGTTTGCCCCATGTTGACTGTATTATTTCCTCAGAATTTCAAAATAAAACCCTAACAATGTTTTTTTAATGACTTCTAATTTGCACATTTTGGACCAATTCAAACCGTTCCAACTGGAAACTGTTCAGCTCATCCCTATCACATATTTGTCAGAATTTCAAAATAAAATCCCAAATTAAGAGTTTTATTCTTTGTTTGTTTTCCCTTCTAACATGCACATTTTCTGGACCGATTCAAACAGTTCCATCTTCGAACTATTCAGGTCATCCCTTCCACAAGATTGTGTACATTTTCAAAATAAAAGCTAATAATAAACATTTGTTTGTTTGATTTGTTTTGACCCCTAATTTCCATATTTCTTGATCAGCTCAAACCATCTTAAATTTAAGATGTTGAGATCATTTCTATTAATTTCACCATTTCTACGAACTTTTTTGTTCTGAATAAAAGCCAGCAATTAAGATTTGGCTGGTGACCAGTTCAGGGTGTACCACGCCTCTCAGTCAACTGGAATAGGGACCATCTTACCTGTGATCCTAGTGAAGACAAGTGACACAGCACATAGATGGAAGGATGGATGGATGGATGGATAAACGGATGGATGGATATTAACACCCAAATTGTTACCTGACCTGCAAAAATACACACACACACACACACACACACACACACACACACACACGCACGCACGCACGCACACTTTATCTGCAGAACAACAAACAGCCATTGTATGAAGAAACAGTCATGGTCATGCTTGACTCACTCACTCAGCCGCCCACTGCTACAGTTGAACATGTGGTCAGCTCAGCTGTCATTTACTGGTACGAGGTATTTACTTTAGAAATGATGGGCTCCAATTTCTGATGGGATTCTTATTAGTGTAGCAGGATATACACAGTAGAAACCACTGTGTGAAGTCTGAGAGGTTGGCACACTTTCTTTCGGATACGAGTTGAAAACAAAAATGGCCAGCATGGTTTCTCATATTTTGATTTCATTTTCTATGAGACAAAAATAAATCTCATGTACAGTAGCAGCAAAACAGAAGATCATGGAATCATTATAGGGAGAAGTCAAGTCAAAAATGGTCTTGACAATAAAATGTTCTATTTGCCACCCCTACTCTAAACAGGTGGATTTATTTTTTTTTTTTTGCTTAAGTCATATCCCACAAATGCAATATTAATCATAATACCATTTTTCGAAAATTGCAGCCGCATAGAACATACAAATAAAAGCAGACACATGCACAGACAGAGCAGTGGAGCTCAAGCAAGCGGCCCTTTTTTGCAGGATGAAAAGTGTATTTTTAAAATTTTTGTTTGTTTGGTTTTGCTGGAGTACAATTATTGCTGTTTTAAAAACAATGTTTAAACTAAGAAGAATAAAAATGATCATCTCATCATTATCAGTCTCCCTATAAGGTGTTTCGATGTTTGATTGGCTGTTAATGGAGTTGTAGTGAGAAGTCTGCCCCTTTGATTTGGGGTGCGCCCCCTCGCCCTGCCTCCTACTCCTCCACTTTGCTCCCACGCAGGCGTCACACTTGTTGAAACCCGCTTGACTTTTCAAGGGACATTCACGCACAGCACAACGCCTACACATTTTGTATTAATGAAATCCGTGATTTTAAAACCTTGTCCAGCTATTTACTGACCTTTGACATGTTGAATGAAGAGAGATTAGGGGAGAAATATACACAGCTGCAGCAGCAAACTAACCAACAGACATACAAAGAGACAGAAAATTCTATGATGGGAAGTCAAGTGAAATTTTTTCTTGACAATAACATGCTCAGCCCCATTTGTCAAAACACGGCCTTCCGATTAATAATATTGTGTTTGTGGAGTCCATCTCAGTGGGCAGCCATTTTGTCACTTGCTATCGAATGAAAATGACATCACAGTGAAAAAGGGCTCAGGTAACAACAAACCCATCTCACCTATTTTGTGATTTTAAGTCAAATGACTTTTGCAAGCTGAACCATGATTGCTTGATACCTGAGCCCTGAGCAATTGTGATTTGAACTAGTCTGGATTCGATTCCCAGATGTCAATTTACTGTACTTTTGTGCTGGTGTTTGTGGAAGTAAATGTTCATTTATTTAACAATAAAATCTAAACATTATTTGAATAATACCTTTGACAAACAAATAAAAAAACATCATGAATCTAAAAAAAAGTGAGCCAAAGAGGATGGAGTAACAATAAAAGGTATAACACTTAACAGTTACGTAATACACAGTCAAAATAATACAAATAATGATCTGTTGCGTACAAGAGCCATTGAAAATTGGGAACTTATCCACTCTTGCGCAGACACAACTTTGAAGGACTCATTTCGGAAATGGAACACGGTACCATTGGATTTCATATGAATCACTGCTCGGTAGTTCTGACCCAAATTGTATTTTGAAGAATATATTGGATGCCTTTTTTTTTCCATTTATTCAGAGAGAAGTTTAAATAAGCTTTAACTTGGGCCACATTATTTTTTTGTCTGTAATTCATTCATTTCTTCAATTTCATAATTTGTGTGTCAAATATATCCTACTTTTTTTTCTTACATTTTTGAAAAAGTTGGGCCAAGTTTGCCCCTTTTTTTTCTTGAGCACCTGCCCTCCAAAATGTCTGTGGCCACGCCTTAATTTTATTTTATCTTTGCCTCTTCATCCTTGTGAAAAAGTTAGAATCCTGAGCAGTGTGATTTATTTTGTGGAATTAAGGTGAACGTGTCATTCAGTAGAAACCACACCTTGCGAGTCATGTGTTCAGCGGGAATCACTTTTAGACAGTTTCTAATTGTTTATTTTACCTATTAATGTTTTCCATTTGGCAAAAATGTTCTTACACACTGTATTTCTATGTCATGGCTCTTTTGAAAGCGTCCCAACAAATTCGTATTATTTACTAAAAGTACTAATATGGAAACACTGCCACCCAATGGCAAGAAACGGGCATACATGTATGTTGGTTATGATTTGTTGGCCAACCATTTGAGTTCAAAGAGGCTTTGTCATACAATAGACTGAAGAAAATTGATTTATGTTTCGTGTGTTTTAGGGGCAGACTGCTACATAATTACGAAACACTCAGCACTCATGGTGCTCAATGTGTCAGTCAACCAGTCATACGTAGTGATGGTGAAAAAAAAAAGATTTTGATCTTGCAGACAAGCTGACAAAAACATCAGGTCACTCGGGAACTTTGTGGTAAATAACTGTGACCATTTTTTTCCTAACGTACAGCAAAACTGATGTAAATATCAGAACGTTTTACACAAATCCGAACCATCAACAGTACCATTATTATGGCAGTTTTCTTTTGAAAGCATTCAGTGAGTGTAATAGCTCGTTGTTCCACAGAGGGAGCTACAGTCCATGCGATGTGATCTGTCAGTGTATGCAGGTGCTAGAAAAATATCTGAACTGCATTGGAATTATAGCACCTGGATTTCTGATTAAAAGTACGACACATTTTGATCAGATTCCTCCAAGTCACAGTACGACAGACAAACATTATCTTAGACAATACCTCGCAAACTATTAACCGTATAGGTTTACATGTTCCACAGTGCTGGTGGATAACGTATATTAATCTTGAGTTGTTAAGAACTCTTTTTCCTACCTTCGCAGCAATAACCTCAACAATTTCCTGATGTTACAGATCAGACCTGCACAACAATCAGGGGGATATTTTGGACTATTCCTGTTTACACAACTCTTTGGATATAGTAATATTCTTGAGATGTCTTGTGTGCTTGTTTTGAAAAGGTTACGCTGTAGCATCGAATGCAATTTAGTTTTTGGATAGCAAACTGTCCAAGTCCTGAAGTAACAAAACATTTAATGTTTTGTGCAGTATTCGTTTCAGCGGGCTGTTGTTGTCTATTGTTGTGACTTAGATGATCTCATCACGTTTGATGACTAGTTTACTTAGAAAATTGGGTAAAAGTTCACATCCTTTTTCTTGAAACTGTATGTAGTGTTTGTATGTTTGCCTTATTTACGGTCGATATACTGTCGCTCTGCTAGGGCTAAAATGCAATGACTTATATTTTTGTTGACATTTCTCTCCTTTATTTTAATCTACATACCTCAAAAAGCATTGCACTAATGAGGATAATGTGCGCTTTGGATGAGCTCAGAGGAAATCACCCATGATGTGTCTATCCCCCCCACAGGAGACCAGCAGGCAGTGACCCACTTCTTTTGTGTGATCTTCATCAGCTCAAGAGGCTTTGTTTGTAATCATTCATCGGTGCCCACCCGCCACATTCTGACCTCATCCCTACCCCTTCAGCCTTCACCCATACACATGCTGCCATAACTGAATGAATTATTAGTGCTTTTATCACTTTTCTGTCAATGAAAAATGCACAGATTTTTATTAAAATTATTGTTATTCTGTATTTTCCATCAAACCACAACCAAGACTTCCTTTCAAAGGTATTGGAACGATGAAGCAAATGCCTTTGTTTTTACTGTACCTTGAAAGCACTTCCGTTTGACATGAAAACTTCTTTGCAATTTTCTTCTAAAGAAAAAAAAACATCTAAATTCATCCAGAAGAAACTGTGAATGAGGAGGAAAAAATAATGTGGTTGTAAATAGTGTATAGGTGTTTCGAGAAAAAGAGACTACCCTACCTAGTTTAAGTATGACACCTACTGTATGTGGTTTGTCGATTGTATGAAATAGTTATTTGAAATGGTAAAGGGAGGAAAACGAGCCCATCAGAATTATGTCTTGTGAAATTGATGCACTACTCATTCACTGTACACCCACATTTTGTTTCCTCTTTAAATCAAGTACAATTCTCATGAATTTAAAAGATTTGTTGCACTACTTGAATAATTCACGCATACTTTACTCATTTGGGTGCACAGTAGAAAGAATGCACTAATATATTTAAGCTTAGAAGACTAAAAATGTGTGCTAGTCTTAACCAGATCCCTATGATAATTCAAATGGAAGTGGGGCTCAGTGATTGGCTGGCAGGATGGGAAACCGGAGACCTGGACACACTGGTGACTGCCATAATGGATCACCCCCTCGTATTTGTTGATTCAGTTAAACAGTTTATTCAACACAGCTAACCATCAGACATGTTGACTCAGTGCAAGGCATCAGAGACCCATTTTTGTAACATGGTTAAAACAGTGTTTGATGACTCGATGGGTTAGTAGGTAACACACCTACTTTGGACATAATGACTGAGGTTCAAATCCCGGTCAGAGCAAATGGTAATGCTTGCCTTAGGTAAAACACACATATACCCTGGTCCCTTAACCTGGATAAAAATGGGTGGCCGTGGAAACTGTACCAAAGAAATGTGGTGTGTGGGTACCTTGCAGTGGTAACCTCTGACTGGGAAAAGCTGAAAGGCACTTCTTCCATTTGTTGCAAACACACACACACATTCGTATGGATGCCATTAAAAAAAATACTGTTTCCTATTTCCCACGCTGTTATGGCGGACGACAGCTTCCCCCATGCGCTCCTCGTGCTCATAATTGGAGGTCATACACAGCTGTGTGAGAAGCACCAAAATATGGCGCTATCATATTCAGCCAATGAGGTGGCAACTTGTAACAGGTTGCATCTGACGTCACTGACGCGGCGAGAGCGCGCATTCAATAGGGGCACGAGAAAAGATAGAGCGGGCGGCGAGGTCTTTTCGCTATGTCTCTAGTGTAACCGGCTAACAGTAAAATGGGGGAACCGGAGTCCAGCAACGGGATGGGCGCACAGCGACAGACTGCAGTGAAGAACTCATCGATGTGGATTAACACTATGATAAAACATTTGTTCTTCCGCACGTTTGAGACCAGCCAGTGAGTGAGCAGTCCAGGAGGGAGGCGTTGTTCGCTGTGATTCAGACTCAAGCAGAGCTGGCTCCAACTTACCGACGAGGAAGGGGCTTCAACAAGGATGGATGAATTTTCCATTACAGGCCACTACGGTCAGACCAACCCGGTCCGAGTAGGGTGGGTTCGTTCGGCTTAAAAAAAATAACGAAAAAAAAAAAAGCAGTCGGTTCCTATCTGGCGGCTCGTCCTTCGTCCTGCCGGCCGTGGAGTTGAGCCATGTCTACGTTCTGCCTCGACCTGAGCACGTCTGGTGTGGCTTCAGCACCGTTGGAGCTGGACAGCGACTACATGGAGCCGTGCCGCAAACCCGCAGCTCACGAGCCCGGAGGCTGCCCGGCTAACCCGCTGCGCCACGCCGGCTCCGGCTCCGGAGGCCTCGGCGTGGCGTTGGAGGAGGAACTGGCCATGCTCAGCGACGAGCAGGATAAAGCGGAAGAGCTGTCGGTGGACCGTAATGCCGACTTGATGTCTCTCATCCGTCAGAAGGAAAAGGATTTGGTGTTAGCTGCCAAACTGGGCAAAGCTTTACTAGAACGAAACCAAGATTTGACGAAGCAATATGAGAAAATGCACAAAGACCTCAACGACAAATTAGAGGTAATAAAAGTGATTCATCAACAGTAAATGCTCTTAGATCTCGATGATGTACTTGCAATGACCAAGGTTTGTTAAAAGTAATGTTATACAATTGAGCATAGCATCATATAAAACTAATTTTCTTTTGGGATTATTGTCCTAGCAAGTGGTACTGTACTTTTTCAGTTCTGTTTTTTTTTCGTTTAACATTGCGCCATAACTATGACAAAAGTAATCTCAAGGGCCAATTGGATTATTTCTATGAAAGCTTGCTTCTTATTTCAATGCTTTCTGAATCTGTCCGATTTACAACAAGAGTTATCTGAAGTCACTTTTTCATGGCATTCTTGGACAAAGGTGCCCATCTGCCTTGATTTACTGGTAGGCCTACCAGCAGGAATAACTCATCATGACTTTGGTCAAACTTCTGGTCTAGTTTATCCCGAATTGTATCACTGACCACCTATTTAGTATTTTGACAATGGAATACCATGCTGCTTTGTTTCCTCTTTTTCTGGGGGGGGGGGGTATTCTCCACTCTAGCTAATATGTAGACTGAGAAAAACACACAAGACTAATCCCTTCACTGTACACAGCTCACTGAATCTACTGTACATCTGTTCAGCCCTTTGATCCATATTCATCCTCATGATGCAGCTCAGAATTAATCTGCTTCCCAATATCAGACCCCTTGAAGTTGTTTTGGGGCTTAACTTGTTTTGTTGCATCTGTTTTGGAATTCTTTGTTTACAATCTACTCCATTTTATTCAGACAACAACGGATGCATCTAAATTGTGAGATAGCCATTGTTAATAGCCAAGTGACCAACTGGTCACTGCTATGAAGAGACAAGGATGATCTTTGTTCAAATAATGTTTTTAAAAAATGACACATTAAGGAGAAACAAAGAGACTCAAGTGTCAAGTTCAAGACCAGAAAGAAGGAAGCAAAAGCGAAGTTTGTCATCCCCCTTCCTTACAATCCAAATTATTACCAATAAAAACTTTGTATGAAATGACAATTTAGTGCTTGTTTTGGAAAAACAAACACATTTCAATTTCTGGAGAAGGAAAAACTGGATTTTACTTTACATCCAGTTCTGTCATCATTTTCCAGTGGTGAAGGACCTCCTTTTCTTAACGCACTCCAAACTGTGATAGACCATCTAAAATACCGTGTGCTATTTATACATATGTTTTCATGGATGTCGGCACTACAGCTATAATATCTAATCTTGTGCCGCTTCTCTTCCGGCAGCACTTGGAGCAAGAGAAGCATGACTTGCGTTGGCGTCTGGAAAATCGAGAGGGGGAGTGGGAGGGCCGCGTGGCCGAGCTGGAGACTGACATCCAGCAGCTACAGGGAGAACTGGAGCAACACCAGGTCCAGCTGAGAGAGGCTGACAGGGACAAAACTAAGGCCATCAGTGAGCTATCCGAACAAAACCACCGACTTCTCGAACAGCTTCGAAGGGTGAGAAATTGTCCATGTGCGTATTTGTGTCTGCATGTGCAAGCGTGTACTTCAGATGTAACACTTCAAGCAGCATGGAAGATTTAATTAGTCTGGGCTTTGTGTCACATGGCCTTAAGCGTTCTTCCACGCTCCAGAAAACCCCATACAAAGAAAGTACACATGTGTTCATGTGTTCCTGGGTTGGCTGTCGGGGTCTCTCAGCGGAATTCAGGTCTGCCTGCATGACATAAGATGCGTAGCGGGACAAATTGCCTTCAGCCCAGCGTTCATACTCCACCCAAAGTCATCAGTGTGAAAGGTGTGCTTTTGAAGCTTATCATGTCGAACAATTCCGAGCGATTGCCCTGCACACTGCAAAACCACTCTGCATATTGACAGGTATTTCAAGGCAGTAATAATGAATTGCATTAGTAGGAGATCGTCCCAGGTAAGGTTCACCTACTCAGCAGACACTTGCAGTAATTTGGCTTCATTTAATGGCTGACGAGAGATAAGATATGGAAGACGTGTTAAAATCGGCCCCTGTAAACAAAACAGTTCAATTGTGACCAAGTGGGGAATGATCTTGTCCATATGCATTAAATGTTAAGTCACGGGAAATAATGAAAACATAGGAACTGGGAAGCCTCGCACCCACAGGTGATTGAACGTTGTTGAGAATAGAGTGAAAACTAGATGGCCAAAAATAGAAAAAAAAATTCTTGGGTCAAGCTGTGACCGTCATAAAATATTTCTAACTACACTGAAAACATCTTTCAACATTCCGAACTGTAATGAAAAATGAGGAAAGATCCTAAAATTTGCAACTAACCTCATTTAATTTAGAACATTCTCAACTAGGGGCATTCGGGAAGGCCTCATGCGATAATATAATCATATTCAAATCCAAATGTCTTTTTCATCCAAAATAACACCAACAGAGCAAACTTTGTCGTTTCTATTTTAATATTTTGTAGCTGAAGACAGCTGGAGGAAAGCTACACAAGCACGAGCATAAGATGAAAACTCCAAACAGGAAGCTGTGATTGAATTGCCCAACCTCAACTGAGAGGCGGACATCCTGACCACGAGTACACCATTCTGTCATTTTACAGACATCTCCCTCCCCACCACAAAATTGTGTTGGAATTTCCAATTGTTGGACCTTAGGGGCATCCTTACCATCCTAGAGCAAAGGTGTGATGTCACACTTCAGCACATAATTTGTCCATGCTTGGACCCAGCATTCTGCTGTCTTTCCCTTGCCTGCCTGCCATCCATGGCGGGGAGGCCAGTAAAGGGTATAAACGCCACATGGCAAAATGCCTTCGAGCTTTAGTCCCCAAAAGATAGCGTGCGCATCTTAATCTCTTTTGCAGTCGTGTCTGTGGCCTTGTGTGTACATTGATCCTTCTCCTGGGAAAAGAGGTTCTGCGGCTTTGCACGTGCTGATACGATTGACTGACCTGCAGTTTAAATTGTATCTTGCTCCTGGGATTCCTCTCATCTTGGTCATATACTACTATTACTACTACTAATAATTATTATTATAATTGCTATAATTATTATTACCAGCGCCCGTCGCAATGGCTTCATCATATTTTATGAAAGAAGAGTGCAGGACCAATCTGTTGCTGTAAGGAAAGTGTTACGGTTACCGTTATTGTGTGACATTCCCAAGAGTTAGTAGACTGCATCCCCTCAGATCTCACGATTCATTTCCTTTGAGCAAGAAAATGGGCACCTTGCATAACAGAACAAATGAGGTCAATCACAGTGCTTGCCTGTTCCACCCCTTTACTGCTTTTCTGATTGGCTTGCTTCCCCAACCCCCACCCACCTCTCTGCTGCTCATTACTCAGCAATGGGCTGCCACCAAGTGATGTCGACTGTTTACAAGTCTGATTGGATGTTGAGAACATAAACACCCCCCAGGGGAACTGCTTGTACAAGACATGCTCTATTTTCATTTGGCGGAACTATTCTCCTGTGCTACTTGTCGACTCTTTGAATAAAAACAGCTGATCAGTATCTAATTAGTTTCCATCTCTGGAACAATAGGATCAACTCTCCTCCTTTTCATTGGCCACCATCAGCAACAAGAAGCTATGTAGGCCCTAGCTATCTAACTAATGAACATCATAATTACTTTAAAGATAGCAATTGCCTTTGTTAACCATGATAATGCGATTTCTGCTAAATCATATTCATGTAGGTAAACTAACCAATGGCTCGATTCAACACCTTGCTTCTTTAGAACAACACAATACTGCATCAAACATGTATGTATACAATAGTCAGATGGACTCAGTGAAATTCCTTTAACACTCTCAATTTATTTAATGGCAGGTACCCTTGTTTGTGACAGTGCAAAAGCTTTCCAACAAGTAAACAACTGGGCACGAACTATGGAGCAACACTTTTTTTATTTTTTTATTTTTTTGTGACATCATGCTCCACATTCAATTTGTCCAGGAGTTTTAGATGTTAGCCTTTTGAAACTGGGCATTGATGCAATCAATGCAAAAAACCCACCTCAAAACTCACTTGTATTCTTTGGCATTTGACTCAGCATGACTCAGATTTGATCGTAGTTTTACTGTTTGGTGCCTTCTACAATCTTTGTTACTGATTTATTGCTTCATTGTTGTATATATGTTAGTTGCTCCATGTACAGCACTTTGTATGCAGCAATGGCTGTTTGGAAGTGCTCTATAAATACAGTTGAGTTGAGAATAATTGAAAGGAGAATAGGAATAATGTCTTAACGGAGCTCTCAATTGGCTACAAAAGGATGGCCTTGCAAGCAGGACTCTCTGACGGAAGTGATGTAAGACGCAACACAGAGAGGATTAGGCTATAATCCATGGTAATAGCCTTGCCATATGCACTAGAACCAAAACAACTTAGCCCCTCACTCAAGTTAATTAATAACAACAGGTAACATATTGATTGAGGAAAAGATCTAAACTGTGAGCGTTTCTGCCGTCATTTCTTGCCCGGAGTGATGTAAATCATCGTGTGTGTGTGTGTGTGTGTGTGTGTGTGTGTGTGTGTGTGTGTGTGCCTACGTGCAGATGAGTTTTACTTGGTCACTTATATGTTGTATTCACTCAATTCACAATATTCATTCATTCTCCGAACCACTCAACCTTAACTTCACAATAGTTGCATTGAAATAATTAATGGCCATTTGATACAAAAAAAAAAGTGTGTCTGTGTATGCAGTACAGGTGTAGAGTATCAACAAATCACATCAACACAGTACAGTACAGTATTTTAATGTTGATTTTTTTTCCGTCTTGGGAAAATAAGAGTCTATTTTGGGTTGTTTTGTTGGATTCATTCTTTGGTGTATGAAAATGTTTGCCTGCGTATCATACAGTTTTATTGCTAGTTGCAAGTAACTGTCCCGTTGATGATCACTGATGTCTGGTGATTCTCGTGCATACTGAAGGATTTGTGTTGCCATTTGCATTGCTTCCTTGCTGGATGATGGCTTGTCATCAGGAGTTGAACTGGGAAGATCATCTTCTTCCTCAGACTTGATCACATTGGTGGTTTGCTCCAGCAATTCAGTGATTTCTTTTGCTGTGTAATCTTTAGTGACAGCCAAATCACAGTCCACATTTAGAAGATCCTGGTTTGTCCACTCGCTCACCGTCTCAATCTTTACCTCCCCTCCCTCACTACGCAAGACAGAATTGGTCAGCTGATGCCCTGTAACAAACTTTTGCAGCCAGCCACCGGACGCTTCGAAGTCGTCTATGCCCATGGATTACGCTATGGAGCTAGCCTTCTCGTGAATTAGCGGCCCAGTGAGCGGGAAGTTTTTAGCACGACAACAGTGAAACCATTCCAGCACACGATCATTTACCGCGCTGTATCTCGTCCGTCGAGCCACAAGCAATTTCCTATGAGCAGGGAGACTCCCACATTCGTACTGGGCAAGAATCGATGCCTTGTTTATTTAAAGTTTCGTAGATTTGGGTCTTTCCGACTTTAAGTGTCTCCTGGATGCTTTTTACTTTGTGTCCAGCTTCGCTCAAACGGATGCATTTCACTCGCTCCTCCACAGTCATTACAGTTCTTCTTTGTTTCGATGCCATGATCTACAGGACGCAAGTGAAAAAAATGTTAAAATCTTTCGCAATTACAGTAAAACGCACGCCAATAAAAAGTCACTTACACGTCGTCGTTTCGGATCCGATGACAGAAAAAGGCGAAGTGAACACTTTTCTTCTGTTGTGTGGAGTGGGCGCTGCGTGTATTAAGCTATTGCGGGCTTCCTTCTGCTTCCGGGTTACGAATACCGGAACTTCCGCTTAAGGAAGTTCTCATACTGAGAAGCTATTTTGGCCCCTTGGAAACCTGAAAGAGGCTCGCTTCCTGTAGCATATTTGCGAGCTGCTGGCACAGGTTGTCTTGAAACTGTGCAGGGTACAATAGAATCTCAAGACAATCACTTGTGTTGCCCATTGTCAGTCGTGTTCCATTCATTTTGTCCTAGCCAGTTTGGTTTAGATCATTTTGTTGAATCCCAAAAAGTGGTGCCAGGTTTGTTAATTATCAGTTATTTTTTTTAATCATGATTAGTATCACTTTTCAACTTATTTCAGTGATTTTTTTTTTCTTGCATTGAATCTTACCCCTGCAACCCCCCCACAAAAAAATCATGCATTTGTGAAGCAGTGTGTTTGTGCTTGATCCACTGACAGTTAATGCAGGCTTATTTAGCGGTTTCTGTGAGTGAGTGTGAATGCCAGAGTACAGACCAAGGGTGCGGAATGAGTCCACCCCGCAGCCATCAACTGCCTTTTGACGACCACTTTTCTTTCGCTATGACGAAAACGGGCAACGCGAGGAGTTGCCAGACTAAGCGAGTAGACAATGTGTCAGTCAGCCATGTTCTCTGTCAATCTGCCACCCTGTAGTTAAAGGTTGTGACTGCGAGCTGATCCTGAAGTGGCCATGACAGACTGCGCATCTGGTTGCTTCACAAAGAGGAGCATGTCATGCAGCTGTCACCGATACCGCCGTCGATGTCCTAGTTCCGTATCCGACTGAACGGAACTGTTGAGGGGGTCCCTGGTGATTCTGTGACTGGCTCTTATGATACAACAAAGCAAACTTACAAGATATTAATGCCAATGGGAGAAGTGTTTGTGATGTGAAGCCGTACTGCATCATATTCAGCGATGGTTAAAATATTTTGGGTTCCCACTTAAGCTAAGTGAGGTGTGCAAAATATTAGACTCTGTTGCACACCACTGTCGTATTGTGAAGATGTTTGTGTGCGGTCATGTGACTGCCTGGCTCTGCAAATGGTGAAATGGATGCAGTACATATAGAATAGCAGTTATTCTTTGCAGAAATATTGAAGTATAAATACAGTATTTATTCATTATCTGAGTTTTTGATTTTGGGGCACACAGCGTTTGTGTTTTGTGATGTGTCTGCCGCATGCTGCAGACACATCAGTTACGCAATACAGTGATCCCTCGCAATTTCGCGGTTCGTTTATCGCGGCTTCGGTGCATCGCGGATTTTTTTCAAAAATATTCATAAAAAAAAAAATATA
>NW_017805783.1:1016363-1017144 GCF_001891065.2 Hippocampus comes | reverse complement strand
AAAACACCACTCGAGTTCTGATCGGGGGGGCCGTTCCTCCCAATCACGCCCTTCCAGGTCTCACTGTCATTGCCCACGTGAGCATTGAAGTCCCCCAGCAGAACAAGGGAGTCCCCAGCAGGAGTACTCTCCAGCACACCCTCCAAGGACTCCAAAAAGGGTGGGTAGGCTGAGCTGCTGTTTGGTGCATATGCACAAACAACGGTCAGGACCCGTCCCCCCACCCGAAGGCGGAGGGAGGCAACCCTCTCGTCTACCGGTGTGAACCCCAATGTACAGGCACTGAGCCGGGGGGCAATAAGTATGCCCACACCTGCTCTGCGCCTCTCACTGTGAGCAACTCCAGAGTGGAAGAGAGTCCAACCCCTCTCGAGAGAACTGGTACCAGAACCCCATGTGTTGAGGCAAGTTCGACTATATCCAGTCGGAACTTGTCTACCTCGCACACCAGCTCGGGCTCCTTCCCTGCAAGAGAGGTGACATTCCACGTCCCTAGAGCTAGCTTCTGCAGCCGAGGATCAGACCGCCAGGGTCCCCGCCTTTGGCTGCTGCCCAGCTCACATTGCACCCGACCCCTTTGGCCCCTCCCATGGGTGGTGAGCCCGTGAGAAGGGGGACCCACGTTGCCTCTTCGGGCTGAGCCCGAAGAGGCATATACACATTTTTTTTTTTTGAAAGTCCGCAAACGGTCCGCGAGAAGCAGTGAAAGTCAGCAAAACAACAGTGAGTCACATAGAGCAACATATACAGTACATGTGGGGTGGGGGGGGGGGGGGGGGGA
>NW_017805783.1:954227-1016226 GCF_001891065.2 Hippocampus comes | reverse complement strand
TTGTTTACGATGCTGCGAGTGTGTGTGTGTGTGAGAGAGAGAGAGAGAGAGAGAGAGAGAGAGAGATAGGAGACTTATAAGAACAAAAGCAAGTCTCTTCCATCCTTAATTGTCTAATCATCCTTAACTGACTAATCATAAACAGTCTGCTGCAAGCCTGGGATTTCGCGGATTTTCGTTTATCTCGGGTGGTTTTGGTCCCCATTAACCGCGATAAACGAGGGATTACTGTATAGCGACAAAGAAGCTAAGACTGATGCACCCTCACTATGTGGAAAAATCCCCAGCTTTTCCCATGTTGGTCACAGTAAGGAAAGCAGTACATTGCATTAGCTGGAGATAGACTCACACCCCCAGCCATTGTCAAGACAGAAAGCAACTGTTTTAAATTGTGAAAATAAAATGCAGAATATTTTTTTCTTTTAAGATTTCCCATACCGGCCAATTAAGGTATTGTTGATTAAAATGTATTCTTGCGTACAACTCAGACCTTAACCTTGCATGTACTTGTTTGGATTTTATTTTTTATTTTTTTGGAAGCCGTATTAAGTGAGCGATTTTAAAGCTGCTGCCGTCTGTATGCCAGTGATCATCGCATAATTGGCAGCTTCCTGAGTACAAGGTTATGCTAATAAAGCACAGTCAGGTGTCATGGGGCCTTGATCCCATCAAGTTTGCTGATGCGTGCAAGGGTGCTTTGGCATTTGATAGCGCAGCTACTTAAGCAGGAAACTACTGTATTGAGAGATTCTGGAAGAAGACCATGACATTTTGAGAAATATTGCTGTGGTAGGAATGGTTGTTTTCACATTTACAGGAACAGGTTTGGGTGGGAGGATTGACACACAGTATAAACAGCGCGGCTGAATTTCCCGTCAAGGTGAGCAACTCAGGTTGTTGTTGATCCTCCTCTACTATGTGCACTGAGGACATGCCCACCGCGTGCCTGCGTCCGCCTCTGTGATTATTTTAATTCTTGCTAGTTTTTCCTCTCACTCCAATCTAACCTTGTCTCCGTCTGTTCAGGCTGCAGAGGTGGAGAGGCAGCTATCCACTCAGGTCCATTCATTACGGGACGACTTCAGGGAGAAGAGTACATCTACGAGCCAGCACATGACACGACTAGAAACACTACAAGCTGAAGTAAGTCGTTATCAGCGCAGAAGCTTGATCAAAATTATGCTTAGGCACGGTTGTACTCGCTCCATCTATGCTAACAAAACATTTTATTCACTTTTGTAATTTCTGCTACAATAACATGAAAACCGTGAAAGGTGACTGTTTCACAATTGAAATACCACGTTCCTCCTCAAGCAACTTTGAATTTAGAAGTGGAACCTCATCCATTCCACCACACCTATAACACTATGTATACATCTAGTCTACTTTCTAACTTGTAGCTCTGACCAAGTATGGCGAGCCTGTTTTATAAGTACGATTGGATTGCTATGTCATTGATTAGATAAGTCAAATTTGCTGTTGGAGTCATTGAACACACCACAAAGTAAAGTTCCAGATTTTTTTTTTTGGTGAGGGACTGGGGGATGACAATTTGTTTCAGGTAATTTTAATGAAGAAAATGTCACCAAACGGAAACACATTTTCTTACTGTGTCAGAGATTGGCTGTCACTTATGTCATTTTATTGCATTTAAAAAAAAGTTGACAACAACTAATGTCCGGGTATTCTCATCATTTGCTCTCTCTCTTTGTACTTTGCTCAAACTTCTTCCCTCCTTCCTGATTGGAGCAGCAAGGACTCGAAGTGAGTGGTTAACAGGTGTTGTCTGGCCTTACTGCATGCTGCATGTAGCTTCCTTGAAAGTACACAAACAAGGGTTATGGAAAGGTTTGAATTAGAGTTGAAATGATGCAACAGGGGGGAAAAAAAACCCAAAGATGAATTTCTACCCGAGTTGCATGAAATACCAGTTTCTTATCTTGATGCCAACCCCTGCTTCCAGAGGCCAAGCATAAAAAAACAAAAACCACAAAGAGGCACATAAGATGTGTTGTGTCGTCAGTCATGGAAATACCAGTTTCTTATCTTGATGCCAACCCCTGCGGCTGCTGATATTTGATTGCAGCCGCAATAAACCATTGTTGATATCACAGTAAAAGTAGTAACTTAAAGATTTCCTTTGTCTTCCCTTTCTTCCTTTTTTCTTTCTGTCCTTTCTCTCTTTCTCTTTCTTTGTCTGTCTGTCTGTTATGTGACAGCAGGGAAAATACCCTGACTGCACTATAATTGGGAGAAAGAGTGTGTTCTATTTTTAGCTCAGGTGCTGCAATGTCTGGGTGCTTCCACTTTTCATAGACTTTGTTTTCACATGCCGATGCTGACTCCTGCCGTTTGATTAGTGTGAGAAAAAAGACGACTGTGGGCTTAAATGTCCAGAACATTGCGTGTATTGATGTGCAAGTTGCTGCAGTGTAGTGTAAAGTAGGTTATCAGATGTAGGTCAAATCCAGAGGGCATAAAATGATCGCTTTGTGTTGTTCATTTAATGTGTGTCTCTACTCCGGCAAAAAAAAAAAAACAATCCAAGTCCCACTGTGAAGAATATGTTGAGGGGAAGTTGAAGGTCATCCCTTGCTGACTAAGCTGATATTAAGCTTTGTGTAGGCGCTACCGTATCACCAAGACATTCCTAAGACGAGGGTGGCTACTACCGCCTACGCCTGTGCTAGGCAACAGGCATTCTTCAGACCAGTGGGAGTACTTTTTAATCTCGTGTAAGAGCCCAGTTTGGCTGGAGAAGGCACAGCGCAATATTTAGTCTTTAATCAAGTCTATGGACTTCCCTTTTTGTCTGCCGCTGACCAGAAAATCAAGACAGTCCTCATCTTGTACCCATAATCCTTTTTTTTAGTCTTTAATCAAGTCTATGGACTTCCCTTTTTGTCTGCCGCTGACCAGAAAATCAAGACAGTCCTCATCTTGTACCCATAATCCTTTTTAACGGGGTGTCATTTCTAATCACTGATGCCGCACATGTTAGATTAAGATGCTGTCGGAGAGGAAGATGGAGCTGGAGCGGCGGGTGCATGCCATGCTGGAGGAGAACGAAGTGCTCAAGAATACTGTGGAAGACCTCAGAGACAGGACGCTGGTGCTGGAGACGCAGTGCCACGAGAAGGACCTGCAGGTACAAAACTTGAGACTTTGTGTTCATACATTGGAACCTTCGAAAGGTCGCAAAAATTGTGCGCACCTATGTTGGTTATACTTTTTTGTTTAAGTGGCTGGCGACATGTTTGGAATGATTTACAGAAAGAAAGAAAGAAAACTGCTTCTCAGTCATCAAAAATTTGATGTCATGTTGAACAGCAGTAAATCTTGCAAGACTTCTGTCACTCTATTTAAATTAATTGCGATATGCCATGGTTTTACTCTCTGATAGTTTATTTCCATCGCAACTGATGGGAAACATGCCATTTGGATTTATTGGGTGGTCTTTTGTCCACATACGCACCTAACCAGTGCAATAGACAATGGATGGAAGCAGACTAGGGGGCAGAATAGTGTCTGCGGAGGGTTAGGAGAGATCCTTTTTCTCAAAGCTTTTAATGCCTATTTGTGGTTATGTTATGTTCAGTTGCGGCAGAATCAGGTGGAGCTTCAGGAAGTTCAGATGTCCTACAGGCACCTAACAGCTCGACTCGAGGAGCTGACGGAGGAGACCAGCCTGCAGAGCCTCACCCCCCACCAGTCCAGCCTGATGTGTGAGATCGAGCAAAGCATGGAGCAAGAGGAGCAGGAGCAGGAGAGAGAGCAGGTAAACCGACCCCCGGATGTCAGCCACAAGCCACGCACGCCGTCAAATTCTTCTTTTGGCTATTTGTATCTCCATCCGTAGCTGCGTCTTCAGCTGTGGGAAGCCTATTGTGACGTGCGCTCGCTGTGCTCCCATCTCCGAGGGAATGATGTCACAGACTCTGCGCTGTCCACGGACTCTTCCATGGACGAGTCCTCGGAGACGTCGTCCGCCAAGGATGTGCCCACTGGGAGCCTTCATGCTAGCCTGCTAGAACTCCGCAGACTAACACAGAACCTGCTTGATGGCAACGAGTCAACGGTACCAACGGAGAGTTTACCAATAGTTTTCCAATTTCATACAGTATATGGGGGGGAGTAGATTTTGCTTCTTGTCGAAAGTCAACTGAAAGTCAGCTCCAATTTGCAAGCGAACTTCATGTGGATAAATGGATCGTAAAGTTTGGGGGGGGGGGGCACATTGTTGTACTGTTGGCAACTTAAGTTGTTGTATCCTTCACTGTACTACATTTGTACTTTTTTGACACATTGTGCTTTACATCTTAGAAATATTGACATACAGTAATCCTTCGCTATAACATGGTTCATCTTTCACGGCTTCACTGTTTCACGGAATTATTATTTTTTTTTTTGTGAAGATTTATTTTTTTCTTTTTACACTGGACGGTGTTCTGCATCCCGATTGGCTAAGGGACTGTCGGCTAATGTCAACAGTCTCAGTCGCCTCGCCTTGTACAGCTTGCCAAATTTTTCCATGACATAAACACACAATGTCGTCGAAACCTTCTGTACAGTATTTCTAAAAACTGTCAGTTGTTTGTAAGAAAATGTTTAGATTTTTCTTTTTTCTTTTTTTTTTTAATGCTTGGGCTTGAAAAAAGGTTTCATCTTTGGTTTCATTCAGGACAGGATTGTAAATGTAAAAATTGTAAAAAATAAAGATGACTATTTCACAGATTTCACTTATCACAGGTTCTTTTTGGAACGTAACCCCCGCGATGAATGAGGGATTACTGCATTCTCGAAATTATTCATATGGGCCATGACAGACTTCATTCACAGCAACAACAAAAGCGTTTCCTAAGATTTTTTTTCTCTTTCTGATAGACAATGTTTAAAATGGATTGTAGCATCATATTCTTCCAATTTGTGACCCAATAGAAAGATCCACTTTGGATCCTCAATCTTGGCATTGTTAAAGTCCAGTAATTAGCCTTGTAGGGTACATTATAATATATGACCGCATAATTTCTTTCATGTGTTTACTGTCGAAAGGGTTCTCGACGCAGTGACGAGGAAGCTCTGGAGGAACAAGTAAAGAAGATGGGAGAAGAGCTGAGAGAAGTCAAAGAGCTGTACGCAGCTGAGCAGGACAAGACGCACAACAGTAAAGAGGAGTTGCTACGGATGCACAATCAGGTACGTGTTGAAAGTCAGTTCCATTACTTGTGCACAATTATGTACAATACTGTGCAAACATGTTGATTGAATTACATTTTTCACATTTTGAAATAGCTCATAAGGATTTTATAAAGTTCGTTCCAGATATGGTATGAAGGAATTGTAGTGGAATCATAATGGCACCAATTGAAATCTCGTTGCACGAACGTGTAATGACAATAAAGGCAATTAAAAAAAAAATCTAAAAAATTGCCTGTAAGATATGCAAAACCACCAAGTAGCTGGCAAATTAACAAATGAGCATGAAGACGATGCTTCATGAACATTTCATGATCATTTCATAAACGCTCATTTTAGAATGGATAAAGCTAGCAATATACATGTGCACATTCATTGAAAGGTGTGTACAGTCTTGTACACGTGCGCAATTATCTATAGTCTCTTCAGAGTTTTACAGACTTATTACAAAACAAACAAATATACAAATCAGTGAAATTATTGTAAATTAAAGAGTAGATATTTATTTTTGCTTATACAACACTGTCTCTAACTCCTTAAATATCTTTCACCATGCACAAATTAACAGACGTTACTTTCGACATCTTCTACCACAATGCTGCAGTGTCAAGTCAGTCTGCGTAACACATTTTTGTTTCAATAAACCTCGATACACATTGTGCCCTTTCTGGAGGACGAATCATTTTAAAGGGTTTATTCATTTCATCAGCAGGGCACCTGAAACACACAAATATCGTGTGATTAAAAACTTGGACAATACTGAGTACCTCCTCTGGAACAAACCTGATTTACATTCAGTATTGTAAGAGACTTTTTGTGAGCCCACTACATATGCCTGTCAGGCCCGCAGGATAATTTAAAAGTGAAAAAAAAAAGCATAAAAAACAATGAATATTTTTAATACCTGTAAAATGAAATTCATGGATTATCCGCTAGGGGCACACTGTTTTCTCTTTAGTTTGTAAAATGTTGGCAGGGATTAAATTTAGATTTTATATGCACATGTGTAAATGGTTTAAAAATTCCTTTCTTTGTAAATTTCGTTAAATCTTAAAATGCATTACTATATTTTTCAATGCCAATTGTTAAAATGTTGTGCCTTTGTACAATCAGTGGGATCAGTTGCAATGCATATATGTGAATGATCAAAGTAAATTGCACGTTTGTCTAATGAAATCCAAGGTGTTTCACGAAAAGTTTTGTAAAAGATATGTTCATTAAATTTCAACATTTTCCGAATTTTCTCATGCTTCACTATACCAAAACAAAGGAAAGACATGATATTTTGGTTATTTATAGCAGAGTATGGCATTATTTTAATGGTCCGCCCCACTTGACATCTACCGAGGCCGTATGCGGCCCACAATGTGAAATGAGTTTGACACCCCTGCTGTACAGCATGTACAGTACATAAGCACGTGCACATGTGAATGGTTGGGGTGTTTAAACATTGACATGTACATGCCACATGGATTTGACAGACTATGTGACAATATCATGAAAACATTGTCCATAAAACTAGAGTTAGCTCCACTGCACTGATGTTCATGTAACTTCCCTATCAAACCTACAGATGGCGCTGCTCTCAGTAGAAATGTGTTCCCTCCAAGAGGAGTCTGAGCGGATGAGGTCCATGGCAGAGGTCCGAGAACCCAGCGAGCAGCTTCAAAGTGCCATTAAAGACAGAGATGATGCCATAGCCAAGTAGGGACACCACTGGGATTTTATTTATCATTTGATGCTTATTATTTGTACTTTAAGAAAGGCTTCATTCATTAAATATGTGCGGCTTGATTATTACTAATTAATTAGTGACATTTTCAGTATGTCACCCTGCAAGAAAATAAGTATCTACAGTTAGTCAAAACCCTTTTCTCTCTTTGTGTGAGGCGTTCATGCTTGTAGGACACCATTGTCATCTTGTCACTGTGTGTTGTATGTGTGTCTTCCAGGAAGAAGGCAGTGGAGATGGAGCTGGCCAAGTGTAAAATAGACATCATGTCTCTAAACAGTCAGCTTCTGGATGCCATCCAGCAGAAGCTCAATCTGTCACAGCAGCTGGAGGCTTGGCAGGTGAGTTGTCTCGATAGAGATGTTTCAGTTAAAACCTTGTTTCATCACCTCCGCACCTCCCTTTAAGACCACGTCACTTGTCTCGCTCTGTGGCACAAATATGGTGAGAAACACACAGAAAATCACTCACTTAAGATGGGTACACACGTGTTGATTTTTGTGTGCGAACCCACACCTCACAATTAAAATAATCCCTCAGTGTGTGTTTACTGCTTTGATTGTGTGTCGTGTAGTCTACTCAAGATGTGCAACACCGCACAAATAATGAGATCACCATCGAGAATTGCACACAACAAACGAGCCATCTGTCACAGAACCAATACTCCGAGTGGCAGTCGTTGCCGAAAAATACAAGGAAAAACAAAGAGTAGAATACTAGTAGAAGACAAAATAAAAGGCTTTGCTGACTTTGACCAGGAGAGAAAATTCTGAAATTATTAGTACCCGTATGTGTGTACCCTGCTTAAGAAGCACACCTTTTTTTTTTCTTGACGTGGCCGTGGTCACACTGGTTTCGTCCCTTCCCCCTCTGTCCTCCCCTGTAACTAGCGGCTCTTTCCTCTCTCTTCTCCCTGCCCGCAGTTTGCATCCTCAGGGCTCTTTACAGTTTGGCTCTTGTGGTTTCTGATCTAGTGGCCTTTCTCAGCCTCCGTACCACCCTCTCTCACCCTGTGGTACAACCCCTCCCCCTACACCCCTCCTGCCTTAGAGGTGAGCCGACCTGCACCGTCCCATCATTCCACTCTGCACAAACCCTTTCATGCCACGCTGAGCCATTCCACGCCATGGGAAAAACGCACATCTCAGCTGAAGCTATTGACTGTCAGCGAGGACTCACCCATCATTCTGTGTTCACCTGTCTCCACTGTTAGTATACCAGCAACCTTGACAACAGGGGGTTATCACATTGGGAGCCAGCTGTTCAAAAAATGTAGCCTGGATCAAAATGATCCGCATCTAGAAACCCCAATTTTTGCGATCCCAGATCAGGTAATCCATTTTACTTTTATGCTGGGGTTTTTTTTTCAAAGCAACAGTGGACTGGATCACCCTAATCGAGGTACCGTATTTTCACAACTATAAGGCGCCATTAAAAGTCTTAAATTTTCTCCAAAATGGACAGGACGCCTTATAATGCGGTGCGTGTTATGTATGCGCCGAGTTCCAAAGCCTGACTAAGAGCACCTCTGGCCGACACGCTGTTTATATAGAGAAAAGGTGGACGCGAGTGACGACAGGCATGCGGAAGTCGGCCAATGAGTGAAGGGTGGGCGTGTAAGAGGGCGCTAAAGGCACGTCCCGAGCAGGTACCAGTCGCCAATGAGTGAAGGGTGGGCGTGTAAGAGGACGCTAAAGGCACGCCCCTAGCAGGTACCAGTCGCCAATCAGTGAAGGGTAGGCGCGTAAGAGGACGCTAAAGGCACACCCCTAGCAGGTACCAGTCGCGTGAGCACATAGTAAAATGGATAAATAAAGTACAACCGAACTCAGTTTTGCTTCCGTTGCCTTTTTAAAAACGTGTTTTTAGCGTGTGTCCGTATGTCTTAGCTGCTACCGTATGCTTTAAGCTAACATACCTGGTATGTTTTAGCGTGAATGCATGCTCCCGAATGCTTCAAGCTAACGTGTTTTTAGCGTGCGTGCATGCATGCCGTGTGTTTAAGTGGGCATATGTTTTACCATGCCTGGCTGCGCCCAATAATACAGTGCGTTTTGTGTGTGTCAAATACAGAAATAGCACCCGTTACTGAGACTGCGCCCAACAATACGGTGCGCCGAATGGTCGTGAAAATACGGTACACCTTTTTCAAGATAGGCAAATTCGGAGTTCTAAATCAGCGGTCCCCAACCCCCGGGCCACGGACCAGCACCGGTCCGTGGGTCATTTGGCACCGGACCGCAAAGAAAGAATAAGTAACTTACCTTACTTACGTTTTATTTATTTCGGAATCTGAAAGATGTTTTATTTAGAAAATTACCGGATCCCCTTTTACATCCGTTTACAGTTTGTCACTCTTGACGCAGGTTAAGGTGCACTTCTCGGTCACGTGATAGGTTACCGCTAAAATGAAACCCAGGAGCCTGCAAACTGAGCAAGAAAACAAACGTCTTTGAAAAGTTTCTTTGGGAAAGGGAAAAGGCTCAGCCAGGAGACAGAAGAGGAGCCTATGGACTTTCAAGAATAAGAAAGCTACATTTAATAGACAGTATCAGGAGTCCTACTTAAGATACTGATTTATCTCAACGGAAGATTCCCACGCACCAAGCCTACCCTGCATAATATGTGGCAATGGTTTTTCATGCACTTGGCATTTGCGGCGTATCTTATTTTAAAGGCACGTTTAAACGTTACCATATTGACCAGAGAGTGTTGCGGCCAGATAGGATGTTCCTTGTGTCGTGATTCGGGTTTATTATTATGTTTCGAAAACACCACTGTTTTCATGCAGGTTATATTGTTGTATTTATGCGTCACACTTTAAAGGCTGGTCCCTGAAAATATTGTCTGACATTAAACCGGTCCGTGGGGCAAAAAAGATTGGGGACAGCTGCTCTAAATGAGACAATATGTAACAATGTGGGCTACGAGCAAGGTAAAGAACAGCAGGTAGAAGAGCCAACACGGGGTCACTTGAAGTGTTGTTTAATTTTGAGAGCATTCCATTTTCTCAAAACAAGACCTATTATCCAATGCGCTCTGTATATGGATCAGTATTCTGATTTCTTGGATGCAGTATTTTAAATGTTCTACAAAGCGCTTTATTACAGCTGCAGCGGTTGTGAAAGCGCTATATAAACAAAGCTATATTGTATTGTAGTCACTTTAGCGTAGCTCCATCTAGTGGAGGCATAACATAACTGCAGCCATTTTGTAGCTTCTATTCTATGCATCTGCGCCCTATATATGAAAACAGTTTTCAAATTGGCCATTCGTTGAAGGTGTGCCTTATACTCCGAAGCGCTTTACAGTGTGGTAAATACAGTACATGGAAAAAAATTAAGACTAACGTCTCGATTTAATTCTTTAATTCTAATTGGACTCGGAAAAGTATTGGTTGGCCATTTGTGAATTGTGCCTTCCTGCTCCTTATGATGAAACAGTTGGACATGTGCATGCAAATGTTTAGAGAAGGTCAAATGAAATTGACCTGTCAAGGTCACTGTTTGGGAGTACAGTAATGTACAGAAAGAAAAGTTGAACTCAGGACAGTGATGAGAGCTTTCTGTGCCTCACCGCAGGACGACATGCACAGAGTGATTGACCAGCAGTTAATGGACAAGCACCAGGACGAGTGGCGCTCCACCCCATCCTGCGCATCCAGGTCGTCCAGGGCTCTCGGCGCTCAGTCCTCCAGACGAGCGCTACGCCTGTCCGACCGGGACCGAAAACTTTTCTCTTTTTTCAAAAAGAACTGAGCACAGGAGACGGACGCGATGCCTGAAAGTGTGGAGAAAAAGGGCGACAGCACAGCATAGGTGGACACGGCGTAGCCAAAGACGGGCAACGAAACACACACACACACACACACACACACACACACACACACACACACACACACACACACACACACACACACACACACACATCGAAAGATATTTGAGCATTTATTCCATGTCTTTGATGTCCATGTACTGTGGCATACGAGTAGCGTTTTGTTTTTTTCTCCCCACTGCTGCCTTCCGCAACCGTATACCGCATATCACAAATGAGGCATAAATGTGCACTAGTTGTAGATGCGTACCACTAGTGCTATTCGTGACACGCTAGGCGGTCCCGAGTCAAATTTGATACTGTCACAATTCAGTAGTGACATGCGGCACGCAGTTGTTAACCAGTGTGGAGTTTTGTCATACCACAAGCATTTGTTGACCGACTAGTATGCCAAAGTTGTCCCACTAGTGAAGACAAAGACCATATGAGTACATGGTCCTCAAGAGGATATGGACTAAATGTTGAAATGGTTTGGCGTAAACTGAGGTTCGGGGGGCTCGGCTTGTACTTTGCACTTTATCTTTCCCAGTGCTCCTTGTCCAATTCGGATTGGCTCACAATACCACATACAGTAGATCTTCTGCTAAAAGGCAACTCGTAGGACATGATCAGGGTCCAAACGTTTACTTCTACTGAGGAAGCTTTCCTTGTAGTGCCTCTGAGCCATCACTTCTTCCCACTGCCAAGCCTGTTAGAAACTTAATGCTGCACCAATGCTCACTTTTTGCATCCCAGCCTCGAGTCAGGCGTAGGACACAAAACTTTTGGCGTAGCGCAGCAGCTGGACCAAGGTGATGCTCGCGTAATAGCACTCGACTCTTACTTGATTGCTTTCGGAGTTTATTCGTTTCTTTGGGAGATGTCAAAATACACCCGAAAAATATCACAACATGCCACCAAGAAAAAAATATACCAAAAGTAGATACCGTGACCCCGGCGTATTTGCGGTTCGGCAATCACAAATTCACCTATTCGGGGATTTTTGGGGAGGAAACTATCCTGGTATTTGCTGGAAAGTGAAAGCCATGTGTTAGGTTAATGCTGGTAATCTGATGCTAAGAACACATCAGGAACAGGAAGACTCAGGAGGCAGGCATAGTTGTCTTTCTTGCAGAATTACATTTATTCCAACACCATGTCTTGTGTAGAAAGAAAGAAAGAAAAACAGAAAGAAAGAAAGAAATTGCTTTGGCGCCATCTTGTGGCATTTTGGAGCCAAGCAAGTACACTGAAGTGAGGAGAGCCACTTCATTTTCAGGCTCGCCTTTTCTAATAAAAATGAAGTTATCTCTTGGGGTATATCAAGGCAATGACAAACATTTTGGGGTGGCCATCAATGACTTCACAGATATTCGCGTCAGACGTGGGGGTTCACTGTACAGGTATAATGTCATGATGACCTCATCTCAGTTTACTTGCTGAGCGTGAAGTCAGGCCTGCTTAATTGGACACAAAACCATCCTGATACTGTATGAATGCCAACAGGTGGACACACAGTTGAAGTCAGGGATGGGCAACTTAGATGGTGGGGGGGTGTGGGGGGCACAATTGTTCATCATGTTACTGGGGGACCACATAGGAAGGACCACGCAAAAATGCCATTTTGAATCAGAACAAAGTTTTTGTATATGTCTGTGTTTTATTGATATTTGAAAGCTCAAATGCATTTAAAAGAACCCCTTCTCAACTACAAAGGCTTGAAACACAAACAACAATTTTTTTTCCCCCTTCTTGCATAAAAATGTCCATTCATAGATGGCACAAAACCATTGACCGGCAAACCAACATGACGTGCGAGAACTCATTTTGTGTCATTGTATTACAAGGTGCATGTCTCTCCAAATGAACGGGCAAGCTCAATCACCAGTGTAAACACAGTGCAGTCAGAGGAAGTCAAAGTTGTCCCCAATCAACCCTTTTGCATCGCAGGTGCGCCACCCGTCACAACAGCCACATGTCAAAAAAAGCCACCATATGCATTTGTAACGCCATTAAGCGCTGGATGTCTATATCCATCAATTTAGAGTACACACATTGAGTAACTCCTCATGCACTTCCAACGAACTGTCAACGGTTCTTGTGGGGTAACAAAATTGCTGCGTGTGTACTTTTGAGCTCAGTATTGCAGTGGCAACTTGGGTCGCAATCTTTCATGGCTGATAACGTCTCTAAGTAAACTCGTTGGACGGGTTTGCATTTAAATTCTTTCAAACATATAAATCCATACCTGTCAACTCATACGGTTTAGCCATAGTTCATAACGATTTTGTGGTGAATCTTACGTATATGCCCATATCGCACAAATCATACGGATTCTGAAAATTTCCGTTTTTTTTTTTTTTTTTCCCCCCCTAACAGGTAGTTCCGTTTGCTTTTGCCCAGAATGGTGCTACTCTACTCGAATGCTTTCATTTCCGGTAACTTTCCAGTAAATCACGTGGTTCTTAGTTGAAAACAGCAGAGTATTCATTGCATACTTCGGTAGTGTACAAGCAAATTCTACAAGGAAACAAATATTTCATTCATATTTCGTGGTTTTTTTTCTGCCGTTATTTTGACATATAAAATGCTTTGGTATGTTATAAGGATTTTTTGCTCTTTATAAGGATTTTTTTGGTAGTTTATACAGGTTGGCGCTCCGAAAAGTTGACAGGTATGCACAAATCATACGGATTCTGAAAATTTCCGTTTTTTTTTTTTTTTTTTCCCCCCCTAACAGGTAGTTCCGTTTGCTTTTGCCCAGAATGGTGCTAGTCTACTCGAATGCTTTCATTTCCGGTAACTTTCCAGTAAATCACGTGGTTCTTAGTTGAAAACAGCAGAGTATTCATTGCATACTTCGGTAGTGTACAAGCAAATTCTACAAGGAAACAAATATTTCATTCATATTTCGTGGTTTTTTTTCTGCCGTTATTTTGACATATAAAATGCTTTGGTATGTTATAAGGATTTTTTGCTCTTTATAAGGATTTTTTTGGTAGTTTATACAGGTTGGCGCTCCGAAAAGTTGACAGGTATGTAAATCTGATTCCTATTTTACCCAAAAGACATCATTGCCTTGAGCTAATTTGGTCCTGGCCAGAACTGCTTGCTCTTCTTCTCTATTGAAGAAGCACAGTCTTGGTGTGGGAGGCACTTTTGAGTGACTTCTGCCATCCAGTGGTGAATATTCTTATTCCAACTTAAAACTGCTCAACTCCATTTTCATTTTCAAAAAAATTAATCGAGGGCCACGCCGGGTGTTGGCGTGGGCCGACAGTTGCCCATTCCTGGTTTACGTGTACCTTCGGCCATGTGGTGGCAGAGAAATTAATTCTCTGCCTATCACTATACATCACTGGCATCAGTGAAAAAAAGAACAGCTATTTCTAGTCAATGATCATTTTTGTGAAAATGAAATTGGGTAATTTCCCGCGGTACACCCGATAATCTCTCACGACACCCTGGTTGAGAATCACCGCCATGGGGAGCTCCACAAATGATTTTTCTCATTCGCACTCTTGCACATTGTCATTTTCTGTTCTCGCTTAACCGAATGTGCTCACAAAAGAAATTCACACTGACAAAAGTCCAGCAAAGACTTGCCATGAAGGCTCAAGATTTGTGTCAAGACAAATACGCTGAAGCTAGAACAGTGCTTCCCTGGCGGAGGTAATCATTGCCAGAGCTGGAAGGGAAGCCTTCATGTTGACCTCCGACATTTGAATAAACCTGCGAGTTTCACATCCCTGATGCATGCATCATTTACGTGTCGATGAGAAAGACACACTCCTCGAATTATTTGAAATATTTTTTCTAGGTAACCAAATTCTTCCAATGTTTACATGAGTGTGAGAAGGACAAAAAAAATGTTGCAGCTCATCTCATGAGATGATGCGCCGACTTGAAAAAGATGCTTGGTAGACACTACTATATTTTTTTTAGGGGGGGGGACGGGGCAAAGTCTACCTCCATCCTCTCTGCTTCAATACTTCATGAGCACTTTGAGTTCTGACTAAGCTGTCGGGCTTCCGTTGAGGTGACGCGCGGGGATGTGGATGAATGTGCGCTACCGTGATGGCTCCTCTTTGTCCGTATGTGTGCAGATGTACGTGTGAGCGTGTTTAGCTTATGCAGCTTGTGCAAAACCTATGCAGAGATGTCATCTCAGCCGGTTGTTTGAAAGGAGAAACCCAAAGACGGATTTATATATACATATAAACACATGATATAAAACAAGGCTGATTAGGTCTGGATGAAGTGAATATTTATAAAGAAAAAAAAATCCATATCTTTTCAATTAAAAAAAATGTTGCAGCTATAAACCAGGTTTTTTTTTTTTTTTAATGTGTTTTCTTAGTGCTGTGTATATTTTAGGGACTGCTGAGGTGCGGCAAGAGGAACTGTAGTCCACCTACGTTGTATGTGGCCCCATAATCATTTCATATTTGAATACAAATCCAAATGATCTCAATCATTTTAGTCGCTCTCAGCTGGCCGCCAGTCATCGTTTGTTCAAAAGGAAAAAGATATTAACGGTGTCGTGTCAACAACTCTTAGAAATGTTCTTTCCATTTCAAGATTGATTATATTGGTCAACAGCAAATTTTAAACGGTCCCAAAATGTATTTTTGACGCTGATTTAAAAAAAAAACAAAAAAAAATCTTAACTTTTTTTTTTTTTGAAGCACATCATGTTTTTGAGATATTTTCATTTTCATTTTTGTGTTTTGAAGTTTGACCTATAAAAGCTTGCACTATACAAATTTGACCATCCATCGTAATTTGTAGATATGATGTTTCATAAAGAAATTCCCTCTGTTGCTGAATCTGACCTTTCATTCATAAATATTACTAAATTACATTATTTTTATTATTATTATTATGAAAACAGGATGTGCTCGAGAAAAAATGAGGGAAGATTCAGAATCGGTGCAAAAAATTTATAAAAATCACTTGGACAAGTACACCTCTATATCGGATTTAAAAAAACAATGCTGACCAGTGTTCTTGCGTTTGTTGAAGCCAGTTGTATTTGAAGAAGCTGACTGCTTTGGCTAGGCCATGACTTCTTGCTCTGCTAACAAAAGCTGCTTGTTGACTTTCTTGAGTCATCTTGGGCACTGACGTCAAAGTGCTCCGGGGCCACACCTGTGTGCATGCTTGCTGGCGAATAAAAGAGAGATCATCGGCGTGGTCGTGAATGATGAAACCACAAAGCACACAGGCTCAAAATTGAATGTCTATAATTTGCGCTACAATCATCTTGCATTGTTTTTTTTTCCATTTTCTTTTTTTGCGTCCTCTTTCTTTAAATAGTAGTTTGCGTATGCTATGTTCACGGTGTGATGTCATGTTAGTGGTCGAGAATGACAATGGTAGCATCCTCCTGATGGAATTCTGGTTTCTGTCTGCTCTCTTTACATTGATAAAGCCATTCATGATGACTCTTTGAGAGTGCCTTATTAAAAAAATTTAAAAAAATACACTGTTGTTGATGGGCATGTATGTTACAACACAATGAACATGTGAAATGTTCAAAGAATAAATGCCAGTCACTCTTGTCATCTGTTTCCGAGCACTCCATGACATTTGATTCACGTGTGTTTTTGTTTTTTCCAACACTGGGGGAATGTTTGCGTCATTTTCCAATTGAAATCATTTATATAATGTTCAAAACTTGTTTCCGGACTGTTTTGTGTGATGAGTAACCAAGCGGGTAATTGTGAGTATGACACAGGCGTACCATTGAGTTTTGTTTTCTACTGCCTGTGTGTCTACTTGGTGTTTTTGGTGGGCCGATTGTGCTCTGTGTGACAATTTCCTTTCAGTACCCACTAACCGCATTGGTTTCACTTAGCAAACACTTCCAACTATTCCAAATATTTCTCATTCACTTTTCGGAGAATTGTGTTTCTCTCATCAACACATAACCATCTGCTTAAACGCATTGTGTGAACCACTGATTTTTTTCTTTAGTGGAGACAGTCTCGACATCGGGGGTGCACAACCTTTTTTGACCGAAGATCGACTTTTCAAGCAACCGACCTCCCACGACCCGCTACCGCAGGTGCACGCATGCGCGCGCGCGCACGCACACACACACACACACACACACACACACACACACACACACACACACAAACACACTTTTTTTTTTTTAATCAATTTCCCCCTTGACTCCCGAGATCGGCTTGGGACCAATTTGTGGGCTGCCAGTGGACCGTGATCAACTGGTTGGGCACCCTTGCTTACAAGAAAACATCACAGAACGACAAATCGACATCGGCGTGAAAAAAACGGAGCCCACCATAAGCCATTCGTTTTCAATACCGCTCGCCCTTATCACCAGAGCATCTCCCTGATGACTTTAAGCAACGGGTTGGGTACACCCTGGATTGGTCGCCATCCAATCACAGGAGCCCATGATAAAGGACATCCATGTCCGTGCCTATTTAACAATGTCACATGTCACGTGAACATGGAGATGGCACCCTGGTCAGAAAAATAGGCTAAATTGACAAATGAATTTCAAACAGCAATACTGAAACTGGCTCATGGATCACAAGACTGCTTCACACTCAAGAGGTTACCAGTTCAAATTTTAGTTTGCTTGCTTCCCCGCATTCCAAGAGCAATTAGTTACATATACGATGAAGAGCCGAAAAGAGGGCTGGGCAAACATTAATTGTAGTAACAAACCAAAACTAATGTAAATAAGTTATTTGAGTAATTTCTGCTACATTATAAAATTATGTAATAAAATGTTTGTTTTAATGGCCACTTTTTATTACCAAAAAACAGCAACTATTGAATTAACGAAATGAATAAAAATAACAGTTTTAAATTAATTGAATCAACTAATTTAATAAAACAATTGTTTTGGTATTGAATTTTGTAAAATGGTTAACCTTGAAATTAGAAATTTTATTTTATAATTGACCAATTATTTCATAAGATTTAATTTTCGATGGTTGATGTTACTTTTTGAGTTTTGTGGTTTTGAAATTAGGTCAGTTATTTGATGAGACACAGTAAAAATAAAACAGTATTTTAAATTATTTTTAAATAAATGGTCTATGAAAATATTTTCCCAAGTGTATTTCATGTAATATGGGTTCATAAAATGGTAAATCTGTCTCATTTTAACAAATATTCATGATTGTGTTATAATTGCTCTACTGATTCATTTTAAAACCTATTTTCCATTTTTTTTTAAACAATAAATCATGTCTTTTTAATGGAGGGAATTATTCTAAATTGATGCTCCAAGCATTCCAGGATTCTTCATAATGGAAATGCTTGGTGGGTGTGATTAAAGAGCAGAGTGGTCATGTTTTAGGTTTGCACTGTGTGTGTGTGTGTGTGTGTGTGTGTGTGTGTGTGTGTGTGTGTGTGTGTGTGTGTGTGTGAACATTGCTAATGCTTACACAACATTCTATTTCGAGTGGATGTTGAAGTGATGGAAAGAGTGTTAACACACGCACAGCCAACACAAGAACCAAATGATCATCCCAAAAGGGACCAGTGTCCACTTCCTCCCACACTTTATTCACAGAATCCAAAAATAGACGCATGTTGAAAATGAAGTCAGGCCACAAGTCACTGACAAATGAGCTCAGTTGTTACGTGTCCAATATTTATTCCTTTTCAAATGGTTATTAGGGATTAAATTCATCGAGGGCAAACTGAATAGTACATCTCTTTTTCTCCAGTGTACGGCAAACCACAGCTGATGAGTGCGTTCTAAGAGAACACGCACGGGTCATGTTTAAGCGCGTGCCCGTGATGTGCTGAATATAAACACAAATATTTATATATACATACACTTAATGAAGTAGTAACGATAAAGTGTGGGGGGTTTGAGAGCATTTTTATCAGATGGATGTGAAGTGACGGCTGCACCTCCGTCCGTCTCCCAAAAACTTAGATGAAGCACAAGTAGCACTCGCCCCCCCCCACCCCCCCCTTTCAGGTCCCGATGGTGAGACAGCCAGCAAGCAGGGGGGACCGAAACTCCCGGACGCACGTCGCCGTTAGCCCCCGAAGGACCAACAGGAGGCGCTGACGAGCGGAAGCCCAGACAAAGAGCGCTAAATTGTCTTCCGACAGATAGCGAACTAGTACAAGGATCGTTCAGTGCACTAGTAGGATATTAAATAAATGCTCAAACGTGCTTTCCATTGGACCTTTCGCCCAGCCGTTACTATGGCAACAATGAGGTACACCTCCGCCGCTTTACTATACCGCGGTTTAAAAAAAAAAGGGGGGGGGAGAAATCAAAGAGAAACTTGGAAGTGTATTAAGACTGCACTGGCTTGAGCAATCTGCTGCACTTAAAACGAAATCTCGTTTGTTTTTTTGAAGTCAAATTAAACAAGTTGTTGGCTCAGCACTAAAGATGTTGAGAAGGAAGCTTGGCAAAAGCGAGAAAAAAAAAAGCAGCTCCGTCCAATGGATTAGACAAGCGATCATCATTTGATTTTACGGTCATCACGACAAAGCAGACATGCTCAGATTTCATTTTAGATCTTTTGGCGGGCGAACTGTGCTAAAGCGGGTTCCCCTCACCGTCGTCGTCTCCCAAGGCCCCCCCCCCCCTGCAGTCCAAAAGAATATATATTTAAAAAAAAAAGAAGGTCAAGAAAGGCCCCTCTCCTCGGGCGATCAATGTCCTGTGCAGTGTGAGGAAGAGGAAGATGAGACACGGGTACATGTATGACAACGACGGGTTGAAGTGGATCTATACGGCAGCGTTGGGGCAGTCAGTCGTCACGTTGCAGACCCTTAAAGAAAAGGAGGACCTTCCGCTCGATTCCAAATATGACTTTTGATCTGGCGTTAATAATAAAATCTGTACATATATTTCTTCGTGATTACTTAGTCCAAAGGGGATGCGTATTTATTTATTTTTTTGTCTTGAATCTTAAGCGTATATTTATGAAATCTTGAATTTCGACTTTGTGAGTCCCATCCGGCTGCCACCCTCCTCCTCATGGTCGAGGCGCGTCGACGTTCGCTAGCAGCACTTTTTCTTCCGTTTACTGTTCCGAGTGAGTTTGACCACGTCGTTCTGTTGCTGCTGCTGCTGCTTGGCCAACACCTCCTTCTTGGCGCGCAGCACCAGCTCCGTGATGCAGTTGAACATCTGCGCAAAAAGCAAAGGCGAGCTGAGCGGGCCAGTTCCCGCAGCCTATTCCCGACGGCGTTATACCTCTTCTACGTTGATGTTCTCTTTTGCGCTCGTCTCAAACAGGTTGATGCCCATTTGTTCGGCAAACTTCTGCGCGTCGGTAGTCTCCACCACCTTGGAGTTGGGGTCATCGTTTTTGTTTCCCACTGAAAATGCAACACAATCACTTTTTTTTTTTTTTTTTGTGAGAAGCCTTCTAAACAATGTGGCAAACATTCGCCGCCCGCTGCCCTGAAAGCTGAGGGGAGGGACATCTCAATTTTGCAACATTTTAAAGCCCAATTTCACACTGCAAGCGATTTTTTTTTCCTGTTGATTCCAATTTGGCGAGTTTGTTAAAAACCCTCTTCACTATGATGTGTCAAATTCAGAAGACCTTTTCGTCAAAATACAAGGTCTTTAAAGTTGCACAAGTTGTTGACAAAGTCAGCAAAAGGCCGAATTATTGCATGTCCTGAGGATTTAACACGTGATACACTAAAAGGTGATTGTGTATCCCCTCCCTGCACAATGTGCTCAGAACACAGTCACGGCAGACATTTTTTGTCGTCAAACCCGTCCAATCTTTCAAGATCATAATACACTTATGTCAACACCGAGTTTGGCTGAGTCACACACTCCATGATTGTGATGTGAAACAAAACGAGCCAATTAGGAAGCAATATGGGAACACGGAGAAGCAACTGGTTGCGTTGAGTGCTTGTATCATGTGTGGCCCATGACATTCACCACAGTAAAAAAAAAAGTTTTTTTGCTTGTGTTTACGAGCAAAAAACGACGAGCTAGCTACGGCCCTGCGCTGAGCCCGTGATGTCACAAGCCTGCTGATACAGTATACCCAAAAGTGTGAATAGCAGCTTGTGCAATCAGTCGCCACGAGAACTAATGTGAATTGCATAAAGTAACCATCGACACTTCCCACGTACATCGCAGGAATATGTTTCAGTTAGGCAGAAAGAAAGGCTCACTACATGAGCGGCTCTCCCTTGCCCAATCGGTTATGAGGGACCCACCGTGCTCCTCGCCTCCTGAGTCCCGCCCAGAGAGGGCGGATGGAAATCTAAAGTTCGGGAGCAGCAACCAATCTCATGATTTTGTTTGACTATTCGGAACGATCACAACATATTCTTGGTGTAACGAGTTAGCATTGTGTTGATTTCCCTAACATTTGGCAGCTCTGCATTTGTCACTAAATGCCCTTTTGAAGTTTTTACGTTTCAATGTTAACAACGCACATTGAAGTTTGAGGAGTAAAATGCACATTTGGACTGTGAAACCGCTTATTTTGAGCCTTGCACGATAAAAGAAGTATGCAGATTTATTTCCTCGTCAGGTGTGGGATCTGTCATATTTAATAATTAGTTACGGTATTTAAAATGGATACAGAATTCTGATGACAGTCCCTACATTGGCCATTGTATGTTAATTACTTGAAATTATGTCCAATGAGTGGATGCAGTTCCCACACTGAGTCAACACACAAAGCACTTTTTTTTTTCTGAAAGCCAACGCTCACCTAATATTCGGCACACGTCATCACAGTTCTGGTTGATTTCATGTAACCATCGCTTGACGTTCACAAAGGACTCTGCGCTGGTGACGTCGTACACCACAATGACGCCGTGCGTTCCTCTGTAATACCTGAACACACAGACAAGGAGAGATACAGTTAGCACTGACATGGGCTGGCTAGTTCTGGAAAAAATAATAAACACGATTATTTTTGATTGAGATTGAAATGAAGATTATTTATTGATTTCAAAACCTAGTATTTATCCACCTGCTAAAACTGAATTACTCAAAACTAATATTCTAGCCTCATGCCCATTCATGCCTTCATTTGAGGACTTTATTCTTGAACAATACTCTTTTTGTCAAGTACAAAATGACCTTGTAAATATCACGTGAAATTCAAGCATCTTGCATTTTCATTTTGCTGCATCCACTCCTTTGATGTGGCACATCTTGGTCCACATTGAATCATTCATTACGCTTAGCTCTCTTTTTTTTTTTTTTTTTTAAATCTGAAGCTATTTTCACAAGTCTCGGGATTTATTCAGATTCAGATATCCTTTATTTGTCCCACACTGGGGAAATTTACAGTCTACAGCAGCAAGATTCCTGGGATCTCACGGATTGTATTTCGTGCCATGTCATGTGGAAGTGTGTGTTGGTAACGACACACACAAAAAAAGTCATTGTGTCTTTGTATCCTTGATTCTTTAGGAAAGGAACATTCCTTGAATCTAAAACTATAATAAAATCACTATAACAATACATTTGTAAAAAGTACATTAGGAATATAGGAAAATAATAGCAATTGAAAAAAAATAATACAAATACTGGGTCTTCCTACGCATTTTGATCTCGTAGGGGCAGTGCGATGCTATATATGGGGAAGAGTACACAAAACAGAAGTTGCGATTTAACTCTTAATCTAACTCGTTTTTCGCAGATTGGCAAGAATTTATGACTTTGAATATGTTATCTTACCTGTTTGTATGTGTTTCACAGCGTTTGTGCGTTATTTGAAGGGATATCACTCGAATTCGATGCTAATTTCCGCTGAGTGTTTGAATTGGCTTTAGCATTTAGCATTGACTTTAGCATTAGCGCTAGCGATGTTTATGTTTTAAAAACGTAGCATGTTTTGTCTTCAAATATAACAATGTTTTTAATTATTTTGGTGTGTGTTTAGTTTTCACAGTAAACTCTAACTGGGGTGTCATTAAACATCTTAAAGGACGCCCAGACGACAGAATCACATATGCTCCACACTTGCAACAGGACGGTGCCTTTAGGGTACTTGTACAAAATCGGGAACTTGTAATTGCTCCGCGCCATTCTAAAATTCATCATTTTTCTTCGATTGTAACGTTTTAAAGACTGAGAAAATGTCGATTAATCGTCTACTAGCCCTTAGCACTAACCCCACCAAGGAGGAAATCAAAGCCAACCTGAAAACCAAAACAAAAACACGAATATTTAAAGTGGCTGCATACTTCATGAAGAGACAATTTATCAACGGTGTACATGCACCCTACGCATGCAGTGTTTTTAACAACAGATACAAGATTTGCGAGGAAAAACACCAGGACTTTAAGAACAGCATCTGTCGTATTCAAATGATTCGAGTGTAGTACAGTCGAAAGTAAACCTGTGGCTGAAACTTCAAACGGCAAGCCGGCCCTCGGTGTCCATGCACAACGGCAAACAAACACAAGGAACCTTTCGTCTGCCTCACCATGTGTATGTTTGTGTGCATGTGTGTGGCGTGTCAACAGCAGAGCGTATACAGGGTTGTCTGAACATGCCCGCAACGTACAGCTGGAATGGTGCAGACGGCCGTGGGGACAGAGAACCGGGTGTTTGTGAGCCTGTTCAGCACAACGTCAATGAGGAACCATTAAACGCACGCGTGCGCACACACACCCACACACACGCGCACACACACACACACTGACTTCTGGTCATCCATTCTCAAGTAAAATGGAGGCAACCGATGCATCAAAGTTATCTCAAAGCCTGTTCCCAGATTTCAAACCATGTTCCTCATACAACGGAGTCGCTCAAAAGGTCATCAGGAGTTAAAGTTGAATCTAATCAAAACAGTGATGCCACCACATAATTCCAACCTTGCAAAGACAACTCAGATTTGTGCGTCTGTTCTCCAGGTTGCATCATGACGGAATGACTGTGCACGTGCTGCTCGGATGATGGCTGCCGACTCAAATATTTAAAAGACTTTTCTAGACAGTATTACACAAGGTGCAAATTAAAGAGGAGGAGTATCACAAGATAATAATACATCATTACATCACAGTGATCAATGTGATGTGAATCTATTATAATTCATTAAATGCTTCAAACAACAAAGAGTATGCAGAAAAGTGGTTAACATTGAATGACTGTCTGTGTCTTATGTGTTGTGTTGCATTATTTTGTTATGATGTTATTATGACTTCAAGATGGCGCAGCGAGAGTGGCTGCCTTTACAGCAGCTCCTATACTTTTTGTTTGTCTACTTTCTTTCATAACTTTGCTGCTGTAAATTGGGAATTTCTCCATTGTGAGACGAATAAAGGTTTTCTTATTCTTAAATTAGGGACATGGCGAAAAATTCAGCCAGAAGACTTTTGTCACAGAAATAAAATGGCCGAAACAGGATGTTGTGATGACGCAAGCATGTGCCATCAGCGCGTTGAACTGAACGAAGGGGGTGCCTTGACACGGGGAAATGAGCCCGAGTCAAAACTCCCCCCGCTGCGGCAGCTGGCCCTTGGTCTGGGAGGATAAGGCTGCATGGACGCAGAGGACCTCCCTTCCGGCGACCTTCAAAGTCTGCGTATTGCTTGGAAGCAACCACTTAGGTGATGTTCACACTGCAGGTCATGATGCCCAATTGGATTTTCTATAAAAAAACAACTTTGTATGTACTCGTTGACATTACAAAAACAGATGTGGTTTCTGATGTGAACGAAAGCATCCGTGAAGTGACACCTGTGCACAAAAGGCAGTGCAGTGTTATCGGTAGTTAATATGGTCATGCGTGTAAGGGGCTCATTTCATTTCTCTACTTGCAACTTCCTAGGACCTCTGCCCAGATGTTAGCGCTTCTCACCAGAGACCCGATTGAGGAGATGAGGAGACTAACAGAGGAGCGAGACGGGACAAATGTGTGCAGAAATGAGACGAACGTTAATTCCTGGATACGGCAACTGAAGACGACATGACGCCATTGACTTGTGTCCCAAATTGACCGACGGAGCAGTCAAACATTATTACCGCCACTTATATCCACTTTGTTTCAAGTGGCATTAAATTCAGGTCAAATTTGGCCATTTGCTTATAAATAATTTATATCCACATACTAAAGAGGTCTCGGAATTGCTCTGCAGTATCAACTTAGCCTCCAAGAAATTGGGTTAAGGCAGAAAATGATCGTCAATTTTTTCCCCCAGGTTTTTAAGATCCGGCATTATAATTAGTTTCGGTGTGAAGGTTTTTGAAATTTGTTCACGTCTTTGGCCGAGAATTTTCATTTCAGTGCATCCCTAATTTAAACAAATTAAGGAAATGCGTTGATAAATATGAGCTTTGTGTGAACAAACAAACACATACTTTTACTACTAAGCACAACATGATATACTGTAATCTATTTTTAATTTGCAATAATGTTTACTTCTTAAGGCTTCAGAAGACTACTGTACTCCGATATAATAACTACAATCTAACATTTTAGGGACCACTACTTGATTCAGTTGCCACCTCTACTATGGAATACTCTTATGTTGTACAATATGTAATTTGACCCATGCTACACTAAACTTCAAACCGAATACGTTTTTTTACCCACTTCTTTTATTTATTATAAACATTGCAACCAAAGCAAGAAATGTGTCGGTATCAGTGAATATTTGAGCATTACATTCAAACTCAATAAAGTTTCTGCAAATTGATATTTTATAGTATCGTAATTTTCCAGCATAGTATGACAGGATTGTGTTTGCCAGTAGCCAATCATTTTTATTCAATTCTCAATCTTAATAAAACAAAGAGGCTCACTGGAGACACCCTTGTGTTTGTGTATTCATCAACTCACGTGGATGTGATGGTGCGAAATCGCTCCTGTCCTGCTGTATCCCAGATCTGTAACTTCACCTTCTCCCCATTTATCTCCACCGTCCGGATCTTGAAGTCCACTCCAATTGTGGTGATATAGCTACCTGCAAAAATGAAAGTATGACATTAGATTTTAATATTGGCATCTGTAACGCATACACACACAGCGGGGCTTCCAACATCCAATGCTTCAATGGTGCAATTTGGATTCAACCAAAATTTGGTGCGGGGGAAGAAAAAAAAAAAGATCTACGCACAAGACATCAGCAAATTTCATGCGGCTTAGTTCAGTGAGCATCTAAAATAGAAGATTAACTGCAGGGTTGTAGTTTTTGCGATATTTAGTTGAACAATACAGTACGTGTGTCTCTGTCCTGGCTCTCCAGTCTACTACCATATGGCTAAGGTGTTTAATGTACAGTGCAAAGTCAGCGGTAGTTCGGGGGTTAATGGGTTAATGTGAAGAGCCACAAGCTGGAACCCACCCTCTGCACTTACATCATCACTTCCACCACTCGCCATCAAATTTTAAGGAGTGTGTGTGTGTGTGTGTGTGTGTGTGTGTGTGTGTGTGTGTGTGTGTGTGTGTGTGATTTTTAAACTTTTGGTTGACTTATTAATACACTTACATGACAGTTTAGTGTTCTAAAAAGCATGACGAAAGCAGCTTCAACAATTCCCTCCCCTCTCATTTGTATGCTCACTCTGCCTAGACTCATTATCATAGGTGTAGTAATCATATTTTAGTTTAATTTACTCTTACCGGAATATACAAGTGTTAACTTACTTTTAGACAAGCATAAGAGTTCATGTTAAAATGTAATGAGACTAAAGATTTTAAGAGGGGCGATCCAACTGGGGTAGAATCAATTATTTAATTATAATGAAGGTCAAAAACAACAAAAATCAGCAGCTGATTAGAATCAGAAATAGAGTAGGGTCATCTTTGGAGGTTCCACTGTATTGGACTCAAGAGTCAGAAACACCCACCTGAAAATGTGTTGTCTGCAAAACGAAGCAGGAGACTGCTCTTTCCCACTCCTGCCGAGAAAATAAGAGGGACAGAGATGAGATTCAAGGGAGTCAAATACACGATTTTGGCGAGGTACTCAATGGCTGGGAATCCAAGCACAAAAGCATGGCACAAATACAGTCCCAAAACACAGTCAACTTGGATAACTGCCGTAATCTTCCTGCTCTTAAAAGCCACACAAACAAAAGGTAAACATTGTTCACTGGATCAGAATCAGAATCAGAATCATCTTTATTGGCCAAGTATGTAGAACACACAAGGAATTTGTCTCCGGTATAACACGCTGCATTAGTATCATCATAAACAAGGACATGACAAATAAGTATGGAAGGACATTTCGTAATGTAAGTGAACCGTAGTGCGGTTGTTCTCATGTTGATTAAAACTTTGCATTTGAAAACAAATGGAACAAATACAAGTCAGATGAAATGGATATCTGGAATAGAAACTGATTCGCAAAGGGCCAAGGTCATTATTTTTTACAACCATCGGAGAGTTGATAAAGTAGTGGAGTATATGAGTTAAGGGTATGGAAAAAGATATGTCGCCTATGAAATTCCTTTGTTGAATCTGGGGTGGGATGGAAAGTATCACGTACCGATTGGTGTTGTTTTATTGCTCCAGTGTTAAAAGTTATCAGTTTCCTTTGGCCTCCCATTATTTGGTTCAAACAATAAGAGGCTTTAAAGGAAAATGCATACTGATATGCAAAAGCTCCTGAATATTTGTTCTGGCGTCAATGAGTCACATGCCTTAATTCTAACGACCACCACTTCGACAAAGTAGCATTTAAACAAACTGACCAGTTAAGTTTTTGCAAGAGCAGCACCAGGATGGAAGTTGAACAGTTACCCAGTAACTCGTGGACATAACTGTGTTGAAATGGGCAGCAGTTAATATTGCATTTTGTTCTGGTTATCACAGTATGGCGTTACAGTCAGTCGTGGTTCCACGGTGCAGCTGAAGAAACACTGGCATCAGTGTGCTGCTGCTAATGGGCTTGTGTCAGTGTCAGGATGCACAATGAATGTGGGGATCAGACCCCACAAAGCAGTACAGTACTGTACTGAGGGTTTACTTCAATCGAGATTGAAGTCGAGTCCCCGAGGTTTTTATTTCATTTGCGACTGCATAACATGATTGGGGAGACTTATGGATTAAACGAACATAACATGACAAAGAAAGTAGTCATTGACCTTAGGTAGTTTAACAGAGAATTTACTCACTGCCTAGAGATGCTAATCAGACTGCAGTGCAGCATTCCTTTCCCCGTCATTTAACCAACATTTTCAGGTTAACAATCGGTATTCAAGTTGTTATTCCAAATAAGTCGTTGTAGGAGTAGTTGTTTAGCGTTGTGCGAACCTTGCTGGAACAGCGTCTTAGCCCAACAGCTTCATGACCCATGCAAAAACCCGCTAGCCTAATTTCATGCTAGCTGCCGCAGCTAATGACACATAAAGCACGCGAAAAACTGTCTAACTGGCTCCAATGACACTTCAGTGATTCGTGTGTGCTTGACTTTAGGCGTTAAACGTATTTTGGTTGTTACGTGACCAAAACAGGAAAATATTCGAGGGAAAACTCGACAGTTGTGGGGGCGATATCCGGCCTCATCGACAGACATGCCGAGCCCGGACACAACCTCCGCCCTGTCACTAACACAGTAACATGGCGGCCGGGTGCATTACACGAAACAAATCAATTCCAAAAGCAATCCACACGGAGTAAGAAACAAAACCTGGTGGCTTCGGGGCTCCAGGGTGCACTCTAGGTATTTACCCATGTGTAAAAACAGGACAGGCCCACTTCCCGTGCCAGATCCCCGACGTCTACTTACCGCTGTCACCGATGATGAGCAGCTTGAAGAGGTAATCGTAGTCCCTGGCCATGCCGGTGGATCGTGGCTCACCCCCGCCTTGTGCCACTTCCTTGCACAGTTCGTAGTTCAAGTCCCTTGTTTAAAAAAAAAAGACACGACCCCAGACCCCCCAATTTTGCTGGGGGGAAAAAAACAACGCTACCGGTGGAAACCTTTTACTCGGTGCCGGCGTATTTTTTTTCTCGGGGGTTTGGCAGTTCTGTCCCCCTGCTGCCAGCGGCCGGAAACTCCGCTTACTCCTCTTCTGGTGGTGGAACTGCAGCCGACTCGCTGTGATCCCGCCACACTGCACAGTGCACACTGCGCAGGCTCCAGCAGCCAGGCCACCCCGTACCATTCAACATTGCCTCACGTTTTTCTACAAAATAATGTAATATAAAGCTGATTATACATACGTGAAGACACACTGTCCAGATTGCCTTGGTTAACGATAATCAGCAAAGGTTTATGTTTCCAACCTTTTCAGACCCAAGACATCTTCAATTAGGATGTCAACCGATATTGACTTAACATTGTGTCATCAGCAGAGGTTGAAAAAAGTAGCATTTTTTTGTTTGTTTTTCTCGCTCAGAAAGGAGTAAAATGTATAGATCCTGTTTTCAGATATATAGGGTAAAAGTAAAACGTCAGAAAAATACAGATAACTGAAAAATCAATTAAGTATCTGTGTATTTGCACATCATTTCTTCCCACTGATGTATCGACACAGAATTGATGTTTTGTCTTGCCATTGCAGCTTCAACAGCTCCCACCCTGGGTAAACTCTCGACCAGATAATGTAGTGTCTGTTGACCGTTTGTCTAAAGGAGTTTTTGTCAACTCATCCACAACACTCGTGGCCCAGCTAACAATCTCTGTTCGATTTCATTCTGAAGGGTGTTTGTGGGGTTTGAGGTCAGGATTCAAGTTATTCAGTCTCACCCAACCATGCATGTTCAGCCTTTGCATTGAGCTCAGGTGCACAGTGATGTAGAAAAAGTGGTTAAGATTGCATGACTGTGTATTATGTGTTGTGTTGTATTATTGGTCATTTTGTTAACTGTTCTGTTGATGGCGGCGCGGGCACCTGCAGCGGCTCCTCTCTCTCCTGTGGTTGAGAGGAAAGAAATGTCATCTGTGCTGTATATTGCACATAGAGCACATTTAACAATAAAGTTGACTTGAACTTGAATGTCAAGTCATGTTAGAACAGTACAATCCACAATTGCGCCCACAAAGTTGGAAACAGAAATTCAATGCGACATTTAAGATACAGGAGTAATTTGGCAAAATGATTTATTGACTACATAAACCGCATTCAGATTGAGACACTGGTTGTGTGTCCCAACAATTAGACTCTTGCCACTTTAATTTACTGTTCATTTTCATACTGAAGCTGAATGCCAGAGTAGTTATGAAAGAGCATGCGAAACCCTTAAATGTCCTTGAGTATAAATGTTTCAAAATAATTCACTCTACTGTATGAAATCAAGATTTTTTTTTTATTTTGTATTGCCTTTTTACAACCATATCAATGGGATAAGAATCTTTGCTGTTGTAGACACCACCGCTCCAAATGTTTTACATAAATCAATCAGCAACCAGAAACATAAGGGATCTGTGCCACATGCCATCACTGTGGCATCTCAAATCATTTTAGTAAATATTTAACAAGAATGAAAATTCTGAACAGAATTGGCCTCATTCCCATCACAAAACTGAAAAATTATTTGTAAAAAGTTTTAAATTAAAATGTCTTATTTGGGGTTTAAATGGCGTTAAAACAATTACCGTAACTAAGATTTGCTGGAAGGGGATTTACGAATGAAATCCTCACCAAAAGTTGTTTGTCAGCATAGGAACTTGTGGCACATTCAAATACAGTTTTTGTATCTGTCTCTGTAAGATGAGGGATGATGGAACGATATCTAAACGTCATGACACAATATCACGATATGAACCTCACAATAAAAGCACGATATTGTGGGGAGATTGGTGACATAAAAAAAAAAAGACATGATACCGTATAAAACTCAATATTGAATATTGAAAAAAACGATGGAGAAAAAAAAGCCCAATATTCTGTTTTTGCACATGATAGTAGTGACACAAAAATTGGCTTGGCGAGTTATTTTGGTGTCATGAGTATCAATTGGTTCAGCGGCGCAAAGCATCATGCTCTATGTAGTTCACAATGCTGTGATCACCTGAATCGGGGAGAAAGTAACATCTTTTGATGGAGATGCGCTGCTTTCAATATAACATGACAACAATATCGTGGCAATTTGAATGTCGCGTTACAGTTCCATCCCTATGTAAGACACTGCCACATTGGACCATTTTGGGGCTGAAAAATACTTCTTGGGTCCAGGTCAACTATAACCACAATAATACATTGTAAAACATTTTGAAAGCTGAATAAATGTAAATTGAAAGTCTGCCAAATCAGAAAACGCCGTAAAGATGGGAAAAAAAAAGTCGAATAAAGCTGAGATTGATGCTACTGCAAAGTCATGTTCTCAAATTGTTTATCTGCTGACAAAAGGGGCAGCTATAAAAAGTTGAGTGTGAACTACAGGTCTGAGCTTGCATTTTTTTTTTTTTTTTTTTTTTTTAGTCAGCTGGCAAGTATCCTGAGTTCCTGTGCTGGAAAACAGAGCAACATGAGCTGATTGTGTCTGGAGCTCATACGGTGGAGATCACATCAGGTGATCCATTTTTTTTGGCTGACATTATTCAATAGCACAGTGCAGCAGTTCAATCACGTTAGTATGGTATCATCTATCTCTTCATTGGAGTCCTGCTGACTGGCAATCTTCTTCAAAGAGCGGCGATGACACTCGGACAAAAGGTCGTTACTTGCGGAGTCCAGAATGGCTGTAATCATCTGAAATGCAAAACGTAATAAAAAGTACATGAGTGTCTTCTTGTGTCAATGATTTCCATCTATAACGCACCATACTGTCCGTCAGTAGTCTAACCTGCATGCATTCCTCTCCCTTGCGCAGTCGCAATAGGTTGACGATGGTGTGCTCGCTCTGGGCTCTGACGCTGGTGTTCTTGTCTTTAGTGTTGTCCAACAGAGTCTTCAACAGAGGCTTAATGTGATTTGCCTCCATAGCAGGTGCCGCAGGCTCTTTGAAGACCCACCACAGCACCCGTTCTGACACCAGCCTGATGTCACTGGACTGGTTCTGAAGACACTGCGGGGGTCACACAGACAGCAGGTGTCACAAGGAACACGAATCTTCCAACATACATGCTATGTTAATACAGCAGGTTCATTATGGGAATGTGTTAATGATTTGTAAAAAAGTAAAGAGGGCGTAGCACTCAGAACTGTCTTTCAAGAACTTGTATGCTACACTATGAGGGGTTAATAATTCAATTCATTTCCAATTTGTTTGTATAGCTCCTTGTCATACTAAATGCAACTCAAAGTGCTTTACAGTAAAAAAACAATTATAAAACCGACCAACAAACAAAGACCTACCTCACCCACTGAAATAAGATATTATCCCCCCCCCCCCCAAAAAAAATCATCCATTGAAATTCAATTCATGATTCCCAAAATGTGCAGCGTGTCTAAAAGGGCTTCTGATAATACAGGTCTCGAGATTGTTGTTGAATTTGAAAAGTTGTTAAGTTTGAAGTGAGTTGGGAAGCTTCATTCTGACCAAAGTAGTCCCATGTCAATCATCTTGTGGCATCTGTAGGCAATTCAAAACCCCTATATGGGGGAGGCATCAATTACGCGTGGGTTTTGGCGTTTGGGGGCAGGGCTCGGTCAAATGTGGTCAGGTTGTTTTATGGGCATCAAGACTGGATTTGCACTTCATTGTTCAAGTGAGACAAGTGGCACAGTTCGGATATGCGCCATTGTACACGTGGGGGAAGTGGGGGACAAAACAAAAAAACAAGCATGGAATCGGATATACAGTAAATATATCCCGAAAATGCTTCGCAAATTTCCCCACTTCCCCAAGGTTCCATAAAAGCCTCTTCCAAATGTGGATAAAGAGCAGATTCATGTTGGATATCTGCCAACGGGTCTACATCATAAAATGACAGATTGCATATACTCTGTGAATCCAAGCCTGACGTCACTGAGGTAGGTCGACGTGGGTCTCATAAAACAACACAAGTCAGCTCAGGCCAACTAAAACTTTAACATATGCGTAATTTGTAATAAAAATGTGTTGTCGCTGCCTGGTGTTGGCAGGTGTAGTGTTGCCAGTGAATGTGAAAACAGCTTCACTTGAAAAATCAACACAATCAATGGATACTGTAAAGGCATTAAATTGGGCGCTTGGACCTGTCGTGTAAATCCAACCGAAAAGACTGGCATCATTAACAAATTGATGACTGATTATGTATTGCAGAACAAACCTTGACAAACTGCGTGATGAAGCGCTGGGAAACATTACTGCCTCCATCTACGCTGAGCTGATATCGCATCAGGAATCCCATCCCTCTGATCCCACTGGTGGCAATGGGAATCTGAAAGAGGAGCCAGGTCAAATTATCCACTCATACGCTGACTACTTTTACATGCAGTCAACAGTCAGGTTAAGTTTAAAATCCCGTTTCCTGAAAAATTCAGAATAACATGCGTGAGCAGATAAAGTTCCTCCCACATTTGAATAACCCGATTTAAACAACGAAGCAAGTACGTCGTGAAGCAAATAGATGTCATATCCGCTGCTTACTTTCTATCGTCAATAAAACACATTTTCATGTCACTCAACACAGGAATAAAATACTTGGTTTCCTCCTCGCTCCAAAAGAGTGCATTTCTGCAGCTTCGCTTCGCCATAATTGTTTACCTCTGCTTGTGTATTTCCGACGGATTTATGCACACGTGAATGTGTGTATACACGTGTCATTTTCACCGGAGACAGAAAACAACGTGAAAATGCGGCGGGGAAATCAAATACAGTATTCAAGTTTAGACTTGCTATGGCGAGAATGCAGCGCAGACGAGTACTTCCTGTGAATAGAGCAACAGCATCCGCAAAGTGCCTCCTTTGCAAGAGACAACCCGATCGAGTAGACATAATCCAATACTCAGGTTAGAAAAGGGATAAACAAAGAATATTATTGTGTTTTTTAAAAAACCTGAATTAGAGCATATTCGGGCTTTTGCATGTGTTTAGATGGCCTCTAAAACCCCGAATACTGCCAACATTCGGGTTTGAAAAAGGTTATGGATTTTATGTAAACATAGTCACTGTGGTTGTCAATACAAGATATTTTCTAAATATCAATATAAAAATAAATCACATTTTTGCATACTGGAAATATTGTAACGAAAAAAAATCACAAATGTTCAGCTGATATAAAATATGCATCACCAAAATAAAACATTTCTGATCCCTAATTCCATAACTACATAAGCACTGCAGTAATAGTACGACTTTCTCTTTTGCCATGGATACCAAATGCATCCTGAAAATTACTTTGACTTGTTGATGAGAACAAGAAAAAAGGGTTGTGAACAAGGTCATTATAGTTCATGAAAATTACCAAAATAAACTGGTCTTGAAAATAAAAAGACATGACAAACAAGAGTGCTTTTAAAAAAATGATCACTGAAACAACAATAAAACTTTCTAAAGATAACTAATTGCGAAAGTCATTTTTTTTGTCTTTGTCAAATAATATACATTTTAAATGTGATTATTTTGCTGTGTGGCTAGCCGTTCAGAAAAAGAAGGCCAAACAGTTGTGTGAGAATGGTATTTTACTTAACTTTATTACATAATGCTAAGTGAGCTTTCATTTTTATTTATTTATTTTTTAAAAATGTTTACTGAACAAATAGTCCATATACAGAAATGACTCTTTTTTCCCCCAATTAATATTGCATTGGACAAATCCTCCAGGTTTATTAAAAAATAAAAAATACCAGTGTACTTAAAAAAACAAAACAAAAAAACCCCACCAACTTATATGAAGCATTTTCAAACAAATAAAACCAAACCCGCAATACAAAACTCATAAAAAAAATTCTACCCAAATATAAACTAACAATAATGAAAAAAAACAACTATTATAACCCTTGGTTGTGACTATATTTAATGCTTAATTTTCTTTTTAAAAGAAACAAACATTCAAAAAGACAATCAGAACAGCAGTAGGCAAAGAACAGATGTCTCTCTGACACACGCGGCAAACTTTCTGCTCACCCTATCAGCAGTGGCGTTGTTCAAAATGGTCTCCATCACGGTGTTGCAGTATTCCTTCCCGCACAGCTTTTCAGGGGCACACTTGACAGCTATGGCTAGCGCCAAGCTACGACCGTGACGCACCATCCAGTCCACTCCTGACATATCCGCTGCAACCAAGGACAAGCAGGAATTAGGGAATTAGATCTCTCAAAAATATTGCTGATGAAGGAAGACACGATAAGCACCAGACAGGGACCACTCCCTGACATACAAAGAACTTCATCTCTAAATTTAGATGTATCGTTTCAACAACAGACTGCCTACTGTACAGTTCGCTACTCACAAAGTCACCTATTTGCGTTTTTTTTTTTTTTTCTGGGGGGGAATAAACACCAGCGACATCAGTGGAAGAGTCTAACGTCACCAGGGACGAAGAAAGGAATACAGTCGATGTCCAAAGTCAAAGTCAGGTTGATCGCAGTCTTTGATGCGAGGGGCACTGGTCCGCTGCCAGTTCTTTGCACAGCTCAACCTGCACGTCGACAAAGACAAACGGTGTCGTGTGCTCCTTTCAGTGCGTGAGAAGAGGCGAGAGTTGGAGCAGGACAACTTGTGGCTGTTTCACCATGACAACACGCCTGCTCACAATGTCCTCGGCCAATTTCTGGCTGACAAGAACATCACTGTGCTGGAGCAAACTTTACTCGCATGGCTCAGTCCGAGCCCTCCCCACACCCTCATTACCAAGCTTCGAGGTAAACTAATTTTAATAATGTGAACAACATTAAGATGGCTGTGAAGAATGGAGCTAGAGAGAATCCTGGAAGAATCATATCTGGAGTCCAAGACATGGCAAAGACGGCTGGGAAAACGTGTGACTTTCCAAAGGGATTGCTTCAATAGGAAAAACTTGGCTGACATATCTTATACGTACGTGTACGCGTAAACACACAGACAGATGCACGCGCGCACACGCACTGTCGGCACATGAGATAATCATGTTATGTTTTGTTCTTTCAGAAAAAAAAATATGTTAGGCTAGAAATACATCAAAGCGAACAAACACCTTAATAGACAAACTCAGAGAAAATTAACTTTGCATTTACAGTGGATACCAACCCAAGATGTGCTGAAGCAGCACACTCTTCAGCTCCTCCTCTGACAGAAAAGGGCAGAGCTCACCAACACAGCCAGCTGAAGCCATCCTAGTTGCATCCTATTTGAGCAAGCACACATAAGGAGATGAGAGGGCAGACAGACATGAGAATCCTTCCAAAGCAAATGGCCTTCAACCTTCTGTATCTTTGAATTGCATCCCACACAGAGGGATCATACATGCTGGCATGCAAGGAGGAGACTTGAGTGACGTGGCGTGCAAAAGGGAGACCACATCCCCTGAGCTGATATTCAGGGGTTCTGTGCCCTGCAGACTCTCGTCTTCCCCAACTACTTGTAATTTCTTTTGGTCCTCATCGAGACTTGAACAGTCACCCTTTAGTTTCAAAGCCCAAGATGAGCTACTGCTGCCCTATTTACTGATCAAGAGACTTAAAACCACCTCTTTTGCAAACCACATCCTCTCTCACAGCTTCCGTTTCAGCAGTGCCAACAGAAAAAGACCAATACCAGAAAACAGTGTTCTGAAATGCTTCTATGGTTACACTTCATTTGACTGAATTGGTAAATTAGAAGGTAAAGGCTTTTCACCAGAACCCCCCCCCCCCTTCCCCAATCCTGTTTCATGCTTCAAGTAATCTGCTCTGCTCCCAATGTCATACCTCATCATGTCCCAGCATGCCTAGTAATGTGGTGGTGATGTTCTTGCGGATGTTTGGATCCACCTTTGACCCAGCCCCTTGAATGACGAATCTTAAAGCTTGCAGCATTGTCTCCCTGTCAAAGACAAAGTGTGATAACAACTGTAAAACACAGCACCAAAACATAAGAACCATAAATCGTTGGTGTTGGTTCTATTTGTGTGAGAAATGCGGTGTTACCTAAAAATAGATTTTTAAAGGAAAACAGACATTCACTTATTAAATTGTCTGGCAGCAAATTTACAGTTCAGAAACAAAAGTCAAATAATAAAGGTTCTGGCTAGTTTGATATGTGACGTTTTTGGTAGTTATAGGATTTAATTAAATTTTCCTTCCCTTCGGCAAAGCATCTAGAAAATGTCAGTTTATTGTCGGTTTTGGCTTCAAAGCTTGGTTTGCTGTTCTATTTCAGGTTGAGTGTGCTGAAGGTGTGAACAACAGGTTACATTGCTGAATAATTCTGCTGTAAATTAGCGTAATTACGCCAAAGAACCCGCAAAGAAATTTACTGATTGAATAGTAATCCCAATAGAAACGTAGCAGACAATTAACTGCTTCTATAATGGAGCCCAAAAATATCTGCAGCTAACAAAATGGTTCCTGCATATTCATAAGATATAATTAATGCTGAATATGAGGGTTGGTGTTAAGTTGTACCGCTCCTTAGTAGCCACTTACTGTACAACTGTCATATTGCAGTGACATTTTAACTTGACTTGACAGCAATTTACTGAGTAGTTGCCCAATACCAGGCATTAATTTAAACCACAACACTGACTCAGAAATTACACTTGACGTTACGTTTACTTAACCTTGCATGAATGAATACTCGTCAACACATTTTTAAAAATTGTTTTCATCAGAAATCCACGTATACCTTTCTCGATAATTTTTTTTGCGCCAATTTTGAATCAGGGTTCCCACTCTTTCATTTATCAACAACAGCCAGAAACGCCGCTGGCTACTCTGGGCCCTAGCTCACCTAAGATGAACTGAGGCAAAGTGCAAAAGTGTTCTGTGGTCGGACAAGGCCACATTTCAAATTGTTTTTTCAAATTAAAGTGAAACCACACAAAAATCCTCCCTGGCAAACAAGGCAAATGACTATACAGTACATCCAAAGTATTCATGTAGAGTACAGTAACACTGGTAACCGGCCATCCAAATAATGTCGCTGTAGGAACTATTTGTCACATATTAGGAATCAATGAATACTTAAGTGGCGGTGACCCCCAATAATTGCACACACCTGACTCCAGAGTCCTCTGCATTGCGAATGGCAGAGAGTTGCTCTGTGAAGAGCGGGTCAACCTTGCTGTGGATAGAAACCAGTTGGCCCAGGGCTTCAGCCGCCCTCAACCGCACGGCACGGCTTGAATCTTGCAGGGCCTTTAGGAAGGTGGTCTGCAGCTGTGGCAGGAAGGGCTTCAACGCGATACCCACCTGGAAGATGGAACACCAAACGCGAGAGTCAAGCTCCGCATCTCATCTCGATGAAGCGCTGATTCCAAGAGGAGAACCTTTTAACAGACCTTTGCTAGCAGAAGGGTAAGAGTCTCCAATAGAGCTGTCTTCACTGTCCAGGCAAAACGGTCACCCAAGATGCGAATAAGGGGCCCAGTGATGTTGACCACAGAGGGGCGCAAAGCCTCAGGGGATGTCAATTTAATAACCCCTCCTAATGCTTTGGCTGCTTCTTCTTTCTGCTCAGGACTACCAGTAAGGACACCTTCTCTCAGGACAGGCAGGATGCAAGTAACACCCTGTAAAAGCACAAAGATGATGTGTAAGGGTAAGAGTTGGTTCCATTTTCCTCAATTTCAATGCATTTTTGTATTGTATTCGTACAAATTTAAACTACATGTTCTCTGAAGTCCATGGGGGTACAACATTTACTAAATATATGCCAATTTTTCAATCCATATACTATTCTACCTGCCTTGGCTCGAAAAAGGTTGGGAAGCACTGGTCTCCACGATAGCAAAAGAAAATTAAACTTGGGGAGATCGTGTACATTTTCAACATCACTGACGTATTCTACTTGACTATTGAGTGTGCGACAGAAAACAGTCTTACCTTTTTGGGCAGACAGAAACCAGGCAGGTGTTGACCTTTTACATCAGCGGCTGCTGATCTAATGTCTCGATGAAGGTCATCAATTAGAGCCAGCTGGCTGCTTGCGTCCAGTTTCTTTGAGGGGAAAAAAAAAAAAAAAAGAAAAGCAAACAGTTAGCCGATAAATGACTCCAGCGGTGGAATATATTGGAAACATTCATTCACATGAACACACCTTAGTGATGGAGTTGATTGTGTCCCAACTCTGAGACAGAACCTCTGGGTTGGTGTCATTCAGAAGGTGGATGAGGCCTGACAGCAGGTTACGTGTATGGGCACTATAGTCTAGGCGTGTGCGGGCAAAATAGGCATTGAGCATAGTAACAGCGGCCTGTCGGAGGCCAGCATCTGAGTTTCGAGTCGCCTCCAACAGATCATCGATGATGATGCGTTGGCCCACTTCATCGTCCACAGAGAGGATCACTGTTTGACAACTGCATAATTCCTGATGCAAAAAAAATCCCAATTAAAACAATGTAAAAACAAAACAACAACCAAAAAAACAATAGCATCAACATAACTTGTGAAGTGTTACCTGAGATTCATCCTCTGTTCCTAGTTTTCCTTTAAGTGAGGAGAGGAGGGCGGGGAGAATGACGCCTAGGTGGCGGGTCAGGGCCTCACCGGCCACAGCTGACAGGAAGGCCAAAACACGAGTGTTCACAGGAGGCGCAGTCAGCTGAGAGAACAGGATTTGGTTTAGTCAGTCACATTATTGCTCTTCCTCTTCCGGGTAGTTATAATCATCAACTGCTACCTTTGGCACCAAATAGGGCAGCACTGATCGGCTCTTAACTGCCATGACTTGCTTCAACCCATCCAAAGCAAACTCTGCTGTGTCCTCATCATCCTGGAAAAAGATTTAGCACAAAAAAAAGTGAATAGCCCGTAGCAAGTCTGCGATAAATCTGGTTAGAATGTTTACATTTTTAGTGACTTACAAGCTGTTTCAGCAGAGTAGGCAGGATGTCATCCAGCGCCTGGTGACCAATGGTTACATGGAGCTGCTCAAATGTTTTGGCTGCAGCCTCTCTAACTTCTTCCAGTGGGTCACAAAGAGCCTTCCTTACAGTGGGGACCAGAGACTCTGAGAAGACCAGCACCTATGAAATAATAACATAATGTCAGTCTTATTTAATGGTGATGATCTGCTTGACCCAGAATGAGGAAAATGCATTTGAATGACTGACCGCGTCTTTGCTGGTGGACTTGATGATCTCACTGAGGCCAATGCAGACGCCCTGCCTTTCATCACTCTTGTCAGAACGTAGACCCTGTTCCAGGATGGGAATAATCTCCGGAAGAATCTTCTCACCCAGCTTTCTCACCAGATCACCCAGTGTCCGAGCAGCGATCTGAAATCATGCAGATACATAAATTGTGTAAAAAAATAAATAAATAAATAAATTTTAAAAAAAACTAAACTAAACCAAAAAAAGCACGGTGTAGTTAACTTTTCCAAACAGAAAAAAGGTAAAAAAAAAAAAAAACAAACAAAAAGAGAATAATCATCAAGTACATACTGTTCTCTTGTCAGGCCAAGTGGAGGCCAAGAAGCCGAGCAGGAGGGTGAAGAGGGTTGGGAGGATTTCTCGAAGGGTTCGTGGTGTGTTGGATACCACTATCTTCCACACGTGTAGAGATGCCTGGCGGACTACCAGCTGGGTGTCCGAACGGCCCATGTAGAGGCCGGAAAGCACACGGTTACGCCGCTCAGCCCCAAGAGCTGAAATGATAGCCTAGAAGTGAGACAATTAAAGTTAACCACAGGCAAACACTTCAAATGTTTCCCCTTTTGATACGAAACACGTTACACTGATTCCATCTTAAAATTGCTCTATTACCAGAAATAATTATCTGGTTCCAAAAAAAAAGTTCTTACTTTATTTGATGCAGCAGTTCCAAAGTTGTCATCTTCTGATGCAGTCTCTGTGGTCATCTTTCCGGTCACCCCAGAGATATGGAACAGCAGATCTCCAAGCAACTGGACAGAACTGAACCTATAAGGGAACACAAACATGGCCACACAATTAAATGGAGATTCAAGCTACGTCCACCCAATCTCCACACTTTACTGAGACTAAGTCTTGCCGACCTGATTCTCCAGAGGTCATCAAACAGCCCTTGCTCTAGTTCAGGAAGCAAGAGTGCAATTGCAGTCTCTGCATACATACTGATGATGCGCTGGCCAGCTCGTAGCGCAGTGTCTCTCACATATTCATTTTCATCAGCCAGGGCCTGGTGATTCAGACCGCAAATGTCAAGATCATCTATTCAAATAACAACACTAAAATCATTGTGCAATGATTGAATCACTCCGAACATTCCAAGCAGAGAAGCAATTACCTTTAGGATACAGGGGATGATGGGCCCGACATAGGGAGTGAATTTGTCTCCAAATGTGAGAGGCAGGTAGATGAACATCATGATGTAGCCATCTCTCACATGGGATGCTATATCCACCTTACTCGCAGTCTGTACCACATCTGGCATTAGTTTGTCCAGCTTCTCAACTCCAAGGCCGGCCATCACCTCAGCCAGTCCTGAATACACCAGAAATTGAATTCTGTCAGCAATTTGAGTTATTTTACTTCAAACAAATGAAATGATCAGCAATGTTAGTCACCTTGGGCTGCCCCAGAACGATCTACTGAGCTCTGCTCAGAGGCCAGCGTCTCCATGAGCCACGGCAGAAGGTCATCAAAGCAGGATTCACCCATTCCCTTCACCATGGCGCCCAGGGCTTTGGCTGACACCGTACGCACCTAGAGAATAGCATCTACGGTATCAGCTTCAGACACACGGACACACACTATTGCCGCTTTATTTGTCAATCAATCACTATTCCCACCTCAGGCACTGGGTCCAACAAGGAAGTCTTCAGTCCAGGGATAACACTAGGTAAGTATGGTGACAGATCCTAGCACACAACATAAACATACCACAGTGGTTCATTGGCCCACAGAAGAAAGTGCTTGACAAGCTAAACAAAATGTGATACAGCCTTGTTGTATTGCGGAGAGCAGTACCTTCTGGTCGGTAAGGGAGTACATATTGCCAATAATCTGAGCGGCCATCTTGCGAGTGTCAGTGGAACGATCCTGGAAGGCTCTCTGGACGATGGGCATGATCAGAGCGAGGGAAGGGGCATCAATGAAATGTACAAACTTGGTGTCCAGAAGGGTTTGAAGACATGTCTGGGTCCTTCGGGATGGATCAGTCAGAGCATCCAGCAGAACGGGCGTTATAGCTGAGAAAGAGATCATGACAGTCACCATGAATGAGATCTTATGACATACAATCAGAGATGATCCATACAGAGTACTCAATTTGAACACTTTTGGGTGTCCTGCTAACTGCAGAGAGTTCTACCTATCAACCTAAAGGGATGCGAGACTTCAAGAAAAAAGGTCAAAATCTAGTTTCAAAGAATATAAGGATTTCTCATCTGCACAAGTCTCGTGAAATATGTTGTCAGCTGTTAAGCCATTTCTCTGGACAAGTAAGCCACCATGTTGCTCCTTGTGACCAGATGCTGATCTTGTAACAGCAATGGACTTTGGTTACAATACAATTCAAGACATCTTTATTGACATCGTGCTTTCACAACAGCTGCAACAAAAGCGCTTTACAGAACATTTAACATAAAATAACAATAATACAGGTTGCTTAAAAGTCCCCTCAGTAAAGAAAAGTGGAGTTCATTAAAGGGAACTTACTGGAAATTAACATAAGAGACATTTTTGATTGAAATCGAGCAACCCGGATAAAGTTTCTGTCATTGTTGGTAGGAACATGTAAACTCTACACAGAAGGCTCCGAGTTGGAACCGAATTGGCAACATAAAACTGGTGTTTTATGTTATTTATAGAAATATAGAAAACTGCATGACTAAACCAATGAATCAACTTTCAATCAAGTAATTTTAGACATAATCTGTCTTAATTTGAATCTGCAAAAAACTAAAATGTTGAGCAGTCAAAATCAGAGCTACTTTTGAGGATTGCAGAACTAGCTGCTGAAAATTTGTTTGTGCACAGTGGTCCCTCGTTTATTGCGGCATTACATTTCCAAAATAACTCACGAGAGGTGAAATCCACGTTTTTTTTAACAATTATCCAATGTTTAAAGTCTGTAAACTTCACCATAAACATTTTTTCACATTTCTATCGTTTAAACATGCTCAAAGTTAAAACATTTGCAAGGAAAATAGGATACAGTATTATTATTATTATTATGTTGATTGTTGTACTTACGATTATTATTGTTAATATTATTTTACAATGAAACAAAGGTCAGCATCTGCTTTAACACTCCTGTTATGTTGTGGGGCAAACAGTTAAATCGAGCAAAGAAAAAGGGATTCAATTTAGTTAGGACCCAGAATATAATGCGGATTCGAATGCTGTAAAAAAACATCATGAAATTACGCAGTACAATATAAAGAAAGTCAATTAGGACACAATGCGGGTTGTTTGCTGTAAAAAAACAAAATTGTACTTGGGAGAAAAAAAATCTGTGATACAGCGAGTCTACGAAAGGTGAACTGCAATATAGCGAGTGACCGCTGTATTTCAACATGGACACATAACCAAAAATAAATACATTGATAAAAAAATAAACACCTCTCACCAAGAATTTCGGGGTTACGGATGACTGAGCCAATTTGTCTGAGAGCCTGCTGACCAGCTTTTTGCACCTTCACATGGGAGTCAGTCAACACTTCGGTCAGTTTGGGAACAATATTTGGCAGACAGGAAGATAACTGCTTAGGTGCACAGAAAGCCATGGCACCAAGTAACTCCACAGAGCCTGTAAAAGCAGATTTGGAATATTGGATGGATGAAAATGCCCATGCTTTCACAAGACTCATGGCTTGTTTTTGTGTGTTGTCCATGCAGACCCGCTTTAGTCCGCCACGACTCCTCTTCCAGGGCCACGAGCAGAGAAGGCAGAACTAGTTTTACACCGTGTGCACTTAAGTTCCTCATCACTGCCTTAGCGCAGTCATCAGCAGCCTGGTGCAGGGACAAGGGAACATTACAAACAAAGTCACATAAACCATCCATTTGAGCACGTTGTGAAACTGATTTGAGAACTGGAAGTTTAACGAAAAGAAACACTAGAAATTGATCGTCTTGCTCACCTCCCTTACATACTGATTTCCGTCTCCAAAGCACAGCAGGAGGTGTGGCAGCACATGAACAACATATGGCTCAAACAGTTTGCCCAACATGTTGCACAGCATCTCGAAAGCAAAAAGTGCCCCTGAAAGAGATGAAACATCAATATTCTAAAAGTGCAACAATGAATCCATTAATAGACTACTAAGTGATCAACAAATTAATTGACATTCTGATAACCGATTCATCGTTTAGAGATGTGGTTCTTAACACCAGAGAAACATCTTTATCGGCCAAGTATTTAGAACACACAAGGAATTTGTCTCCGGTAATACAGGCTACACTAATGTCATCAATAACAAGAAACTACGATAAACAAGAAGAATGGAACAGGACAGAACAGAAGACTAGATATGCCAATGTGCTCAGGCAGCCTGAATAAGCGAAGTGCTTCTGTGGCAGCCACAAATGCTGAAGACTAATTTTCTAAAAAGAAAAAAAACATCAGAAAAATAACGATCAAAAGAAGCCACAATAATAAAAGCTGTGGACCATTTCTTGAACTTGTGCTCTTTATGCGGTGTCTGATGTAAGACCCGAAACACCCTATGACCCCGGGAACATCACTGACGATGTGTCCAGGTCCCACCACAAGGTGTATTCAAGTACAGTCCTCACCTTCCCTTCGTCTGAAATTTTTCTTGTCCTGAATGGCATCAGTCAGCGTTGCCATGATGTCCTGCTGTTTGAGAGCCAGGATACCAAGTCCTTTGACCAGGCCAGCAAGCCCATAGGCAGCTCCCTTCCTCTCGGCATACTTGTCACTCTCCAGCAGCAGCTGCAGCAGATTCCTTACTATCCCCGCAGCATCTTCTTTGATGGCAGGCACTAAAGGAGGCAAACAGCTGGCCACTGACTCTTGAACCTACACGGGGAAGGACAGCAAAAACATTATATATTGGAGCACAATATGGCTCTTTAATTAGATTCAAAAGCAATGGATGATTATTTTCTTCGAGTAGCTTGTACTATAAAGTCTCAGTGTGTTGCCCTGGAAGCGAGTGGGGACCTTCAGGGAGCACGCTGATCAAAGAGTAAATTTAGTCATAACGGAGTCCTTCTGTTGTGAAGACCATGAAGAGTGTAAATTAACACAAGAGACAATAAATATGCAGGTAGATCATGCGTCTGATTCACTAATCCACCCCATGGTGGAGAATGCAAAGGCCAAAGTGGATGGCTGGAGATTGGTGAACAATTTAGGCAACAAAAAAATCTGAGAGGCATGCTTGTCCACAATTCATTCCTTGTTTCAAGAAGGAACAAGAAATGCACATTGTTGATGACCACAATGCATCTCACTGTTTATGTGAGCACCGTTAAACTGCTCACCATCACTTCGTGTTTTGGGTGACACTAAATTTAAGCCAAAATAATTTCGGCATCAAAGCTGAAAAAAGAGCCAATGTTTCTTACTTGCTGTGCTGGTGTAGAAAGAGCTGTGATAAGCTTGGCCACAATGGGTTTGACCTTTGGGTCATTTTTGTCCAGATGTTTGGCCAAGGAGCCCATAAGAATGACCACACTTTGACGGACAGCGTCATAGCTGGCGTCCTGGGGCGCATTTTTCAGAAACTCTTCAAACACAGGAAGCAGGGAGCTAACATTGTCCTGTAACACACATCACATTTAGAGACTCGTTAACTTTGAAGAAACACAAATGACTGTATGATATTATATGCACTGAAAATGACAAGGAATGGTGGAAAAAAGGAGCGGGCCGCACCTTTCCATGTGTGTTGAGGGCTGAGAGTGCTGCCTCCAACATGCAGCGCCGTACGTCAGTATGACGGTCATTCAGAGCATCAGGAACAAAGAACAGGAAGAGGGGAGTCACCTGAGATTCGTCTAAGTACTGGGACAACTTGTTCAGCGTGAGAGCAATTCCACACCTAGAGCCATGAGTGACAAACAATCTCAGTGCAAAATGAATGAGTGCGAGTTGGACAGTTTAATTTCTACGCATCGCATCCATACGACATTGAGTTTTCTTCTCTCTGACCTTGCTTCCCATTGATCCGGTGGAGATTCCGAGATCACTCTGCCCAGGGTATCCAGCACAGGTGGTGGTCTCTTTAATGAAGATAAATAAAGGTTTGTTTGGTTTGGTTCAGAAGCAAACAGCTGCCACAAATAATGTTCTAGATAATTGGTATAGTGGGGGCGCTCACATAAAGTTTTTGGTGGTAGAGCTCAGTTAGCTGTCCAAGGACTGGCGCAGATTGGTCTCTATAGTGAGAAACAGCACTTGACAGTGCTTCAGCTGCAGCAGAGCGAACAGCCTCTTCGTGATGAGTGATGTCACCAATTAGTAGGGAGCAGAGCTCTGGGACCAACTCCAGATCAAGAGACTGCCAGAGTCTAAGAGGACCAAAACATTTTGCTTACACTTTGGCTTCTCAAAATCGCCCATTTAAAACAATGCTGAATTTGTTTTCACGGCCACTTAAAAGACACGGTAGTACTCCTTTAGACTTCTTTCACTGGTAAGTACTTGTATCATCCATTGGGATAAAAAGTATTTAACGTCAGTATTCCAAAAACAAACAGAAAAATAATATACATAAAAACTCATCGTATATACTTTTCAGCAAACGCTCGTCCTTCTTCTTCAACATCAAACCTAGCGATCCAGAGCCTGCGCAGCAAACTCAGTCCACTCTGCTCTGTACTGTCTGTCGACAGAGCAAACTCCATTTCTGACAATCCCTGTACACCAGGGGGGAAAAAAACAAACAAAAAAACCCAAACTATATAAATTGGTTTTCATTCAAGATATCATTTGTTCAATTCTGTTGGGCTGCTTTGTGAATAATTGAACTACTAAACTCAAAGTGAAATAGAACAGTAAACAGTTAAAATAACAATAATAATAATTGGGTTATTGGAAACTCACTCTGAGAGCAGCATCACGGACAGAGAAGCAAGGTGAAAGGAGGGCGTTGAGCAGGACATCTATCTCTGACTGCTCTGCTACTGTGCAGCCCTCACCTCCCCCGGCACTGCCACAAAGTGCTGTTAGACACTGAGACGCCAACACCTAATAAAGAGTTGGAAGGGCATGTCAAACTATGCCACACAAACCGCACAGTCCACAATTCCAACAATACAGAAAAAATATGGTCATATTTGGCATAAATATTGAATAAATGTCAACACATGTACAGAATTTGACTAATGAAGGCAAAGTTTTACACACACAGACTCAACTATGACACTTGACAACAACAAATTTCACATGCATATGACAGGTGGGTTTTTCAGTTGCCATTTTGTGAAGCTTTTTGTCCGAAGTCGAAGACAGATCTAGAATACGTCTTGTTTTGGCTCCCTTTAAACTGTAAGCTGTCTCTCTCTTAGTACACATAATTAATTAGGCATTTAAGACAATGCTTGAATTGGCAAAGTTTACCTGAAGTCTTGGTGTCGCAGTGGAAATAACTCTGGTCAGCATCATCAGCATGTCAACACGTGGAAGCAGTTCAGGGCCATTCTGAAAAGATCAAAAAGAAATTTAGAAGCAGTCAAAACGGTATGCAAGAAGAACCAAAATAGATCCTGTTTTGAATGTCAGTATGAAAAGAAATTCTACCTCGTCTATAACGGTTGCCTCATCTGTCTGAGCCCGAAGCTGACAATGCTCATGGATGATTTGCAAAGATCTAGTCATCAAGCTCTCGGTCTCCTCTGTACTGCCTGAAGACTCCCTGAGTGTAGCATTCAGGAAAGGGAAGCAAAAGCAAAAAGCAGGGGCAGGCAGTGGGGTCACACCTGGAAGAGAAAAAAATACAGTACAAATAAGACAGGTAGGAACTACCAAAATCACAGCCATTGTTACAACTAGGTTTCTGCAGGGTTCGATTCCATCTCCGGCCTTCCTGTGTGGAGTTTGCATGTTCTCCCCGTGCCTGTGTGGGTTTTCTCCGGGTACTCCGGTTTCCTCCCACATTCCAAAGACATGCATGGCAGATGAATGGAGCACTCTAAATTGTCTCTTGTGTGAGCACAGATGGTTGTGTATATGTGCCTGCCCTGCGATTGGCTGGCAACCAGTTCAGGGTGTCCCCCGCCTACTGCCCGAAGACTGCTGGGATAGGCTCCAGCGGGCCCCGCGACCCTTGTGAGGATAAGTGGATCAGAAAATGGATGGATGGATATATATCAAGGATGGTAGTCCGCCGGGTCACCTTTTACAGTGCCCCATAGATGAGGTGCCTGTCTCAGATGATTATTCGGCATTTTGCTGTGTGCATAATAAAGCATATGGACTGTTTACAGCGGCTCATTGTGGCACTGCTTAACATTCCACAGGCCTTTCGTAAATGCATTTGCATTATAAGCACATATTCTAGACAGGATTTGACAGACAATGATCATGCATCTCCTTACCACTCGTCTTGCCAGCTTTCTGAGGGACAGTGTGGTGATGTAGCAGCTGCACAGTACGGGTAACTGCTTTGTCCAGGTCCTCCTGCTCCCAGGCCACATCCATTTTACACTCAGGCTTCAGCAATCGTAAAGTCACATGTCCCACAAGAACACCTTGGAAAAAAAGCACAAATCACAATACTGTGGCGTCAAATTGAACGGTGCTGTCTACGGAAACCACTATCACGCAAGTTGTGTACCGAGATGATGGAGGTGCTTGGGTATGAGGCACACTCCAATGTCCAAGAAGATCTGCTGGACACGTGGAGCAGTCAGCGGGGAGCGCAACAGGGGCAACAGAACCTGGAGGACTGAGGGTAGCTCTCGGGTAATCTGAGCTGGTCTCTCTTTGAGAACAGCCACTAGGAGGCCTACGACACTTTGGAACTCTATATTGAGCTGGGGAAAATGAGAACCAAGTCAACAGTCTACAAGGTGAAAAGAACAAAAGTCACATACTGGGTATTTTGAAAGAAAACGGTTTGCTTCATTACCCCATGAAGTCTTTTCCGTATAGTTTGCTCTTTCTCACGTTGCAATTCAATCATTTCCTTCTGTTTGCTGGTGAGCTGCACGTCATCCTTGATGCCCCTTTTCTTCTTAATCTCCTGTGAAATCACATTTAAATTTAGATCCAGGTATGACACTTAAAACAGCATAGAAAATTGACTTTAAACTACCTCCTGTAACTCAAGTCCAAATATCTGTTCCTTGTAGGAGTAGACTTTGTTCTCTTTCTTGATATTGCCCTTCTTGGTGTTCTCTTTCTGTGCACTGGGAAAAGAGTGATGGAAAGATGGACATCATTAAAAATACAATCGGCCAATGACATGACAGACTCAATGTATCTTTTACTTTTCAATGATGGAGTTGTCATAAAGTTCCCCCTCGGGAGTCAGCATGATAGCGTACTCCTCCCTGGTGACATGAACTAGAGCAGGTTGGGAAAGCTCCTTTGTTATGTGACTGATTACGCGAGGCAACAGCTTGTCTGGAGAATGGCTGCAGAGGGCACCAACAGCATTTTTCACTGCCTGAAGAAAAATGAATCACAATTTCCCTCAGGACATATAATTTCGTTTAATTGATGTTATTTATTATATGTTATTGGGAATTTCTCCATTGTGAGACAAATAAAGGTTTTCTTATCTTATGTATTTATGGCCCTTTAAACAATATTTTTTCTTGATATCATTCATTTTTCTGTATAAACAAAATTAGGGCAACACTAGAGATTCACCTGGTTATCAGTGTTGACCTCCAACAAATGCGGTAGAATAGCCTCCAGATTATTTTCGATGAATTCTTCTGCTTTTATGTTCATGGAGGAGAGCAGGAATGGCCACAGATCACTTCGAGCTTCCACTTAGAAAGATACATAAAGAATAGAAAGGATGTAAAACACATGGGAGCATATAAAAGGCAAGAAAGTTGCCAAATGGACAGCTGTGTAAAATGTAACAGGCCCTTCTTGTACCTAGGGATGGATGATGAGCAACAATGACAATCTCCATAGCCAAGTTCTCTGATTCATTAGGGTCTCCCCATTGACTGGCCGAGGCGCAAATGGCATGCAGTGCATCCAACAGGACACGTGGGCGAACGTAGGTGCGACCAAGCTCGGTCAGCTCTCCAGACTCTAACACCAAGACATCCTGAGGCATAACCTGATAAAACACAACCAAAAGCATGTCAGACTTTTTCTATGCATTTATCAAAGCAAAGCAAGATTTTTTTTTTTTTTTAATAAGCAATGTTGTTTCGAAAATTTGTGGTCCGCACTTTGTGTTTGTTGATGACAGCTCGAAGTTCGCCGAGAAGGCCCTGGGCAAGGTTGGAGCCACCCAAGGAAGAGAGCAGCTTTCTGATTGTCTGTTTTGCTCGCTTCCTCACACGCCAGCTCTGAGACAACAGGACCGCCACTGTGGCACTGTGGTACATCCTGCAAGATTGGTTGGATGCAACAAAGATGCAATGTTACTCTTTTCTTTGAGAATTGCAGGAAAAGAAAGATGCAGTCACTGGTAAGGCTTTGGATTCAATTAGTTAGGTCTGATTCGCTGCCAGCCCAGTTAAAATTGATCTTCTTGACATTTAATGCCGTCAATGGCAGTGAATGAGCTAAGTCATTCCAAATTGCCACCTCAATGTTGGACCCGTGCTCCTTTTCATTTTTTAGAGAGAGCGCGGCGCCACAACATGCACTTTCTGCTAATGTGCTTGCTGCTTGCATTGCGACAAGCAAGATGGGGTGCCAAGTGTCAGAGGAACATTAGGTATTGTATTTATGTGTGTGGGAGACACCACACTTTAGTATTAATCAACCTCTGAAAATATTTGAAGGATTGCCACAATATTATGGATTTTATGGACAGTAAAGCGGTTTTATCATTTAACTGTAGTAAGTGCCGATGGAGAGGAAGATGTTATGCTCATAAAATCCAAACTATTAAAGCAACTTGTCTTAATATTTGCAGCAGTTGAAGTTGACTAAGTAGAGATGCTTGCAGACATTTTGGTGAAGACTGACTGCAGTTTTATGACATTGAGTGACGTGAAGCTTGTTGACATTAAGAGTCCTGGTCATGCCGTTACCATACAGTGGGAAGTAGGAGCCAAACACCTGGCTTCTATGTCTACTTGAAGCTAAAAAGGACTACGTCGAACCTCTTTTACCAGAACACAAGCAACTTTATAACTAAGTAGGTAGTGATAGGCCTCTAAGCTTTTGAAGCGAAATAATTCAGAATGTAGTTAAACATGTGATTGTACGTTGTCGCTGGCCTCTTTTTTATGTCTTACACCGTTACATTAGCAGGAAGAGGGATTGAAATGTTTTCTCTTCTAAGCTGCAACAATTGGCATTCCCACATTGGTAAACTTTGTAATTGTCATAGAAAGTGGATTCGCGCAGTTTCCATGGAAACAAAATGCTATTTTCTAATTTCGCTATACAGGAAATCGAGCACCCATTTCACACAAAGGCTAATGGCACGTAGGAATATGGTGGAGAGGGGGTCCTTTGTTTATGTCAGTACCAACATACGAGTTATTGCTTTTCATTTAATTGTTTTATATTCATGTTTTTCCACACAAATACTATATATTGATTGTAATTATGACTCTAATACCATAGAAGATTGTAAGGGATTAAAAAAAAAAAAAAATCAATACTTTGTGTCTATTATTCTTCAACAAAAGTTGGTTGCGACTTCAAAGACTTGTAAGAATAGGCAAAAAAATGAGACCCAGAATCTCAAAGTTGATAACCACTGCTTAAGCAGATGCAGAAATAAAAGTCAAGGAGACACTCATTCATTATGCTTTAGTGCACAAACTCACTGAGCTTTGCTGGTATTAAGCCTGTGGGCATGATCCAAGAAAAGTCTTTCGCAGAGCAGCAGCACAGTCAGCTGAGCTAAAGACAAACCAACAGAGAGAAACAATGCTTTACACGTTGAATTTATTTATGGGAATAACACAAGAGATTATAACAAAAGCCTCACTTTCATCACTGGACTGGCAGATGAACTTCTCGGTAGTGAAAAGTGGCTTCTTGTCATCCAAGATTAAGTTCCAAAAGCCGGAGAATTTTGCTTCTGTAGAAAGTGTGTCAACAACTGTCAAACCTACAGCCAACAGTTTTTAACCAGTTCTCCTGAATAAGGTATGTGATTACTAAAAATGTGAACATCACCTGGCACTGTTTCAAGCAGGGAAAGTCGACTCAAAAGAACCGAAGCCGCCACTCCTTCAGAAAGAAGAGCATGCTGGGAGTTTTGCGCTGCAGCTTTTTCCACTGTTTGGAGCAGCAAGGGAATAAGCTGTAACGCCTGGGCCAGAGTGTCACCTAAAAAAGGGTCAAATCAAGTGTGATATCAGAATCTATACATTGTAAAGTTTTTTTTTCGCCTTGTGTGAACTGACCTTTGAAGGCCCCGAGCATGGCCTGGATGTAGGCGTGGCGAACCAGAGAGGTGGAAGTTTTGAGCATGAATGCCTTTTGGAACCAATCTAGCAGAGCGCTGGGAATCTGCACAGTAAGGCGACTGCTCCATTGGGAGAGCACTGACACCCCGTGCACCAAGGTGCCCTCGTGAACTAAATTGAGCAGGTAGCAAAAAGTTCATTTAAATGGGGGGAGCGGGGGGGTTATGTCTCAAGCATTTCTCAAATTGTACTTAGCTGTTGTATAGGCATGTATGTGTGTGTGTGTGTGTGTCTCTTCAATGGCACAGTCCCAAAGTAGCAATCCATAAAATGTACATTTGCTTATCATTGTGATTTAAGGGCAAGCAGTTTTAAATATATCAATAAAAGAACAAAATAACTTAATGAAGTAGGTCCTCGGTGTTCGATGGAGTTATGTTCCTATGGCAGTGACAGATCCACTTTTTAATTTTTTTATAATGAAATGCACTGTTTCATCACAAACAAATCTGCACTAACACAGGCGTAAAGTCACAATCACAAGTTGCACAAATTTGCATGAAAACGTTTCTCTGCAAAATTTCTTTAAAAGTAACAGAGTGTGTTTTTATGCCACGAGGCAATGAATTCTAAACTGCTGCGCAAATTAGTTGCGTGTTGCTCGGCACTGCTGTAAACCAACGGCCCACGGAAACTGTTCATGAAAACCAAACGTTCAAACTCCAAATTCCACTGAACATCTGAGTAAGCATTTGAAACCACTGAATTATTAAATTAAATCATATTGTGGCAAATTAGAATGAAAGTCATTTGCATCGCTGTCCACGATGTGAAAGTGTACACAACACTGGCATGGCAATTTCCTGATGATGATTAAGCAAATATTTACAGCATGAGCTCCAAGGACTTTGACCTCACTTAACCAGAGTGACAAAGAGGGGTGGAGGAGGGAAAAAAAAATCAATAAATCAAGGATACCTTCTTGCTGCAAATAAGGGATGAACATCACTGTGACTGCAGAGCTCAAAGTTTGACTTGAGCCTCCTGACACTGCATGGTGGCTGCAGCTGCCAATCCCTAAAAATCAGAAACATTTATAAGCCACAGGTTCGTTCTCCCTTCTTTACTTGATGAGGATTTCACAATAGAAGATGTCTCATACCTGACAAAACACTCATTTTTTGGGTGACAACTGTTAGCTTTCCTTCAGATCCTGTAATCATGTACGTTGCAAAATTACAACATTATTACTGTATTATAACTATGTCAAATATAAAACCACAAAGAGAATCATTGAGATGGCTAATATCTATTTCACCTCCAAGAATCTTGAATAGGTGTGTGACAATGTCCTGTACAGCATTGCTGTCACTGCACTGTCGGGCCAAGTTCTGCAGTGCCTGGATTGCTTCGTCCATTAGCTGGGCATTGTTGGCTTTCAGTTGGCCTTCAAAACAAACAAACAAAAAAAGAGAGAGACAGACGTTACTGGTAACCATGTTTTTTTCGCATGTTTCAAATACATCTAGGTAAAATGTATGTGGACAAATGTTCAAAAAAAAAAAAAAAAAAAAAGAAGACACCCATGTTTAAATTTTGATTAAAATCCCTTACTTGCTATAGCCTTTCCAATATCCATGGCATACTGACTGAGATCAATAGTCAGGGCAGACAGCAGGCACGAAATTGCTGGTGAGAGATTAATTAGGAGACACTCCATTAGGAATTGAGGAATAAGAGAGTGTGTATTAGTCAGAGCCATGACAATCCAAAAAGCAGCTCACCCTGCATAGCATTCTCTGGACTTCGCAGCATTGTCTTCTGAATGCTGGGGAGAAGTAGCTCCTTGAATTCAGAGTGAGAGACGTGGCGCAACAAGGAGCCGCTTTTGTCGAGAATGTGTTGATGCGTTTTTGTCTTACTCATTAAGACCATCTTTATGTACAGGTCCAACATGGCCCCCTGCAAGGTTGTGAGTCTCGATTTATTTAGCGGTAAGTATAACAAAACACTGAATCTACAGTCCATAATATGATGCTAACAACTTACCTTATGCTTGTCAATTGTAGCTTTGTCCTTCTGAGATGTGCAAAAGTCCAAACACACACCCAGCATAGCTAGCGTTGTAGGGCTTGGGTCCAGACTCAACAGGGCGCTGATGTACTGATCAACCAAACCCGGATTCTGGGAAAGAAGCCAAAATGTCAGATCTCAGCGGAACCCAGTGTGTACACGTCAGTGGAATTGATGATGTCTGACTCTTGTCTATGAGTCTTCTACTCACTCCCTCACAAAGATGAGTGAGATTCTTCAGGCTTGATTTCTGAGCAGTAGATTTGGCTCCACCCACTACTTCGGCCACAAGCAGGCTCTGAACGTGAACCTGAGTGACAGCAACCACCACGTCAACTCAAGTGACGTTACATTTGCCCGTTAATGTGACAATGCAAATCCATTCACAGAAATACATTTCAGTCAACTGCCGCGATATTGTGGTTTATCTTTCACAAAAGAAAAATTTGAAAAGTGTGTTTGTATTATGTCGAATTGTGTTTTAATAAGTATTTAAATGTGTTTCAAGTGTGTTGGAAGGGTAAACCTTTTAAAATCACAGATCGATTTAGATCGTGAGTGGATCTAAAATATATCCCCCGCGATAAATGACAAACAATTAAACTGTATATAAATGACAAATATAAAACTTTAGGTATTTACCATTTTATTCCAGGTTGGTCCTTGTCTTTTCTCTGGTGCAGAAAAGACAGCAGGGACTAAAAGGCAGGTCCAAGACAAGCCAATGAAGGCAGCAGAGCCTGTACTTTTCCTGAAAATCAAAGTATGAGTATGAAGAAATAAACCAGGCATCATTCAGCCATTGAAACTCCAAGGTAAAACTTGTTAACATCAGATTTTCTTGCCTGGAGAAAAAGTCAGGTGACTGATATAACATCTGTATCGCTCAATAGCTACTTGTTACTAAGGCACCAAACTTTATAAGGAAGCACATCTGTCAATGGATTGCAGCTCTGCCAAATGAATTCGGCATCTTTTGAAGCTAAAGTCTTCCCTTCGAGTCCGTGTGATGGGGTTACTTGTAAATCCTTCTCCTTCAGCCAGAGACTGTTACACCCGCGCTGCAAGAAGGAGAGATACCGCCACTCATTCCTACCGACTGCTGTCAGGCTGCTGAATAAACATACGTGAAAACCTGTAACCATTGTAAATAGCACAGCCACCTTATGCTGTGTTTTCTATGCTATTGCTAATTTATTATATTTATTCTACAAATATATTGCTAATGCTATATTTTATATTGTACTTAGATTGAACTGTGTACAGTTCTTTTCTGAAACATTTATTTTGTGCAATGAAACACTTTGTTTTTTTCTCCCCCCCAATTTTGCTGCTGTAGACTGCAAATTTCCCTCGTGTGGGACAAATGAGGGTTATCTTATCTTAAATCGATGTAACATTGTATTATGTAATAAAAAATAATGGATAACGATTGGAAGACTTTTTGTCATTCATTTTCAAGAGTCAAAATAAACTTGGACAGGAGTTCATTATGCATATAGGTTGCCTACAATCCAATGACGTAAGATCCAGCATGTGAGCTATTGAGTAACAGAATGACACAGTGCCGAGTCTTCTGACACAGTATCAATACAGTTTGCTCAATGTGCCACAATGCTTCATGAGGCCTCATCTACCGATCACAATCAATCAAAATCAGTTATATGACATACATACCCTGGCTCTCCATTTTTACTGACAACTCCACTGTTGAGAAGGCAGTGGAGGAGGCTCATAACCAGAATGTCAGGCTGGCGTTCAGCCAGCTGAGCAATGGCGGAGAGGATCTCTCTGCGGGATGCAGCATCCCTGACAAATACAGAAAAGAAGAAAAACAGTAAAAACTAAGAATTCAATGTGCGTGTCTTTCATAAGACCGCACATTAACACACACACACGTACCTATATCTGTGAGGAGTGAGGCAGAAGAGCTTGCAAAGGCCTTTGATGGCAGGCTCTGGTAACTCTAAAATAAAACAGTAGCCCAAATCACAAACCATCAGTGGTGACTGGATCTCTTTCTAACACAACTAAATCTAAACTAAAATTACAAACACACACAAAAAAAAAAGCACCCACAGACTTACCTTTACCCTTTAAACATTGTCTCAGCTCTCCGAAAATCTCCTTACGCTCTTTCACACTGGCTGTAGTCACTTTTAGTGCAAATTTCTTCAGAGTCTCGGAAACCTTGAAGAAAAATAACATTAGGCATACCAAATCAAATAACGCGTTGGTAGTGTACACTTGAAAAATCAGTCACACGATGATTTAATCATTCAATCGAAGTTCATTCTGAAGGCTTCGCTATAAAATCAAGTAGTAATCGCCAGAGAGGGAGTTTAAAATTAAAAACAACTCCTATTTTTGCATCGAGGGGCTAAATAATGCCAAGCTCTAACAAATAACGAGGGCATGCTTAACGTTATCATCTATTCGGCAGTGGTTTGTGTGATCTATACAAGTGAAAATCAGCTCACTGGTGTCCATCTATTTAGATAATGCTCCAAAAAGATATCATTAACTTCCTCTCCAGATTGTATTTGTTTTTTAATCTTAAAAAAAAAAAACGTTGCCTCGCCGGCATTAATTGCCCAAGGCAGCTGTTTATAGAAGGCATTCTCAGGCTACGTAGCACTTCGCTATTAGCTATAAGGCTAAATAAATTCTGACCACGTGTCTCTTTCAGAGTTCACACACTCCTCTAAATTGTGATGATATTATTGGAACTATAACGAATGTGGTGGATGAATGACATAGAACTCATTGTGAAATCTTTTACCGTGTTGCAAAGAAGCCAACCACACATACCTGCATGTCGGCTGCCATGTTGCCGGTCTTACCAGCGGAAGAACATGGTGATGTCACTACCGGATGAGGACTCGCAGTGGCAGTAACTCTTCGAGTTTATTGCTTCTCATGTTCCTACAAGTGCATTTTTTAAAATACTGATGATGGTGATAATGATGATAATAATAATAATAATAAGAAGAAGAATAAGAATAAGAATAAGAATAAGAATAATGTGAACTCCCGCTATATTGCAGATTTGCAAAATGTTTTTGTGTTTTTTACGGTATACAGGCAAGTCCAAATGTAATTCGGTTCTAATTCATTTTTATTTTCAGCTGATATTAAAAAGTATATACACCCCTGATCAAAGCAGATTTTTCTGTGTGGGGGAGAGAGAGAGAGAGTTAGAAAGAGAGAGAGAGAGAGAGAGAGAGAGAGAGAGAGAGAGAGAGAGAGAGAGAGAGAGAGAGAGAGAGAAAGGTCACCATGCAAAATAATTAAAAAACTTAAATGGGACCAGAAAAACCAGGTCCAGAAAGTAAACACCTAACCACAGTTTGGCGTTTGCCACAGGTGCTTCGACTCAACCGGTAGATACGGGCGCATTTCCCTGTGCTTAAGTCTAGGCACTTGTGGCTAAAGCCAAACTGTGGCACGTTTTCAACTTTCTGGACCTGAATTTGACGCGACTGGTCTGAATAGGACCTATGACCTGTACATCTCAATTGAAAAACACATAGAAACTGTTGCGGGGGCGGGAAAGAAAGGGTACAATAATCTGTTTGCATAAATAAGCACATGCTCAAACTAGTCTTTCTTGCAGCACCTTCATCTTTTATTCCAGCAGTCAGTCTTTTTGGGTAGGGTGGAGTCCAGGGGTGTCACTAGGTTTCAAGAACAAGGGGGGCTTAGCCCCAAGGGGAACACAGCCCCTTTAGGGGGGTCCGGGGGCATGCCCCCCCGGGAGAATTTTTTTCTACATTCTGTTAAAAATCCATCAATTCCGTGCACTTTGAGAGCAAAATGAAGAGGCTATGAAGAACTACACACATCACATTAGTATCCTCTTTACTATGATGGGGCTTCCTCCGCTGGACTTTAACTGGACTAGATAATAGAAATTATAAAGAGTTCAAAAGTTCAATCTTGGTTGTTCAAGGGAATTAGAAGGATGCCCGATAACATAACCTATATGACAGTAGGCCTATATTCCTCTCTACCAAAATGTATTAATATATGCTTAGCCCCCAGAAGACTATGTATTTTGAGATGTCTGCTGTGATATGCAATTTAAGTTAGTACAATGAGATGCAATAGCTTCATCACTTTGGAAAAACACAAGTTTGCTGCTCAATACTTACTTTAAGCTCCGATTGCATTTTGGGAACAGCCTTGCAAGTAAAATTAGCCTTGAGATCTGATAGCCTCACCTGTCCAGCAGTGACAGACACGTCAAATGCTAACGCAACACCTGTTGCGTTCAGGAAACCTGGGAGATTTAATATTACAATAATGGCAGGTTATCGAAATGTAATTTAAAATGGCCACATTACATTGAATTTGATGCAATATATTAGCAAAAGTACAGGAAAAATAAATAATACTTTTTTTTAAATAATGCAATGAAATTATATAGGGGGGCTAAAGACATTTTTAGGGAGGCTGAAGCCTCCCTAAAATAGGCCTAATGACGCCCATGGTGGAGTCTATCAGTGTGGCACGTCTTGATGTGGCAATATTTTTCCAAAAAGAAAAAAGCTCCAAACCTGTGAGATTGTCAAGGAATGTCCTGTACACAGCCCCCTTCTGCCCATTCCACAGATGCTCGATCAGATTCAGGTGTCACCGCTACCTGGGCCATTCCAAAATCTTCCTCGGATGAACTCATTATTTTGTTAATCTTAATGTGTGCTTTTTTGCAAAAGACCAAAGGTTTTGTGCTAATATTGACTGGAATTTGGAACTGTTCATAAATTCCTCCACCTAGACTAAGGCCACCGTTCCATCTGAATAAAAACAGCCTCAAAGCGTTGAGAAGTGTGCCTTTGCTAAATGTAGCTTGGCTTGGATGTGTTTCTTTGTACGATAAAGCTTCCATCTTTGCAGCCTACTGCATGGAAGTCCAGTTCGTGGTAATGCTAATGTTGTGCCACATTTCATCTACCCAATGAATGTCCTCACTGTGTTCAATTGTACATTTGAGTTCAACGTCCTTGATTTTGGCCCTTCAAGATGAGGTTTAACCACTGGGGAGATCCCGACTTCATTTGGAACTTTTCAAAATGAGTGATATCAATTTAACCTCGAGAGGGAACCAGCCAGTGCATTAAGAATGGTAATTTTAGGTTTAACCACTAGAGGGAAATAGAGTGTGCCATACTGTATTTAAGCAGCTGATTTAATTATACAATACAAAGGCTACATACAAATTTATATATATATATATATATATATAATATACACACACACACACACACACACACACATACACACACACACGTCAGTACGTTTGTTGCAATATTAATTTGAGAAAAATCTGATGCTCGCTTTGTTTTCCTTAATGCTTTGCCTAAGTATTTGATCGGGACTCGGTATCGGCAGATATTTAAAACCAAAGACTCGGATTCTTTCTCGGGTGATTAAAAAAAGCGTGGTTGGGACATCCCTATTAAAAGGCAATTGGTGAATTCTTTCCTGAGAAAAATCATCCTTAAAAAGGTCAATGTTAATCCACAAAATGACTGGATGCCCTTCTATGTCCAGGTGTGGTTCTCAGCCCAGCGGCTGAAGCACGGTGTCAGCTGGACCCCAGAAGAAGTAGAGGAGGCCAGGAGGAAACAGTTTAATGGCACTGTGCACACGGTTCCTCAAACCATTACTGTCATACCTGCTCACCAGCTCTCTGCTGCCAATGGCCTACAGTCCATTCTGCAGACCTGCCAGATTGTGGGCCAGCCTGGCTTGGTGTTCACACAGGTATGTGGATGAAGAATATCTGTATGTGCAGTCGGCGATGACCTGACCTGCCCTCTGCGTTGCGTGACTGGGCTAATAAAGTCAACTCTAGAGAACAAATATGAATGAGCATTCTTAATATCAGGCTTACATAAGCAAATTGGTGTCGTGGTTGATAATATGTATAAAGGCAAACTATCTTTGACACTACATGACATCCTGCAAGATGTGTTGTAATTATGTGTTTATTCTTGGTGGGTGCATTCAGAACAGAGGTAACACAGTGAAATAGTGGTTCATATCTGCCTCACAGTCCTGAGGTTTGGGGCTCAAATTTCGGCTCTTGCCTTTTGGGCATAAATGTGGAAGGAAGCACCTTCCACATTTAAAAACATTTGTCTTAGGTGATCGACTCGCGAGCACAGCCGTCTCAAAGTGAAGAAGTGCAGGGTTCGATTCTGGCTCCGGCCCTCCTGTGTGGAGTCTGCATGTTCTCCCCCCGTGCCTGAGTGGGTTTTCTCCAGGTACTCCGGTGTCCTCCCACATTCCAAATATAAGCATGGCAGGTTGATGGAACACTCTAAATTGTCCCTAGCAGTGATTGTGAGCGCTTACGGTTGTTTGCCTGTGTGCCCTGCGATTGGCTGGCACCCAGTTCATGTTTTACCCTGCCTACTCTGCGAAGACACATGGGATAGGCTCCAGCACGCCCTGCGACCCTCGTCAGGATCAGCGACTCAAGATAATGGATGCATGTCTTATGTTCATTGAAGACTTGAAATTGTCCACAGGTGTGAATGGTTATTTTTCTTTATGTGCCCTTTATGTTCAGGGTTTACGTCTCACCCAAAGATAGCTGGAATAGACTTTGGCTGAGCTCACCACAAGCCTAAGAGGACAAGCAGTTTCGAAAATGGATCGATGGATGGTTTCGCACAGTATCAGGGCCATGAAAGTCTCTTTGTTTGAGGCCTCTGTATTTTTGTAGCTTTTTCGCAAATTATTGTTCATGGTTCATCTTGTTCAGTGTCCACAAAGTGTTTAAATATGAGGGACAATCCTATGTAATAGAGTAGCCACATACTATACTATTTCCTTTCTATGTCATCAAGCCATGGATCCAGTGTATCACTTAAGCACATTGCTTGATTAAAAAAAAAAAGCATACATCAATAAGTGACAAATGGTTTACCTATTTCTTACCGATTCAGGTCTTATTGAATCTTCTGTAATGTTGTGACAATGTAGTAGTGATTGTGTTTGTGATAACCTGTCAAGTTGTTCATGATGGTGGGTGGAGACTCCAAAAGGCAGGGAGGCAGGAGGAATAGGATGGACTGAGCAAAATGTATGTAACAAAAATACAAACAGGAGTCCACTGCAAAAAAAAAACAAAAACAAAAAAACAAACAAACAAACAAACAAAACCTAACTGAAGTATACTAACAAAGTCCTGAAAACCACAGGAAACCAAAGTAACAAAAACCTATGACAGAAACAAAACATGTCAGGAGCACACAGACACACACAATGATCCAACAAAGACTGAACTAAATACAAACAAGGTGACGAGACCATGAGAAACACCTGGACAGGGCACGAAGGGTTGAGGGAGCTGACTGGTTAACACAAGGGACCCGGATGATGAGAACAGGTGAAGACAAAAAGGCCAAGAGGGAACAAAACCAAATGTAATCAAAACAAAAACATAACTTAACCCCTGTATCAAAAATACAATACATGTGTAGCATGTCTCCTTTGTTAATTCATTGGGCATTCTTGTTTGGAAGGCTAAAACAACATTGTGTTTGAAAAGATGGCAAATCAATTGCGTCAGAGCACAAGCAGATTACTCCAAAAGTGAAAAATTTAGGTAGTTTGGATTCATAATCCCTTTTATGACACCTGCGCTGGAAGTTTTCTGGTACATAAAAATGCAGTAGACATGTCTATCCTCGCAGATATCATTTTCTCCTATGTTTTCTACTCAATTGTGTTCCATATAAATTAGTGAGATATGTATAATGGTGAAGACATGGACATTTAGTAGTTCATTTTTGAATACTGATGACTTAACCCCCCCCC